>NC_133324.1:245520548-245880548 GCF_042186555.1 Aquarana catesbeiana | reverse complement strand
TTTATATATATTGTATTGTATTTGACTTTTTAATTAATATCATGAATTTAAATGATTAATTTATTGTCGGACATTATCAGCGCAAAGAAAAAAATCAAGAAAAATGCATCCCTCTGAATTCTATGTATGTTTTCACACTGGTCTGTTGCGCCTCCATTGTGGTAAAAATCCTGCTTGCTGCATTTTTGGTCAGTTAAAAAAAAAACGCTCCTCCCCATTGAAATGCATTGAAAACATAGCAAGAACGCATCAATAACGCACGTGTTACGTTTTTGATGCAGCTTTTGAGTCACATGACCTATGAAAAACACACCGTAAGCACAGTAGAATTGTGGTAAAATTGCAGCAAAATCACATGCGTTTTCGATGCTGCAATTGGCACCTTTTTCGCTTATCGGCAAAATGGTGATAACACCATTTTCAGCCGCCAAAATTTTGTTGCATCTCTACTGTCTGTCTATTACTTTTTTTTTTTGTATACAGAAGATGGATCTAAAAATTAGAACAATAAAAAAAAAAAACTTATGTTCTACTTCTAGGGCCCATACCCAGGGAACTGCAGGTTGCATGTACAGTCAGCTAGAGAAGTGAATGGCTGTAAGTACTTGTATTCATGTAAATGCTAATGCTCTTCCACAGATGTTTCATATTCAGGGAATACGTCATCTCTTTATGCGCATGCACACCGATGCAAAATCACAAGCACTTACAACAGTTCACTTCTATGGCCGGGTGTAAACACCACCTGTGAACTCACCTGACATCGGAAAACTCTGGGAATTTTAGGCTAGAGGACTTATGAGCCTACAGATGTCCATGTGAATGTAGCCTAAGAATGAACGGTGCTGCATCGCATGCATGTCACTACAGCACTGTGAATGGGTTCTAAATAAAAGCAGGGCTGTTTTTTAATGTGATGCTTGTAACAATGTCAGTAAGATGTGAATCGAATTTTCGAAAGTTGATAGTGACATTTAGGCCTTGTGCACACTGGGTGTTTTGCTAACTTTTCTATACGCCTTTCCTTCTGGCAACAGTTTTGTCAGACGTGTTTGTAAATTCACGTAACGTGTTCAGGCGCATCAAGCACTTGGGTGTTAATTTGTTTTATTGGCCAGAATAATTTATTCTGGCCATTAAAATGAAATAATGCTCAAGCACTAAACACACATAGGGGTATCAAGCGGTTTTGCTGCCAAAACTCTGCTGCTCCTGGACTAGCTGACTGTGGGGGTTTTTTTTTTTTTTTGCCTGCCTCTAAACGCTTGTGTGGCCATGAACACAGGGAGGTTGATTTACTAAAGGCAAATATACTGTGCACTGCAAGTCTACTTTAAGTGCATTTGCTCTAGATCTAGAGGGGGGGCTCTGCTGGTTTCATCCAATCATGTACAAACAAAAATGCTGTTATTTTCCTTGCATGTGATTGAGTATTCTTTGCAAAGTGAAGTTTTACCTCATTTACTAAGTGCACTTGCAGTGTGCAGCATATTTGCTTTTAGTAAATCAACCCCATAGGCTAACCTGCAGGGGCATTTAGAGGCAGAAAAAAGAGCCAAACACCCCTAAGAGCAGCAGTAAAACTTCCAGTGTGCATGGGGCCTTAGACCAAAGTCATGTTGTGGTTAAAATTTATGTAAAGTCAATGTACAGTATGTTGTCGTAAAATGTATGTAAAACTTTTTTTTTTTTTTTTTTTTAACCAATGGAGTAGCCTTTCTCAAACTTTTCAGCACAGAGGAACCCTTGAAATAACTTTCTGGTCTCAGTGAACCCCTACTAAATATTACTATATATACAACTCACGATACATTGGTGTGATGATCAGTGGGAAGAATGCTCCTTAAACTTGTGGTCATTGGAAGAACTATACCCTTACAGGTAGCGAAAAAAGATCAATGGTGTCAGTATGAATTAATCTGATAGGCAGAAATTACTCAAAGAACCCCTAGCAACCTCGGGAGGAACCCTAGAGGTCCATGGAACCCTGGTTGAGAAACCCTGGAGTAGAGTGTAGTTAGGACACCTGTCACATTTTTTGTCTATTTACCTATAGGGAAATTTCCTATTACTTCCTGTTCTAGAAACACAGCCATATAAACAGGTTTATCTGTTTGAAGATTTTATTTTACATCTTATTCCTGGGACCATTCAAACATTTATGACTTCTATCGCTTTCTGCACTGGGGACGATGGTGACATATAGAAGAATAATCTCCCCAGCAGGGAACACGGCAATTGAAACTTGATATGGGGGTTCTAGCCCCTCAACATTCTATTCAAAACTTTAAAAAAAAGAGATTTTGCTTATACATAAAGTATCTTCACCCCAAAATCAAATTGTTTGCACCTGGCTTCAGCTCATTCCCTTTCCCACAAGTGGATATTTTTTAATTTTTTTTACTGTTTTGTCTTGGGCAGCACTTCCTCCTTACTTGCCTAGGCGACAGTGACATTGGGTTTAATTTTACGCTTGCCAAGATGTAACGGAAGGCTCTGCCTGGCCTTCGGGTCCCAGCAGATCCTTATATCCGTGCATTTATGGGTTTTTCCTGAACACATTAGGTTCCAGTCCTCCTGTTTCTGTCAGAGAGGGGTGTGGGGCCTGTATTAAGAGCACCAAAGTTACTTTTTAGAGGAGTTGTAAATGCAGGAGGTTTTTTTAACTTAATGCATTCTATGCATTAGATGAAAAACCTGTGTGTAGCAACCCCCTAATTACCTACATGAGCCTCTTCTCTCTCCAGCGCTGTCCACAATCCCCTCAGCCTTCCAGGACGCTCCTCCCGATTGGCTGAGACAGAGTAGCGGTACAAAGTCAGTCAGCCAATCAGGGAAGAGAGGGGCAGGCCAGGTCGGGGCTCCGTGTCTGAATGTATACACTGAGCACTGACTCGGCTTGGCTGCCCCCTGTAGCAAGCTGCTGGCTGAGGGGCGCTCAAAGGAGGGAGGGGCTAGGAGCAGCAAAGAGGGACCCGAGAAGAGGAGGATCCAGGCTACTCTGTGCAAAACCAACTGCACAGAGGAGGTAAGTATAACATGTTTGTTATTTTAAAAAAAAAAATAATGAGCCTTTACAATCACTTTTACTACCATCAAATGACGGAGGAGCGGTGCGGCTCTCGTTCTGGGACGACGTCTTATGCGGGCCGCTCTTGCACGCCCGCGAGGGCGCATAGCACAACCCCGATCTTTGTAAAGAGCCGTGGCTCTTTAACCACTTTAGTCCCGGAAGATTTTTACCCCCTTCCTGACCAGAGCACTTCTTACAATTTGGCACTGCATCGCTTTAACTGGTAATTGGGCGGTCATCCGATGCTGTACCCAAACAAAATTTGCGTTCCGTTTTTCCTACAAATAGAGCTTTCTTTTAGTGGTATTTGATCACCTCTGCAGTTTTTATTTTTTGCGCTATAAACAAAAAAAAGCGACAATTTTGGAAAAAAAACAATATTTTTTTACTTCTTGCTATAATAAATATCCCCAAAAATGTTTTTAAAAAACAAATTTCTTCATCAGTTTAGGCCAATATATATTCTTCTACATATTGTTGGTAAAAAAAAAAAAAAAAGTGTATATTGATTTGAGCAAAAGTTATAGCGTCTGCAAACTATGGCAAAGATTTATGGCTTTTTCATTTTTTTTTTTACTAGTAATGGCGGCGATCTGCTACTTTTTTTTTCTGACAGATTGTGTGGCGAGGAGAGCCGATCAGCGGTATCTCCTCACATGGGGCCATCTACACATGTAATCAGGGCCCTGATTACAATATAGCAACAGTAATCAGTGCCACCAATCGGTGCACATTAGTGATGCAAGTCAGATGCCATAAGTGCCGCCTCATCAGTGCACATCAGTGAAGCAGAAAAATTGCTTATTTACAAAATTTACTGACAGAAACTAAGAAACTTTTTTTTTTCTTCAAAATTTTGTTTTTGTTTTTGTTTTTTTGTAAAAAAATAAAAAACCCAGCAGTGATTAAATACCACCAAAAGAAAGCTCTATTTGTGTGAAGAAAATTAAAAAAATTCACATAGTTACAGTGTAGCAAGACCGCGCAATTGTCATTCAAAGTGTGACAGCGCTGAAAGCTGAAAAATGGCTTGGGCAGGAAGGGGGCGTAAGTGCCCAGTATTGAGGTGGTTAAATACTCAGTTTCATTGGTATGCACAAGTAAACCATACTGAATGTTTAACTGTGTTGTAAAGCCTGGTACACACTATAATTTTTTTTTTTTTCAACCAAGCGGGCTGAACGAAAAAAAACTGACAGATCACTTCACTAACACAACTGATGTTAGTATAGCAATCTTGTCGCTGTGCTATTGTGTCTTGACAGGGGGACCGCTCTCCACACCAGAACTCACTGGTTAGCACTCTCAGCGTTAATTGGATAGCAGTTGGTTGCTGGTGTTCAAGAATGCTTGTTTGACAGAAGCCGGTCGTGGGATCAGCTTCTGTCAGACAAGCAGCTGTATGCACGGGCCAAAAGTTGGCCAGTTTCTACTGTAATGGCCAATTTTGACCGATATCAGGTCTGTGTACCCGGCATAAAAACATTCAGCTTTCAAAGGCTTGCTGTACGTTATACATGCAAACACCATATGGTTGGTAATCGCTATGGACTGAGTCACAAAAAATTGTTTTTGTATTTGTAAGAATAGCTGTAATGCCGCGTACACACGGTCGGACTTTACGGCGGACTTTGCCCGGCGGATTTTTCGACGTACTTTCCGACGGACTTTGTGAATGAACGGACTTGCCTACACACAATCCACCAAAGTCCGTCGAATTCGTACGTGATGACGTACGACCGGACTAAAACAAGGAAGTTCATAGCCAGTAGCCAATAGCTGCCCTAGCGTGCCTTTTTGTCCGTCGAACTAGCATACAGACGAGCGGACTTTTCGACCGGACTCGATTTCAACGGATAAATTTTAAACAAGTTTAAAATCTAAGTCCGTCCAACTTTTGAGAAAACAAAGTCCGCTGGAGCCCACACACATCGAATTGTCCGACGAAATCCAGTCCGCCGGGCAAAGTCCGCCGTAAAGTCCGCTCGTGTGTACGCGGCATAAGAGTAGAAGTTTCACCAAACATTCCTTGGCTCTTTGGTTCTATTATTATTATTTATATATCTTAGATTGTAAGCTCTAAGGAGCAGGGCCCTCTGATTCCTACTGTATTAAAGTGTATTGTATTTGTACTGTCTACCCTCAAGTTGTAAAGCGCTATGTAAACTGTTGGCGCTATATAAATCCTGTATAATAATAATAAAAATTATATATATTATATATATATTATTTTTTCCTAGGAGCAATCAATCTCTAGTGGTTTTAGCCTGCCCACAAAAAAAAATTATATATATATATATATAATTTTTTTTGTGGGCAGGCTAAAACCACTAGAGATTGATTGCTCCTAGGAAAAAATGGAGGGTAATGTGTAGAAGGGATAAATCCCTAGTGATCACACAATACTCAAAGTGTGTGATCAGTTACTGCTACATGCAATTATATGTGTAGCCTGCAGTTTTAGTAGCATGATGTCACATACAAAAATCCCTCTTGTACACCCCAGTGTAATACAAATGCATGATTTTAGTAACAGACATATAATGCATTTACAATTACTTGACAATATTGTCATCATGCATATTAATATAAAATTGAAATGCAATGACTTGTTTTTCAGGATCTCTGAGATGGCTAATACAGCAACTGAGAATCCAGAGCCACATTCGGATTTCAAGGGAGAGTCTAGAATTCCCAAGGTGGATGGTGATTATCCACTAAAAGTTCTTTATTGTGGAGGTATGAACTTCGTTGACTGCACTATCTTTTCTCTTGTGTGCTCAAAGCTGGTTATTATTTGGAATAGGTCCCTGAGCACTCTGTTGTGTTAACTTGTTTTTATGTGTTGAGGAGGGCAATGTAAGGAACCTGTACCCAGACTATGCACAGTAAAGTATTTCCATATTCTGAACAAACATTAAACATGCTCTCATTTACCTCTGTATCATTAGGCATTGTGGAGAGAGTCAGCTTTAAAATTCATAACTAAGGCACTGAAGCAGACTGCCAGCCATCTAGTGTAAACAAATACCGTGTTTTTCTGAGCTTTTAGGAACTGCTAAAGAATCGACTTTATGGCTTGTTTGCACCAGGCCTTTGCGGTAACACCTATTATGATCATTGGTGCGCTGCTGTGCTATTCCTTGTAAATTGCACCCTTCAACATCTTCACAACACAAGTTTTTTGCCTTGAGGTGCATTGCAGCCCCTTCACTTTTAGGTTGAATATATTTTTAGTAATATTTTCTGCATATAAAGATCAAAACATATATATGGGTACAGAATAAAAAGAAGGGGAGAGGAATAAGGTGTATCCATCTGCAAAAGTATACAAAAAAACTAAACCAGAAGAAACAAAAGGCCCTTCAGAGGCCATAGGTCACAGAAAGCTACATCATGTAAGTATTTTACAAATTATCACTGAGGGAGAATGGGGAAATAGAGGGAGAGGGATGAAGAGAAAGTAAGAAAAGGAAAAGAGTAATTGAGTGTTGTATTGGCTGGAAAGTGGTGTTCCGGCCTCCCCCTTCAAAAATGAAGGCAGCAGCTTCACGGCCAGGTCCCTACTGCGCATGCTCTTTTACTGGCCCAGCAGCAAGGAAGGAGGAGGGGGCCGAACTTCTGACGTACATCGCCGCGGCGAGGTCCAACTGTAGTGAGTACAGGTTTCCTGTCAAAAACAGCTTTTAAGAATCTTTAACCCTTTTATGATGGAATGTAAAACAAATCTTGATACCTGAACCAGCTTTGCAACTTTGACATGTGTTAGTACAATTGTACATATCATTTACAACTACTTAATGTATCCAGGTGAATTACGTATACCTTGCAGTTTTCAGGATAAATTGAGCTTTCATATGTTGATAAATGATGATTTCTCCTGTTTTTTTTTTTTTTTTAATCAATCTTGCCCAGAATTAATTTTTTTTAATGTAGCTGTATATTTCTTGCCATTACAATGGCCTGCCACCAAAGAAACATATTTGTGTGCATTATTTGACGTTTGTACCCATAGCAGGGCCACAAAGTAATAGTGCACATAAAACACACTGAACGTGACCTTGACACCATCCTAGATCAAGTTTTGATTTGGCCACTTTATTTTTTATGTTTTGGTGAGAGAGTGCACTAGCTATCATGGCAATCAAAAAATTAGGAGCTGGGCGGTGATACTTTCTCTGTGCTGGGAATGTGCTATGGAGCCAACTTTCAGTACAGATGCAGAAGTGCATATATGTGGGGCCTTGGAAGTAGGGTTATGAACAAGTCATTTCATAGTGGAAGCAGCAAGAGGTCAAGGAGGCTTGTTGGGAATATGTTAAATACTTTATAAAGTTTACCTTTAGAACATGTTACACCTCCTGTTTAGGGTGTAATATGTTCCTGACAGCACATTGGTTGCATGACAGTTATTTTTACACTAACATCTAGTGCAGCCTTTCTCGACCTTTTCAACACAGAGGAACCTTGGAAGTAACTTTGGGATCTCAGGGAACCCCTGCTAAAAATGACAATATCTACAACTCATGATACGTTTGTGTGATGATCAGTGGGAGGAATGAGCTAACTTACACTTGTGGTCATTGGGAAGAATTATCTCTTTACAGATGGCTAAAAAAAAAAAATCAATGGTGTCCGTGGGAACTTGTCTGGGAGGCAGAGATTGCTCTTTGCTCAAGGACCCCCTAGCCAACTCTCGAGCCCTGGTTGAAAAAAACCCTGATCTAGTACATGCATTATGGTGTCATTCATTTTGAATAGCACCTCAACACACTATAGCAATGCACCTACATACCTTGCATTGTATTAAAAGAAAAGACTAACATCTGTCAGGGTGGGTTTGCAGCTCAGTTATTTCAAAGGGCTGTCCTAACATAACACATGTTAATGTGCAGCATAACACGCGTTACTGCACTGCAGATTTGTAAATGGGCCTCTACAGCAATCGGCTTGGAAGGGGGGTGAAGTAACCTTACATTCTGATTCTCTGCTTTGGCAGAGAATTAAAAAAAATAGGTTGTTATACTATAACAATGCAAGGTTAGATATTCAGGTTATCACAGTCCATTAATGACTAGTTCTTACAATCACACATGTAGCTGCAGCCAGAAGCAACCGTTATACAGCCTAAAGTGGACCTTCACTCCCAAAAGGGAGTTTGTTCCTATCCAACCCTCCGCGTGTAGAAATAATGCTTCCCCCTCCCCCTCTGTGTTTCTTATATTTTTACATTTTTTCCTTCTGACTTCAACATTCTCACTAGAGCCGCACGATTCTGGCCAAAATGAGAATCGCAATTTTTTGCTTAGAAGATAGATCACGTTTCTGTCATGATTCTCACGGCGTAACATCATCTTTCACATTAAACAAAATAATTGGGCTAACTTTACTGTTTCATTTTTTTTTTTTTTTTTATTCATTGAAGTGTATTTTTCCCCAAAAATTGCATTTGAAAGACCACTGTGCATATACAGTGTGACATAAAATATTGCAACAATCGCCATTTTATTCCCTAGGGCCACTGCTAAAAAAATATATATAATGTTTGGGGGTTCCAAGTAATTTTCTAGCAAAAAAATCTGATTTTATCTGTAAGAAACAAGTGTCAGAAAAAGGTTTAGACTTTAAGTGGTTAAACTTCCAGCATATTCACACAGAAGTTTCCTTTTGATCTAAGAGGAAGAGTTACAATGTTGTTAAAAACTTGGCAGACTGTGGGTTTGCCAGACTGCCAGAGTGAGCAGAGCACTCTCTGTACTTGTTACATGAAAGAATCAGGAAACGCTGGGGGTGAATCAAGATCATAATCTTTTAATGATTAATTGTGCAGCTCTAATTCTCACCCAGTCAGGACTAGGAATAAAGAGTGGTTAGATGGAGGGTGGGCCTGGCATGCCTTATCGGGAGCTGACTGCCTGAGCCCAGAAGTGGCAGCCTGCTCATTTTTAATTCTGAACATTGCTTTCTTCACTGTCGATTTTTCAGCTTTCACTGAGAGATATTGGAAGATAAGCAGTGATCACTATTAAGGTGATTATATCACTACAGAAGAGAAAAAAAAAAGATTTGTTCTACTTTATTTTTAGATATTTATATTTCATTAATTTCCTTGTTCTAAAAAAAAACTGTTTAACTTACATTATTTTTGTTTTTTTCTTTACAGTGTGTTCATTGCCAACAGAGGTAAGCTAAATGATTCCCTGGTGGGGGTTATAGTAAAGTTCTAACAGCACAGAATGTGAACATCTCTATGTCCTAATGTTGCAGAATTTAAAGAGACACCTTTCCCATTCATGGCAAAGTGACCAATGCCTATGTAAAGGACCCCCTCCCATACTAAGATCCATCGCAGCATGCACTGAAATGACTGGTGTCAGCAACCCAGGGAAGTGGTGACATCACTCTTGATGTGACAGTGCTTGATCCTAGAGAATGATCTTTAGTGTGTGGAAGCCGGCTGTGACTCTTTGCGGCCTCACAGCCGGCTTCCCACTGAGTATGCATGAGCCACACTGCTCTTTGTAAATGTTTCTGCAGCCTTCTGAGACCTGTGCCATGACCCAGAGGCTGCAGGGAGGGAGGGGGCGAAATTCTGCTTGGATCACCTAGGAGATCCGAGTGGAAGTGGGTGCCAGCACCTGTCAAAACCAGGTACCCGCTGCCGAAAAAAAAATATGATGTGCCAAAGTAGAAGAGGTGGGGGGTACAGAAAAGCAGAGCACCCTTTTGGGTGAAGTTCTGCTTTAAATTGGTAATCCATTGAACACTAGTAAATTGTCAATCTTTTGGGTAGCCACTTTATCCCCACATGAGCGAGACAATAGGGTAATTTCAAGTAGATATTATACTTTCAACTTTGGTTGAAAAAAAGTGTACTGTCAGTTAATATTCAGTATGAGTTTCTGTAGGTTAGGCATTTACCTCAATCTTTGGTATTCAGTAGAAGATCTCTTTTAGGGGCTACATTTTAGTTTAATTGATGCCCATGTATGTGACAGCAACAGGTTCAGGATTTATTGCAGAGACCTACATACGTAGTCTCTCCTGCAATAAAAGCCTTGCTGCTAGCAATTTTTTCCTCTAAAGTTCAACTTTAATCTGAAGCCCTGTTCAGATTATAAAAGTTATCCTGTAGTTTACCTTTGTTGGGCTTCGTAGGTGTATTAGGGGTGTTTAAGGAAAGATGTAGATAGAAGAAAGCCATCAGCTCGGTTTTCTGCAATTAATACAGTGCCTTGCAAAAGTATTCACCCGCCTTGGCATATTTTGTGTTTTGTTGCCTCACAACCTGGAATTAACATGGATTGTTTGAGGATTTGCATCATTTAATTTATACAATATGCCCACAACTTTGAAGCTGTGTGTGTGGGGGGTTTTTTTTGTTTTTTTTGTGTGTTTTTTTTTTTTTTTTTTTATTGTGAAGCAAATAACAAATAGGACAGAAAAAGTCAATGTGCATAACTATTCACCAATAACTAGTCCAATACTTTGTAGAGCCACCTTTTGCGGCTATCACAGCTCCACGTCACTTTGGAGAAGTCTCTATGAGCTTGCCACATCTTTCCACTGGGATTTTTGCCCATTCCTCCTTGCAAAACTGCTCCAGCTCCTTCAAGTTAGATGGTTTGCGCTTGTGAACAGCAATCTTTAAGTCTGACCACAGATTTTCTATTGTATGGAGGTCTGGGCTTTGACTAGGCCATTCCAGCACATTTACATGTTTCCCCTTAAACCACTCAAGTTTTGCTTTAGCAGTGTGTTTGGGGTCTTTGTCCTGCTGGAAGGTGAACCTCTGTCCTAGCCTGAAATTACACACAAAGTGGTACAGGTTTTGCTCAAGAATATTTCCTGTATTTCGTCCACCGTCAGAGTCTCCCCTCCCCCCTCCTCTTCTTCCTCCTCTTCTCACTCCTGTCATACACAGCCTTCCAGTGCCTGGTAGTGCATGTCATGCTGTGTGTCAGCTAGATCTGAATCTCTGTGCAGCCAATGTAACGATGTCCCACCTCCTAGACCGCCTCTTGTTATAGACGGCACTCTGATCCAATGCTAGGAATCATTGTGCCGTGTGTCATAGGAGACGGGGACATTGTTACATCGGCTGTACGGCGATTCAGATCCAGCTCTGACACACAGCGTGACATCGCATTACCAGGCACTGGTAGGCTTTACCTCGTGGGCACTGATGGGCTTTACCTCGTGGGCACTGATGGGCTTTACCTCGTGGGCACTGATGGGCTTTACCTCGTGGGCACTGGCAGGCTGCATGTCGTGGGCACTGGCAGGCTGCTGCATCTGATGGGCACAGGCACTGGTGAGGCTGCATGGCATGGGCACTGGCGGGCTGCTACATATGGGCACAGGCACTGGTGAGGCTGCATGACAGGCACTGGCAGGCTGCTGCATTTGATGGGCACAGACACTGGTAAGGCTGCATGAAGGGCACAGGCAGGCT
Organism: Aquarana catesbeiana; assembly: GCF_042186555.1. NCBI lineage: Eukaryota > Metazoa > Chordata > Amphibia > Anura > Ranidae > Aquarana > Aquarana catesbeiana. The sequence continues at coordinate 245,869,020 of NC_133324.1, read as the reverse complement.
TGCTACATCTGACTGGTAGGCTGCATTTGATGGACACTGGTGCATTGATCTCCTGTACCACGTCTGCAGTCTCTGACCATCTCCTGTACCACGTCTGCAGTCTCTGACCATCTCCTGTACCACGTCTGCAGTCTCTGACCATCTCCTGCACCACGTCTGCAGTCTCTGACCATCTCCTGCACCACGTCTGCAGTCTCTGACCATCCCCTGCACCACGTCTGCAGTCTCTGACCATCCCCTGCACCACGTCTGCAGTCCCTGACCATCTCCTGCACCACGTCTGCAGTCCCTGACCATCTCCTGCACCACGTCTGCAGTCTCTGGCCATCTCCTGCACCACGGCTGCAGTCTCTGGCCATCTCCTGCACCACGGCTGCAGTCTCTGGCCATCTCCTGCACCACGGCTGCAGTCTCTGACCATCTCCTGCACCACGGCTGCAGTCTCTGGCCATCTCCTGCACCACGGCTGCAGTCTCTGGCCATCTCCTGCACCACGGCTGCAGTCTCTGGCCATCTCCTGCACCACGGCTGCAGTCTCTGGCCATCTCCTGCACCACGGCTGCAGTCTCTGGCCATCTCCTGCACCACGGCTGCAGTCTCTGGCCATCTCCTGCACCACGGCTGCAGTCTCTGGCCATCTCCTGCACCACGGCTGCAGTCTCTGGCCATCTCCTGCACCACGGCTGCAGTCTCTGGCCATCTCCTGCACCACGTCTGCTAGAGGTGCACCGCATGGAAATTTTGCTAATACTATTAGCAATGTGTTATATAAAAATGTATACATTTTATTTAAAATATATACAGTCATTTTGGGTATTGGTTTCGGTTTTCGGCCTAGTGTATTTTTTATTTTCGGTATCGGTTTCGGCACCAAAAAACCCATTCGGTGCACCCCTAGATTTAGCACCATCCATCTTTCCCTCAACTCTGACCGGTTTCCCAGTCCCGACTGCTGCCACCACCATGTTTCACTGTGGGGATGGTGTTCCTTGGGTCACGTGATGTGTTGGGTTTGCGCCAGTCGTAGCATTTTCTTTGGTCAAAAAGTTCAATTTTAGTCTCATCAGACCAGAGCACCTTCCTCCGTACATTTTGGGAGTCTCCCATATGCCTTTTCACAAACTTAAAACGTGGCATTTTGTTTTTTGCTGAAAGTAATGGCTTTCTTCTGGCCACTCTGCCATAAAGCCCAACTCTATGGAGCGTACAGCTTATTGTCGTCCTATGTACAGATACTCCAGTCTCTGCTGTGGAACTCTGCAGCTCCTCTAGGGTTATCTTAGGTCTCTGCGCTGTCTCTCTGATTAATGCCTTCCTTGCCCGGTCCGTGAGTTTTGGTGTGTGTCCGTCTCTTGGCAGGTTTGCTGTTGTGCCATGTTCTTTCCATTTGGTTATGATAGATTTGATGGTGCTCCTAGGGATCATCAAAGATTTGGATATTTTCTTTTTTATAACCTAACCCTGACCTGTACTTCTCAACAACATTGAGTTCCTTGGTCTTCATGGCGGTGTTTGGTTAGTGGTGTCTCTTACTTAGGTGTTGCAGCCTCTGGGGCCTTTCAAAAAGGTGTGTATATGTAATGGCAGATCATGTGACACTTAGATTGCACACAGGTGGACATCATTTCACTAATTATGTGACTTCTGAAGGTAATTTGTTGCACCAGAACTTTTTATGGGCTTCATAACAAAGGGGTTAAATACATACGCACATGCCAATTATCATTTTTTTTATTTCTGAAAAATAGTTTTATGTATATATTTTTCTAAGTTTACTTCACCAACTTAGACTATTGTGTTCTGATCCATCACATATAATTCAGATTAAAAAACATTGAACTAAAGGCTGTAACGTAACAAAATAGGTAGAAATCCAAGGGGATGAATACTTTTGCAAGGCACTGTACAATTTTTAATCCAGTTGTGGTACAAAATAATACAAGGCTCACGCTTTTTGGCATGTAGCCTTAAAGTGATTGTAAAGTCCTTTTTGTTGTTGTTACCTAAAAAGTGTTATACTTACCTGCTCTGTGCAGTGGATTTGCACAGAGCAGTCTGGATCCTCCTGGCCCCTCCCTCCCATTGAGTGTCCCCACAACAAGCAGCTTGCTATGGGGCACCTGAGCCGAGCCCAGTCCATTCAGACATGGATCCGTGACCTGGCCCGCCCCCTTTCTCTCCTCATTGGCTGATTGACTGACTTTGACAGCAGCGGGAACCAATGATGCCGCACTGCTGTCTCAGCCAATAAGGAGGAGAGTCCCGGCCAACCGATTATATCGCTGGATCTAGGGGGGCTGAGGGGGGCTGCTGCACACATAAGGCTTTTTATCTTAATGCATAAAGATAAAAAAAACTTCTGACTTTACGATCACTTTAATTATAGCCCTGTTAGCCCTGTTTAAGGAAAGAGGTGTAAATCTCTGAACTCCCTCCTCCATCACATATAAGTGGAAATTATTTTCTGCAGGACCTCCTTTTACTATTTTTAACATTCCTCTTCCGTATTGTTAATCCTCTGGGGATTTGTCTTTATCTGTTGGATTTTGAAATGATGGCATTATGTTGATGTATTCCTTTAGGAACACACTGTTCATCTGATACTTTGTGGTATCAACTGATTTCCAGTTGAAAATTTCATATATTTTATGACCTGCCATGGGAATCAAGTCTTCTTGGATTTTCTTCCACATTCTTTTTCATACAAAAAAAATTAGTTTGTTCACTGTGTGCTTTAATGTCTGATGCAGTGTTTTCTGTATCTCTCTTGTTTTGTAGTACTGTGAATACATGCCAGATGTACCAAAGTGCAGACAGTGGCTTGAAAAGAATTTCCCAAACGAGTTTGCAAAACTTACATTAGGTGAGATTACCATGTATATGCTTTATTACATCTCTCAAGAATGTCTTTGAGGGATCTGCTAGTTGTTACAGAAACAGCAGCAGCACAAATCGGTTAGTTGAGGTTTGCTGCTTGATCTGGGATGTCAGCCTTGGGGAAACAAAGTTTTCTGTCATTACTAATTTCACCATGGTTTTTTTTTTTTTTTTTTTTTTTTTTTTTTTTTTGCACATTCTTTTTTTATGAAATCTTTTACCATTGTTTAACAAGAGCAGATCTTACAAACCATAGAAAAGAAAAGAAAACCCGGAAACAATACAGCATCAGTCCACCCAAGATCAGAAATGCATCAGAAATAAAAATCAAACAAAATCCACAATTCCGAGATCTGGACCATGTGACTCATAGGTTATAAAAGTGAAATTTAAATAACAAAGCTATCAATCATCCAGCAGCTAAGATAATAAGATGACAGACTACACATTTGATATACACAGCTGAGCTGGTGTCTCCAAATAGTCAACATGAACTTTACATCATATAAATATACTTTTCATGATTTGATCGTAATTGAATGTAATATACAATTGTGCTCATAAGTTTACATACCCTGGCAGAATTTATGATTTCTTGGCCATTTTTCAGAGAATAGGAATGACACAAAAACTTTCTTTGACTCATAGTGTTTGGCTCAAGCCATTTATTATCAATCAACTGTTTACTCTTTTTAGATCATAATGGCAACAGAAACTACCCAAAATGACCCTGATCAAAAGTTTACATACCCCAGTTCTTAATACCGTGTATTGCCCCCTTTAACATCAATGACAGCTTGAAGTCTTTTGTGAATGAGGCTCTTTATCTTCTCAGATGGTAAAGCTGCCATTCCTCTTGGCAAAAAGCCTCCAGTTCCTGTAAATTCTTGAGCTGTCTTGCATGAACTGCACGTTTGAGATCTCCCCAGAGTGTCTCAATGATATTGAGGTCAGGAGACTGAGATGACCACTCCAGGACCTTCACTTTATTTTGCTGTAGCCAATGACAGGTCGACTTGGCCTTGTGTTTTGGATCATTGTCATGTTGGAATGTCCAAGTACGTCCCATGCGCAGCTTCCTGGCTGATGAATGCAAATGTTCCTCCAGTATTTTTTGATAACATACTGCGTTCATCTTGCCAACAATTTTGACCAAATTTCCTGTGCCTTTTTGTAGCTCACACATCCCCAAAACATCAGCGATCCACCTCTGTGTTTCACAGTAGGAATCGTGTACCTTTTATCATAGGCCTTGTTGACTCCTCTCTAAATGTAGCGTTTATGGTTGTGGCCAAAAAGCTATATTTTGGTCTCATCACTCCAAATGACTTTGTGCCAGAAGGTTTGAGGCTTGTCTCTGTGCTGTTGGTGTATTGTAAGCAGGATACTTTGTGGCATTTGTGTAGTAATGGCTTTCTCCTGGTGACTCAACCATGCAGCCCATCTTTCTTCTTCAAGTGCCTCCTTATTGTGCATCTTGAAACAGCCATGCCACATGTTTTCAGAGAGTTCTGTATTTCACCTGAAGTTATTTGTGTTTTTTTTTTTTTTTTGCATCCCGAACAATTTTCCTGGCAGTTGTGGCTGAAATTTTAGTTGGTTTACCTGACTGGTTTGGTTTCAACAGAACCCCTAATTTTCCACTTGATTAGAGTTTGAACACTGATGATTGGCATTCTCAATTCCTTGGATATCTTTTTATATCCCTTTCCTGTTTTTATACAGTTCAACTACCTTTTCCCGCAGATCCTTTGACAATTCTTTTGCTTTCCCCATGATTTAGAATCCAAAAACATAAGTGCAGCACTGGATGAAAGATGCAAGGGTCTGTCAGGAGTCTTGAAACTCATTGATCTTTTATACATATACACTAATTACCAGCAAACGGATCACAGGTGAGGATGGTTACCTTTTAATAGCCATTCAAACCCTTTTGTGTCAACTTGTGTGCATGTTAAAGGCCAAAATCATAATAAACTTTTGATCAGGGTCATTTGGGTAGTTTTTGTTATTACGATTTAAAAAGAGTAAACACAGTTGATTGATCATTCATATTCTCTGAAAAATGGCCAAGAAATCATAAATTCTGCCAGGGTATGTAAACTTATGAGCACAACTGTAGCTGTTCGCAACATATGAATGGACCTTTCATGATCTGATCATAATTGGGTATATTTCAGATATGGCTATTAATAAAGGCAACCTTATTTCGATACACACAGGAATGCCATTAAAGCATACTGCAATCGGCCTCTACCCAGTTTGAAAAAGCTTATAGTACAGAATGTTGCACCAAGACACAGAAAAATAAGAAATACAGTAATGACATATCAAGCTGTGGCAGACAGCCTGGAGTTGGGGAATTAATGTTTGCCTTATCCCAGCTTTGGGCACAAGCAGTAGTTGTCATTTTCTTCAGAAGAACATTTTCAAGGTTTCTATTTAAGCCTATTCACACCCAAAATGGCAGCATCCGTACCATACTAGACTGGAAATTTCTAAAACCAATTTCTGTCATTGCGTCTCTCAGACAAGCGGAATTTCTGGCATCAGTTGGACATACAGGATTCCTATCTATACATTGCCTCACATCAACTTTATTTATATTTATACACACACACACATATTTTTTTCACGGTAAATTTCAGACTATATAAATGATTTTTTCATCCATTATATATACAGGTAGTAGTTCAGTAATCGCTACTCTCATTCTAATGGTATACATCTAGTATATTATTTACACATTGCACTTTAAAATCACTTGTTTTATATATTTATAATCTCTCTCTCTATATATCTATATAGATAGAGATATATATCTATATAGATAGAGATATATATATATATATATATATATATATATATATATATATATATATATATATATATATATATATATATATATATATATATATATTCTAAGCTATCTATCTAATCTATATATTCTCCTTTGTGCCTTGCTGTGGCTGGATAAGCCGCTTATGCGGTATTTTCAGCATACCTCATATGCATTAATAATCTCCAGATTGATATTTTCACCTTAGCGCAGCGTATCTTTGTATTGCACGATATATGAAACGTGTTCTGCGTGGGCAGCTAGGTGATTTCCACATTTGATGCAATATACCATTGTGGCTCGCAAAATCCCCTTTTATCTATCAAGTCTGATACTCTTCTGGGCGCAAACTCGCATTTCAGCTCTCAGCTGTCCACATCCTTTAAGTAGACCATTAGCAGGTCTAAACCATCAATATTTAAACCAGAGGGGGGGGGGGGTTAGACTCTACACCCAGAGATCTTTCAAATTCTCTGTCAAAGGTGGGGAAAGCCAGATGTGTGGATACCTTGGCCTCTAGATTGAACAACAAGCTTAAAGTGGTTGTAAACCGTGGCTGTTGTAAAAAAAAAAAAAAAAAAAAAAAAAACTGCAAGGCCATGGCATAATTTCAAAGTTATGAAATACTAACCTTGGAACGAAGTTCTCCTGCGCTGTACTGTCACCTGCTGAAAGGGCTGACATCTTTCCCTGGTCTTTCTTCTGGGTTTGTGTGCTCTGGCTACATGATTGGCCAGAGCCACGATGACGTCACTCACGTGCATGCGCGTGGGAGCCCTTGGTTCCGGCATGAAGCTCTGAAGTTCCCACACAGTATGCCGGACCTTCAGAGCGCATGCACTAGTGACATAACTGGCTGCGAGCAGAGTGAATATCTCCTAAAGGGCGCACATATAGGAGATATTCATTTTACCTACAGGTAAGCCTTATTATAGGTAAAAATCACCAATCGGGGCTTACCACCGCTTTAACAAATTTAGGGATCATCTAGCCTAGATGCTCTTGTGATTCCTTTGGACTCAATTCAAGTTTGTTTTATGCCTTCCCTCCAATGAAGATCCTTCCTAGGCTGTTGCACAACAGAAGGGAAAGGGCTCTGGCGATTCCCATTGTACCTGATTGACCCAGAAAAACATGGTACGCAGCGATACTTGGACTTCTGGCGGACAAGCCTTGGCCTCTTCCAGACAGACCAGATTTACTGACCCAAGGCCTCCTATTCTATTCTGCTTCTCAGTCCCTGGTTTTAACAGCATGTTTTTTAAAACTTTAGTTTAGAAACTGTCTGTTTTTTATACTACATTGAAATGTGTGTTCAATACTTTTGTGAGTTTGTAGAAAAATTTTTACTTTATGTGCAATGACATATATTGGTGTGGTTTTTAATCATGAAGAGTGAGGCAGTAGAAAAAAAGTACTTGATTCTGCTTTTCTCCCTAATTATCTGTATTTTTCTTTGATTAAAGGGAATTCTCCTAAACAGGAATTTGTTGGTGAGGGCCTAGGGCTAGCTGAGGAGGAGGAGAAGAAAAAACAAAAAAGAGGTAAAATGTTCTAAATTTGTCATTGGTCGCAAATTTGCCATTGCGCATCATTCACTGAGAATTTTTTCTTTTAAACATTTTTTTTCTGTTTGAAGCCATTTTAATTTTTTTGGTTATTCAGCTGAAACTTCATAAATAAGTATAAAAGGGACCTTTTTAAGGCTAGTTTCTTGCACCTCTAGAAAAGGCCATACAAAGTCAGATTTTCTTTCAGATTTGATCTGTCGGATACTATACTTATTCACAGCTATGTAGTACGAGTGCCTACCTAATCTGTCTAATCAGTTAGTCCCTAAACTATGCAGTTGGCTGTAAATCATGTTAATTTGAAACAAATTGGACATTTGGATTAATTTACTAAAATCGGAGAGTGCAAAATCTGGTGCAGCTCTGCATAGAAACCAATTGGCTTCCAGATTTTATTGCTGAAGTTAGAAGCTTATTGGCTACCATGCACAGCTGCACCAGATTCTGAGTGTTCCAGTTTTGGTAAATCTCCCCGTGTGTTGACATTTTTGGATAGGGTCTTGGACACTCTCCACGTTCCGTGAGGGACAACTGGTCATGGGGGGGGATTTCAACATTAGTCCTAACCCGCAGATAGATACCTCGTCTAGCTTTTCTACGCACTCATTTGCATTTCTCAAATTTTCATAGATCCCTACAGGCCCATCATCTGACTGCTGGAGAGTGCTCTACCCCACCATGAAGGATTTTAGTTACTATTCCGCCACATATAATGTGTACACAGGAATAGACCTTCTGTTGGTAGACACACTTTTTGGAATCCACTCTCCAGTGCGTCCATCGGATCTCTTACCATTTCTGACCGCACCTGTCTCCGTCTCTCTCGCCCCTTTGTCTCCGGATGTACGACAATGAACTTGGCGTCTAAATGAAAACCTGCTTGATGATGCTGTGGCTCAGAAGCGGGTCTCGGATACTATTTCTTTTTATGGAGAACTTCTTTTAAGGAGAACTTGACTGGGGAGACGGGCATGGCGTCCGTGTGGGAGGGACAGAAGGCCGTGGTCCGCGGGGAAATTTATTGCTCGGGGGTCCAGGCTAAGGCGCGCAGCGGGGAACTACAGTCCTTGTTGGTTAGGGACAGCAGAGCTTAAACTTAAACATAAACGCCAAATGACACTGACCCTGCATGCTGACCTTTTTGTCCCTTAGTTTGGAAATAAAATGTGGGAGACTTCTAGCCAGGGCCCTCCGACTCCAACGCACATCCAGTCATGTCCATAAACTGCAACCCCCTTTGGGATCTCAGGTGGTGCAGCCCTCTAAAATTGCGGATGCCTTCCAGGACTATTATGGCCAACTCTACCAACTTCCTGCTACGCTCGCCGGTCAAACACCTCTGCAGGAAACAGAATGCCTCTCGCATTATCTTGATGAGGCACTAGCCCCTCAACTGACGACGCAAATTAGTGAACAACTTGATAGGCCTTTCTCCTTGTTGGAGATCGAGTTGGTGATTAAAGACCTGCCCCAGGGTAAAAGTCTGGGTCCCGATGGGTTCACCAATGCTTACTATCGGAAAATCTCCCCCCTCCTTTCTAATCATATGGTTGCGTATTGTAATGCCCTAGCTACGGGAGCTTCTCTCCCTTTACATAGTAAGGTTGGATAAAGACACCAGTCCATCCAGTTCAACCTGAGTGTGGGTGCGTGTCTACAATTATCCCTATTTATTTAAGGTACCCATATAGTGCCATCAATTTACAAAGTGCTCCACACATACATCGCACACTCACATTGGTCCCTACCCTCAAGGATCCCACAATCCAAGGTCCTCAACTCACATTCATATACTAGGGCCAATTTTGGACATAAGCCAATTAACCTGCTAGCAAGTCTTTGAAGTGTGGGAGGAAACCGGAGTACCCGGAGGAAACCCACGCAGGCACAGGGAGAACATGCAAACTCCAGGTAGGTAGTGTCGTGGTTGGGATTCGAACCAGCGACCCTTTTTACTGCTAGGTGAGAGTGCTACCCACTACACCACTGTGCTCCCGAAGGCATTGTTAGCCCATATCATGGTCCTCCCGAAGAAGGGGAAAGACCCTTCCAACCCAAGTAGCTATAGACTGGTCTCGTTGCTAAACACCGATATTAAGATTTTGGCGAAAATCAGCTAAAGCCCATTCTGCCTACGGTGATACACTCCGACCAAACAGGCTTCAGTGAGAGAGGCAAGGGACAATTTCAACCGCGCTAAATGCTAATTGGGCGAATTTACAACAGACCGGATCACCATGCCTTCTACTGATGCCAAGAAGGCGTTCGGCAGAGTGGACGGGACGTATCTTCAGGTGGTATTGTTGAGATTGGACCTTGGCCAAAATATGCTTAGGTGGATAGGCTCCCTATATAGTTCTCCGGAGGCTCCTGTAAAGGTAGATGGAACTCTCCGACCCCTTCCCTATACAGAATGGGACAAGATAGGGGTGTCTTCTGTCCCGCTTATATTTGCCTTCACCCTGGAACCGCTGTTAAATATGGTCCGGCTAAACCCTAACATTAAGAGGTTCAGGGTGGCGACGACGGAACATAAGCTGTCAGCCGACGATGTTTTATTCTATGTTGCGGATCCGCTGATTTCCCTTCCCAACATAATGGCTGAGTTGCGGAGATTTCACTCCCTTTTTAACTTTAAAATTAATTATAGCAAGTCGGAAATTCTCCCTCTTGCTATCCCCCCTGCCATGCACTCGCAACTGCAGGCATCCTTTTTCCTTCACATGGTGTAGTTCCTCATTAAAATACCTGGGGATTTTTCTCCCGACTGAGTTTTTACAGTTGTATAGCTGTAAATTTGCCCCCTTGCTTTCCACAATTAAAGCGGACCTACTGAAATGGGATTGCAATACCTTTTTCCTGGATGGGCCAGTATCCTAAAAATGAATTCTATTTCCCTACCCAGATCCTTTTTCGCGGCCATCAACAGTCTGTTTTTAAAGTTTATCTGGTATGGTCGAAGCCCCCGTCTCGCCTTACACACTCTGCAGCGCCCCAAATGGTTGGGGGAACTTGGGGTTCCTTCCATGTGGAAGTATTATGAGGCCATTGCTTTACAGTGGATATTAGACTGGCAGCACCACGCCGCCACCAAATCCTGGGTCCCCCTTGAGAAATTTTTAGCTGGGCGCAACCTGTCTCATGCTCCGTGGCTCCCCTGGGACTGTCGTGGCCTTTCGGCCTTCGTGGCCTCTGTATTGTCCATGTATTGCAGGTTTGGGACACCTTGAATGCTAAGGGGCTGTTGTCGCCGCCTGGGTCCCCACTTGCACCCCTGGGGGACTTCCCATGGTTCACTCCAGGGGAACACCTCTCCTACTTTCGCACATGTGGAAGGTTCATACATGAATGGGGCCTAATCTCCTTGGAATGGCTCCGCTCTGTTTGGTCGATTTTCCAAAATATGAGTGGCACTATAGACAGTTGTATCATTTTGTTCATAGTTTGCCTCCTACCATTAGACCCCCCATCCTCCCTGACCCCGTTTGAGAAACTATGCAAGTCTACAGACCCTGGCCCCCACCCTATCTCAGTGCTTTGAGATGCTACAGTCTCCCGAGTCTTGGAGTAAACCGGTTTATATATGGGAGTGGGAGAGAGACCTGCGGCATACGTTCACTGAGACACAACTAGATCACTTATTAATCTTTTGTGTCAACATACACATACAAAAGGTAGAAATTTTTGTGATTCACAGCATTATAATATTACATATGTACACTGAATTGCATAATAAACAGTTTTTCAGTAATCCTGTCTCCAGTATTCACTAATATGAATTACCATGAACGTACAGTATATAATTCTTATGTATCCATCAGGTGGGTGTGTCCCTATTTTTGTATATTTTCCTCTGTTAGGGTCATTGCCTATCCGGCTATTTGTCTAGTGAAAGGGTTAACGGGCTGCCAGCCATTTATTCCAGATTTTGTAAAAGGTTTTAGTTTTTTTCCTAACTTCGAATGTAAGTTTATATACGGATATCACATCATTGATCAGTTTTAGCCGTAGAGATTTCAGGGATGTCTGTGTCCCCTTCCATGACAACAGTATAGTTTTCCTCGCATAAAAGTGAAGGATGCAAAGGAGTCTTTTGGCATGGGTTGAAATGTGGAGGTCCCCAAAAATTCCCAGCAGGCAATTCTTGGGGTGCAGAATGTTTGGGAGGCCTAATGCCGGTGAGATGAAAGTCCCCACTTCTATCCAGAATTGCTGGACTATTGAGCAGATCCAGAAAAAGTCTGCCGTTTGGCCACAGCCCCAAAAACATTCTGCTGTGGATGTTAGTCCCAGTTTATGCAACCTGGCAGGGGTTAGATAGGAGAGGTGAATAATTTTAACGATGATGCGGTCCCTAGATGATATCACTGATGTTTTATATGTTTCACTAAATTCTGTCCAGTCTTCTTCAGTAAGTGTAGAGTCCATAAGGGTCCATTTAGTTTGGGCCATTCGGAATCTGGGGTTGCTATCAGTCATAAGGGTAGCGTAGTGTGTGGAGATAAGTTTATTGGGATCAGGGTGTCGCAGTACTTTCTCTAGCTGAGGTATAGCTATAGGATTGCCCAATGAGCCAAATTGGGCATGTATAGCATGTCGGAGTTGGTAGTAGAAGAACATATATGAGCATGGTAGATCAAAGTCAGCCCGCATTTGTTGGAAGGATTTAAATCCCTGTGAGTCGTATAGGTGACACAGGTACTTTAACTCCTTTGGTGTACCACCGTTGGGGGTCAGGCAAGGAGTACAGTTCTTTAAAGGTGGGATTAAACCACAGAGGGTTGTTGGGGGATTTTGACCATGGTTCTTTTGTAATGTTAGAGACAATAATTTTAAACAGAGATAGTGAGGTAGTTAGCATAGTTGTACCTGGGCGAGCAGGTGCTTGGCCTCTGTATATGACATTATGTAGTGTCTCCAATGAGGAAGCAATGGCTCCCTCAGTGGACATGCAGGCGTTGACTGCAGCAGGGTGCAGCCAGTTGTGGATATGCACCAATTGGGAGGCTAAATAATATAGATAGAAGTTAGGAAATGACAATCCCGCCAGGTGCGCCGGCAGCCGTAGTGTTTCCAACGCCACTCTGGGGGGCCTACCATTCCACAGAAATGCCGTGAATATGGTGTCTATCCTTTTAAAGATAGATCTAGGTATCTTACATGGTGCTTTGCTAGTATATATAGCAGTTTGGGTAGATAAATCATTTTTAGCACGTTAGCCCTTCCCATTAAATCTAATCCATTGTTTAGTCTGTGCTAGTAGTTGGGTCAGCAAGGGACACAGGTTATTTTCAATGTAGATAGATAAGGGTAATTGCTAGGGGTGCAACGGATCAAAAAACTCACGGTTCGGATCGTTCCTCGGATCAGAGTCACGGATCAAATAATTTTCGGATCAACAAATAAAAAAAAAAAAAAAGACAAGACAAATAAACATAGCCACATGTCCCCCACTGTAATATAGCCAGTCCACATGTCCCCCACTGTAATATAGCCAGTCCACATGTCCCCCACTGTAATATAGCCAGTCCACATGTCCCCCACTGTAATATAGCCAGTCCACATGTCCCCCACTGTAATATAGCCAGTCCATGTCCCCCACTGTAATATAGCCAATCCATGTCCCCCACTGTAATATAGCCAGTCCATGTCCCCCAGTGTAATATAGCCAGTCCATGTCCCCCAGTGTAATATAGCCAGTCCATGTCCCCCAGTGTAATATAGCCAGTCCATGTCCCCTAGTGTAATATAGCCAGTCCATGTCCCCCACTGTAATATATAGCCAGTCCATGTCCCCCACTGTAATATATAGCCAGTCCATGTCCCCCACTGTAATATATAGCCAGTCCATGTCCCCCACTGTAATATATAGCCAGTCCATGTCCCCCACTGTAATATATAGCCAGTCCATGTCCCCCACTGTAATATATAGCCAGTCCATGTCCCCCACTGTAATATATAGCCAGTCCATGTCCCCCACTGTAATATATAGCCAGTCCATGTCCCCCACTGTAATATATAGCCAGTCCATGTCCCCCACTGTAATATATAGCCAGTCCATGTCCCCCACTGTAATATATAGCCAGTCCATGTCCCCCACTGTAATATATAGCCAGTCCATGTCCCCCACTGTAATATATAGCCAGTCCATGTCCCCCACTGTAATATATAGCCAGTCCATGTCCCCCACTGTAATATAGCCAATCCATGTCCCCCACTGTAATATAGCCAATCCATGTCCCCCACAGTAATATAGCCAATCCATGTCCCCCACTGTAATATATAGCCAGTCCATGTCCCCCACTGTAATATATAGCCAGTCCATGCCCCCCACTGTAATATATAGCCAGTCCATGCCCCCCACTGTAATATATAGCCAGTCCATGCCCCCCACTGTAATATATAGCCAGTCCATGCCCCCCACTGTAATATATAGCCAGTCCATGCCCCCCACTGTAATATATAGCCAGTCCATGCCCCCCACTGTAATATATAGCCAGTCCATGCCCCCCACTGTAATATATAGCCAGTCCATGCCCCCCACTGTAATATATAGCCAGTCCATGTCCCCCACTGTAATATATAGCCAGTCCATGCCCCCCACTGTAATATATAGCCAGTCCATGCCCCCCACTGTAATAGCCAGTCCATGTCCCCCACTGTAATATAGCCAGTCCATGTCCCCCACTGTAATATAGACACAGACTGCCTGTTAGTCAGACTCATACCTTGCTTTAGAGAAGCCGCCAAACCCAGTTGGGGGCGGGGTGATGACGTCAGCACGATGCTCAGCGCCGCCGGGTGTACCAAGATGGCCGCGGCTCCGAAGCCGTGGCCTTTCCTAAAACCCGAGGCCGCGGATCGCGGGTGTGCCGATCGGAACAGGTTGGCACGTTCGGATCGCGGATCGGTGACGATCCGTTGCACCCCTAGTAATTGCACTATGACCCCTAAGTATCTGAAAGAGGACGCCACTTGTAGTTTGGAGTCTGGGTGTATTTGTACCGTTGCATCTGGGTCCAGGGGAAAAAGACTAGTCCCAGTTCACCCTGAATCTAGAGTAATCACCAAATTTATATATTTCTAGTAACAGTGACTTTAGCGACTCTGGGTGTCAGCTAGGTAAACTAAAGTGTCATCCGCATACAACTAAATCCACTCATCTATATTTGCAATGGGAAGACCCTTAATCTGTTGAGAGTAACGAATGCGTACTGCCAGCGGTTCCATGGCCAGGGCAAATAGGAGGGGTGACAGCGGGCACCCCTGCCTAGTGCCCCTGGTGATGGAGAAAAGGTGTCTGTAGTGCAAGAGTTAACTCTAATGCAAGCCTGTGGTGAGCTGTAAAGGAGTCTTATCCAGGCAACAACACGAGGGCTGAAGCCATATTGCTGCAGTACCTAAAAAAGATAGGGCCACTCCATGCTGTCAAAGGCTTTACACGTGTCTAGGGATACAATAGCTCGGGTAGGTGTACAGTCGTGTCGGTATTGAAGATTTTGGAATAATCTACGAATGTTCATTCTTGTAGACCTGCCAGGTATAAAGCCTCCTTGATCGCATCTGACCAACTTCGCAACTATGGCATTCAGACGATTTGCCAATATTTTGGCTAGGATTTTAACATCCACATTGATAAGAGAGATTGGACGATATGAGTCACATTTAAGTGGATCTTTGCGTGGTTTCAGTAATAAAATAATCAGGGCTTCCCTCATTGAGGGGGGAAGAATTCCAGCTGTTAGGGCTTCATTATACATTTTAAGAAGAGTAGGGCCAAGTAAGTGCTGAAACTGGGAATACCATTCAGCAGGGAAGCCATCTAACCCAGGTGTTTTATGTGCCGGCAGTTGCGAAATAGCCAGTGCAATTTCCTTAACAGAGAGGGGTGCCGCCAAATTTGTACTGTCCTCTTCTTAGAGGGAGGGCAGTGATATTTGGTCCAGGTACTCACTTAATTGGGAATCTGTGTATTCTGCTCTCGATGAATACAGGCCAGAAATGTCTCCATGATATCTCTAGGGGCGTCACTAATTAGGCCTTGTACAGTCAGAATTCTGGGGATTGAGATGGGGGAGCGTTCAGGTCTGGTCAAATAGGCTAAGAGATGGCCAGCCTTGTTACCATGTTCACATGATTTTTGTGTAGCATGTAACATGCGTTTTTGTGTAAGGTCTAATAAACGGAGCTCATATTTTCTGCGGCACTACTTATAGAACCTTACCCACAAAAGTTCTGTGGACACAGAGATGCAAAAAAATAGCTTTAAGTTATTGACCCAGTGGTACAGAGTTCTGGCCACACTAGCCAGAATTTATCCGGCGGTTCCTGATGTCTGTTGGAGGGGTTGTGGGCTCCGAGGTACCTACCTGCACATGTGGTGGGAGTGCCCGTGGCTTAGACCCTTTTGGCAAGACATCAGGGTCCAGATAAAGGTTATACTGGATATTGATACGAGTGACTCTCCATTGGAGTTTCTGCTTCACCTGCCAGGCACTTGATTCCTGTACATTGGAAGTTGTCTCATATCCCCGGTCGATCTGACTGGATTCGTCTGGTCAATAATATCATGGCGGCGGAGAAATGGATGGGAAAGTGCAAGGACAGATACAAAATGTTTTACAGTATATGGGCCACCTGGATCCATTACTTCTCTGTGTCACAGTTGTGTGGGTTTTTTTTTCTTTCTCGAACATCACGGGACACAGAGCCACAGTAATTACTGATGGGTTATATAGGTATCACTGGTGATTGGACACTGGCACACCCTATCAGGAAGTTCAACCCCCTATATAATCCCTCCCCCTTGCAGGGATACCTCAGTTTTTATGCCAGTGTCTTAGGTGATGGACGTGTAAAGATGTCCTGTGCTGAGCTCCAAAGGGAATATCCTAAGATCCTATACTGGGGCAAGCCAGGCGAACCGGATCCATTCAAAGTGTCTTTTCATGGCCGAATTGAATGGTACCCGGGCCTCGTGTCCGAAGAAACAAGGTTTTACCCGTAATGCTTCTCTTTTTAGAGAGCTGGACCCCGCAGATCAGAAAATGGCTTTAAACTTCCTAATTTCTGGCAAGGTGCTTTACAGGGCCAGAACTGTTGGATCCCCCTACTGATGGGGGCCCCAGTCTCTGACGGTTTTTTCAAACGGAGCCCACCGTGAGAGGTGAAGATTGGGTCTGTGTAAACAGCACCCTGCGGCTGGATAAGGTAAGACGAGATTCCACAGAATTTTTGAGTTCTAGTGGCTTTTCTCCTTTAAGGTAAATGCATGCTATGCCTATTGTGACCACCGGGGGCTGCCAAGAGCACAAACCTACACATGCTGACTCTGTCTCAGGTGTTGTAATCGCTGTTTATGTCCCAGCGTCTCAAGCAGGCTGCAAACAGGTAAGGTGGAAAGGGGGATTTCTCATGTTTGAATGTCCCCCCCCAGGCTAGAGAGGGGCCACAGGGGTCTAGAAAGTGGTTATACCACCCGGGCTCTGCGGCCTAATGGCCACCATCTCTCAAGATAGCCGTTCAGGCAGATCTTGTTCCCCAAGACCCTCAGACAGAGGAGCTCTGGGATAAAGGAGATGAATCCCTTTCAGAGGATCGGGATGGGATGGATGATTCCTCTTCGGAGGATTCAGGTGGAGAGTGACCTTCTGCGACTTCCCAAGAGGAGAAAGTCTTAGTGCAGATCCTCACTGGATTGGTCCGCTCCACATTTAAGTTGCCCATACCTGAAACTGCTAAAGAATCCTCTTCTGCTTTGGGGTCACTGAAACCTTTCCAAGCAGCACATGCTTTTCCTGTTCATACTTTACTTGAAAAGCTTATTTATTCTGAGTGGGATCACCCAGACAAACGTTTTTTTCCGCCGAGAAAGTTTTCAACACTTTATCCGATGGAAGAAAAGTTTATTAAAATGTGGGGAATACCGGCTATTGATGCCGCCATTTCCTCCGTAAATAATAGCCTGACTTGTCCTGTAGACAATGCTCAGATGCTCAGGGATCCTGTAGATAAAAGGATGGAATCCCTATTGAAGGATGTTTTCTCCTTAGCAGGATCAGTGGCCCAACCTGCAGTAGCAGCGATTGGAGTCTGTCAATACTTAAGAGACCATGTTAAGCAGGTCATCAAAGTATTACCTGAACAGCAGGCCCAGGGGTTTGCTAACCTTCCAGCGGCCTTATGCTTTGTGGTTGACGCCATTAGAGATTCTATCGTGCAAACCTCCCGTCTTTCACTGGGGTTGGTGCATATACGTAGAATCCTATGGTTGAAAAATTGGTCAGCCGAAGCACCATGTAAGAAGCTACTGGCTGGGTTTCCATTTCGTGGTGCAAGGTTGTTTGGAGAGGACTTGGATAACTATATCAAGAGAATCTCTTGTTGGGAAAAGCACTCTCTTACCTGTCAAGAAGAAGAGTAAGCGTCCCTCTTTCAAACGGACTCTTTCCCCAGCGCCGGGGGCTTCAGCCTCCAGGCAGTCTCGACGGCCGCCTCCATTGGGGTCCAGAGACAAGAGTCAACCCCAGGGACAAAAGAAGTCCTGGGGAAAGAAGCCTACTAGGCAAAACACTAAGACCTCTGCATGAGGGGGCACCCCCGCTCACTCGAGTGGGGGGAAGACTGCGACAGTTCTCAGAGCTCTGGCACGAGGACTTCCAGGACAGATGGGTAGTCTCCACGGTAACCTTAGGGTACAAGCTGGAGTTTCAGGAATTCCCTTCTCCTCGGTTCCTCAGATCAAATGTTCCCAGAGACCCAGAGAAGAAGCAGTCGCTCCTTCTAGCGTTAGAGCGACTTTTGTCGCAGGAGGTCATTATGATAGTTCCCGCAAAGGACCAGGGATTGGGCTTCTATTCCAACCTTTTTACGGTCCAAAAGCCAAATGGGGATGTCAGGCTCATTTTGGACTTAAGGGATCTGAACCGATTCCTAAGGATTCAATCCTTCCGCATGGAATCAATTCGAACAGTAGTTCCCACCCTGCAGGGAGGAGAATTTCTGGCATCAATAGACATCAGAGATGCATATCTGCATGTGCCCATTTTTCCTGCTCATCAGAAGTTTCTGCGCTTCGAGGTAGGAGGGCACCATTTCCAGTTTGTGGCTCTGCCTTTCGGGATAGCCACTGCACCTCGAGTGTTCACAAAGATCTTGGCTCCTCCTCTGGCCAGATTAAGGGCTCAGGGTATAGCTGTCATAGCATACCTAGACGACCTGCTCTTGATAGACCGGTCGGTAGCCTCTTTGAATGGAAACTTGAGGACCACGGTCAGGTATCTAGAACACCTGGGTTGGATCCTCAACTTAGAAAAGTCTTTCCTAAAACCAGTAAGAAGACTGGAGTATTTAGGTCTGATTATAGATACAAGCCAGGAGAAAATATTTCTACCCACAGGCAAAGATCACTGCTTTGAGAGAGCTGATAATGACAGTAAGGACCAAGAAGGGTCCCTCAGTCCTCCTTTGTATGGGGCTACTAGGGAAGATGGTGTCTTCATTCGAAGCAGTTCCCTATGCTCAGTTTCACTCAAGAATGCTGCAACACAGTATTCTGTCGACCTGGAACAAGAAGGTTCAGGCATTAGACTTTCCGATGCACCTGTCGCATGCGGTGCGTCAGAGCCTCAATTGGTGGCTCATACCCGAAAACCTGCAGAAGGGGAAATCCTTTCTACCGGTTACCTGGACGGTGGTAACAACAGATGCCAGTCTGTCAGGTTGGGGAGCAGTTCTGGAACAGGCTGCGGCCCAAGGGGTGTGGTCCAAGACAGAGAGGACCTTACCCATCAACATTCTGGAGATCCGGGCGATACATCTAGCTCTAAAAGCCTGGACTATCAGGCTACAGGGTTGTCCGGTCAGGATCCAGTCCGACAATGCCACAGCAGTGGCTTATGTCAATCATCAGGGAGGCACCCGGAGCCGAGCTGCTCAAAAAGAGGTGAACCAGATCTTAGTCTGGGCAGAGATGCATGTGCCATGCATATCGGCAGTTTTCATCCCGGGAATAGAAAATTGGCAGGCGGACTATCTAAGTCGCCAGCAGTTACTTCCAGGGGAATGGTCTCTGCATCCCGACGTCTTTTGGGCCATATGCCAAAGATGGGGGGTTCCAGATGTAGATCTCTTTGCATCCCGATTCAACAAAAAGATAGACAGATTTGTGGCAAGGACAAAAGATCCTCTTGCATGCGGGACGGATGCGTTGGTGATTCCGTGGCATCGGTTCTCACTGATTTACGCATTCCCGTGCTACTACCACGACTCCTTCGCAGGATCAGGCAGGAAAGGAAGTCGGTACTTCTGGTGGCCCACGCTTGGCCCAGAAGGACTTGGTATGCAGAAATAGTAAGGATAATGGTGGGTTCCCCGTGGACCCTACCGGTACGCCCAGACCTGTTATCTCAAGGTCCAGTGTTCCATCCTGCCTTACAAATGCTAAATTTGACGGTTTGGCTATTGAGACCCACGTTCTGAAGAGTCGTGGGCTCTCCGGTCCTGTCATATCTACCTTGATTAATGCAAGGAAGCCAGCTTCCAGGATGATTTATCATAGAGTCTGGAAGGCTTATATAACCTGGTGTGAATGCAGAGGTTGGCATCCCAGGAAATATGTCATAGGTAGAATCCTTGATTTTCTACAGATGGGATTAGTGATGAAGCTGGCCTTGAGTACCATCAAGGGCCAGGTTTCTGCTTTATCAGTATTATTTCAGCGGCCACTTGCTTCGCATTCTTTGGTCCGAAACTTTATGCAGGGGGTGATGCGTCTTAATCCTCCGGTTAAAGCGCCCCTAAACCCCTGGGACTTGAATTTGGTCCTGGCTGTGTTACAGAAACAGCCTTTTGAACCAATAAGTCAGATTCCTTTGGTCTTGTTGACAAGGAAATTAATTTTTCTGGTGGCCATCTCTTCTGCTAGAAGAGTATCAGAATTAGCAGCTCTTTCCTGTAAGGAGCCTTATTTGATTATACACAAGGATAGAGTGGTACTACGCCCTCATCCTAGTTTTTTACCGAAGGTGGTTTCTGATTTTCATTTAAACCAAGACATTGTTCTACCTTCCTTTTTTCCAGATCCCTGTTCTCCGGAAGAGAGATCTCTACATTCGTTGGATGTAGTAAGAGCAGTAAAGGCCTATCTAGGGGCAACTACTCAGATCCGCAAGATGGATGTTTTGTTTGTGCTGCCAGAGGGTCCCAATAGAGGACAGGCAGCGTCAAAAGCTACCATTTCTAAATGGATTCGACAGTTGATCATTCAAGCTTACGGTTTGAAACAGAAGATTCCTCCGTTTCAGATCAGGGCACATTCCACAAGGGCTATTGGTGCTTCTTGGGCAGTGCATCACCGGGCCTCTATGGCTCAAATCTGCAAGGCTGCAACCTGGTCTTCAGTTCATACATTCACCAGATTCTATCAGGTGGATGTGAGAAGGCATGAGGATATCGCCTTTGGGCGTAGTGTGCTGCAGGCAGCGGTACAGGGTCCTCAGGTCTGATTGCACCCTACTTGGTCGTGGTTCCCCCCCCCCTCTCAGGTAGCATTGCTCTGGGACATCCCATCAGTAATTACTGTGGCTCTGTGTCCCGTGATGTTCGAGAAAGAAAATAGGATTTTTTAAAACAGCTTACCTGTAAAATCCTTTACAGCCCCTCTTCTAATACACTATATTGCTTGGCTACAAAACTGAGGTATCCCTGCAAGGGGGAGGGATTATATAGGGGGTTGAACTTCCTGATAGGGTGTGCCAGTGTCCAATCACCAGTGATACCTACATAACCCATCAGTAATTACTGTGGCTCTGTGTCCCGTGATGTCCTTCGAAAGAAAAGGATTTTACAGGTAAGCTGTTTTAAAAAATCCTATTTTTTTTTGCCTCTAGACTATGTATGCCCTGGTTGATGGTACCGGAGAACAGTTTTTCATACAGACCCATGGAATATATGTTCTCTTAATGTTCCTAATTTCAGATAAATTTATTTTTTTTAATTCCTCTTCCCATGTCACAATTGGTGCACTGCTCATGGTACTGTTTATGGTACTGTTTGTTGGTGTATAGCCCTGTTTTGATACCTGGGTTCTCACGCACAATCCCCCAGGTTGTAAGGGTATAAATAAGATGGAGTCTTATGGTTACAACTGTGTGTACTAAAGAGTTTTCTGAAACTAATGTAATGCAGACTGGTGATTCATGGTTTATTACCCTTTTGTTGTATACCCCACACACACACACTCTTTTACTGAATGTCTCCCCTTTCTATGTGAAAATTAAAATAAAGATTATATAAAAAAAAAACCCAGATCTCTCCATTAAAAGGACCGGTCACGGCCTATGCTATCACAAAGGATGTTATTAATCCCTTGTGATGGCAATAAAGTTGATGAAAAAAAAAAAGATTGGTGTAAGAAAAAGGAATTTAAATAATAGAATGAAAATTTTTAAAGCGCCTCCATCCCTCTGTGCTCACACGCAAATGGGTCCTGTACCCTTCTTGCCAAATCTGTATATAGGGATGTGAGACGAAAGTTTTTTTGTTTTTTCTGAATGCTATCCCTTCCAGAGCAATATAGTACAGTTGTTGTAATGATGATCTGTTGCTGATTTGGTGTGATGATCCAAAGGATATTCCTAGTTTTGTGGATTTGGTGAATAAAATGGTGAATATTCACCTTTGAATACAACAAAGACAATATCAGTTTTTTGGATGTTGCTCTGGAAGGTGATGGCATTAGTGACGATATTTTGTACTGAAACATGCCGAAAGGAGACCTCAGGTAATTGTACAGTTGCCATCCGTATCATACAATAAAAGCTATTGCAGTAGGGGAATTTCTATGACCTATGAGGATAGCTTTGAGAATGAAAATGAAGGGGGAACATAAAGTGCAACTATACATTACTTGCATTATTCCTCGCTCCCTCTGGCTTCCTCCCGGCTGCACAATCGGTCCCCAAAAACTGTTTCTTTTTCCTGCTTCATCAGTCACAAGGACTCTTAAGTATTGCAGGTGAGAATGCTGGGGGTCTGCCTACAACCTGGGGCACTGGAGAGAGGAGAAAAGTGCCATCTTAAAAAGATAAGTATAGTTACCTTTTCTCTCTCCCCTAGATGTAATAAGCATCTAACCCTTGAAGTGTGGAGGGAAGCCTCCCATTGCATGGATCATTAAATATTTTTTGCGGAGTACAGTGTTAAAGTGGATGCAAACCCTCACATACCCAGTGAAGTGAACAGCCTCAGATACACAGAGATGAAACAAATCCTCCTACATAAGCTTTATATGTATATCTGCTATCTTCAGCTTTTATATACGGTTTAGAAAGTGCACATCTTCCTCATTCAGCAGTAGCCGTGTAGTGTTGGATTACACTCAGAGACAGTTGATTGAAGGAAAGGCACACACCCCGTCCACATAGGCAGAGACTTTCAGAGCTCTGCTGTGAGTAGAGCAGTTTTCTGCTAATCTATTTATAGCACCCACCCTGACACAAAATTCAGGCTGCATTTATCACGTGTCGGAGAACTTTTGTCAGAAGTTATCAGGCTGATACTAGGACGGAGCAGGAGAAAGCCACAGGACTTAGTGCTCTGAAGAGAGATGAGAAAACACTGCAGATATATGTGCCCAGCTCAAATTTCATCAATCGGGTTTACATCCACTTTAAGGTCCAATTTAAAATGCAGCGGTACTGCAGCCATACTGCTGCTAAAAAACATACAATTATAAAGCACAGCAATGTGCTTCATAAATGTGCTTGGTCCTCTGCTTGCTTCAGGACTCCAAATTCCCCCTGCCTCTAACCACTTCCCGAGCACTGCACGTCGGCACAATGGCAGCGGTGGGCAAATGGGCGCACCTTACGTCCCCTTTAATTGGCGGGGCTAGCGGGCACGCGTACAGTGTAACTGTGCCAGCGGACTCAAAGTCCGCTGGTATCCCGGCGATCATGTGACAGAGCCGCAGATCGGGGAGATGCCTATGTAAACAAGGCATTTCCCCGTTCTGCCTAGTGACATGACAGAGACCACTGCTCCCTGTCATCGGGAGCAGTGATCGCTGTCATGTCAGTGCTAGCCCCCCCCCCCTACAGAATTACTCCCTAGGACACACCTAACCCCTTGATTGCCCCCTAGTGTTTAACCCTTCCCTGCCAGTGTCATTTACACAGTAATCAGTGTATTTTTATAGCACTGATCACTGTATAAATGACAATGGTCCCAAAATAGTGTCAAAAGTGTCCGATGTGTCCGCCAAAAATCGCAGATCTCTGTCATTACTAATAAAAAAATTAATAATAAAAATGCCATAAAACGAATCCCCTATTTTGTAGACTATAACTTTTGCGCAAATCAATATACGCTTATTTTAAAATTTTTGCTAAAAAAAAATGTAGAGAATACATATCAGCCTAAACTGAGGAAAAAAATATATTTTTTTTATATATTTTTGGGGGATATTTATTATAGCAAAATAAAAATATTGCTTTTTTTTTTTTTTTTTTCAAAATTGTCGCTATTTTTTTTGTTTATAGCGCAAAAAATAAAAACCGCAGAGGTGATCAACTATCAACTACTCAAATTTCGTTTGGGTGTAACGTCGCACGGCCGCGCAATTGTCAGTTAAAGCGACGCAGTGCTGAATCACAAAAAGTGCTCTGGTCAGGAAGGGGGTAAAATCTTCCAGGGCTGAAGCGGCTAAACACCCCCCCTGCATGTGAGCTTATGTATCCATGTACACAGGTGTTTAGAGGCAGGAGGAAAAAAACACTGCCAGTGCACCCAGGAGCAGCGGCGTTTTGCCAGAAAATGGCACGTTTAGTGCTTGAGCGTTAATTCATTTCAGTGGGCAGAATACATGATTTTTCTGGCCAATGAAACTTAATGCTGAAACGCTTCACGTGTCTAAACCTGTTACACACTTGTGTGTAATGTGTCAAGTTTTTTCTGCCAAAATGGCCCTGCCAGGAGGAAATACATCTAGGAGAGAGAGAAATGTCCAGTGTGCATGAGGCCCAAAAAAATGGAGTGTGTATGGTGTGGAGGTTGGGCTGGCTACCTTAAACAGAGAGAACTCTCTAGAATACTGAAGACTAATGTAGCCTGCATTTTCTAAATGGGTCCCAAAATGTAGGCCTGGATATGGAGTAACCTTGCAGAGTGTAACAGTGCAGATAGCAATATCCACTCTCTGTTATAAATAAGCCCCTTAAAGTGGTGTTCCGGCCAAAATTATACTTTTTAAATAAAAATATTCCAATAATACACAAGCTTAATGTATTCTAGTAAAGTTAGTCTGTAAACTAAGGTCTGTTTTGTTAGTTTATAGCAGTAGTTTTGTTATTTTATAAACTTACAGCAGGCCGTGGCCATCTTAAGTGTGGGCATCTGAAGCCAGACTGTATTTCTTCCTGGATCTCATCCTTGCAGATCTCTCACATGCTCAGTGCAGCACAAGCAGTGTAATAGGTTTCAGGTCAGGTTTCCATAGCAATGACAGTGTCAGAGGAAGTTGCCACCCCTTCCCAGAAGGCATTGCAAACAGGAAATGATGCGATGGGCCACGGCCAGGGAGGAGGAAATGAATACAGCAGATATACAGTAGGTGCTGAGAAAAAAAATTTAAAAATATCCAATTCGTTCACAGTGCACAGTTTAGTGAGGGATGCTGAAGAGTTGTAAAAGTGGGTGGAACTCCACTTTAATGTAGGTTTTGTTAGGAAAAACAATATAGAATTTGATATTTTGGGGCTGGCTTATTCTGAAAAAGTGAGGTTTGTCGGTTCAGACATTGTGCCCCCAAATCTGTGTAACCTTTATGTCATACACCCCCCTCATTAACTAGTTGCCGCGCCGTTTTGCTAGGACATGGCACAACCCTGGCTCTTTAACAATGTGATCGGCTGTGTCCAATCACAGCCGGTCACATGTAAACACGGAGATGCCGGTAATCAGCGCTCCTCATCACACACTGACAGTGTGAGGCGAGGACAGCCGATCAGCGGCATCTCCACGCAGGGGGACATCTATACATGTAATCAGGGCACTGATTACAATATTTTGCCAACAGTGTCACCAATCAGTACCCACAAGTGCAAACAATCAGTGCCCATTAGCGATGCCAGTCAGTGCTGCCCATCACTGCTGTCAATCAATGCCCATCAGTGTCGCCTATCAGTGGCCACCAGTGCCGCCTATTAGTAGCCATCAGTGCCCATAAGTCCGACATATTGGTGCCTCCTCGTCAGTGCCACCTAATCAATCCCCATAAGTGCCACCTCATCAATGCACACCAGTTCAGCCTATCAGTGCTGCCTCATCAGCGCACATCAGTGAAGGAGAAAAATTACTTGGTTACAAAATTTACTAACAGAAACTAAGTAAAAAAAAAAAATATTTTCCAAATTTTTGGTCTTTTAATTTATGTACAAAAAAAAAACAGCAGTGATTAAATACCACCAAAAGAAAGCTCTATTTGTGTAAAGAAAATGATAAAAAATTTGTTTGGGTACAGTGTAGCATGACCGCGCAATTGTAATTCAGAGTGCGACAGTGCTGAAAAAGGAAGGGGGTGTAAGTGCCCTGTAGGCAAGTGGTTAAAGGGAGGATCTGTTGACTATAACAAAAAAGAGGTGTCTTGACTATAACCTTCTGTTTCACAACTGTGCAGGTGGCAGAGGACAAATTAAACAGAAGAAGAAAACTGTACCACAGAAGGTTACGATAGCTAAAATCCCTAGAGCAAAGAAGAAATATGTGACAAGGGTATGCGGTTTAGCCACGTTTGGTAAGTATAAAGTTCTGTAGATTTGATGTTTTGCTTATATGCTATTGCTGACTATGCTACAGAGTCACTAACTTTTTTTTTTTTTTGTACAGAAATTGATCTTAAGGAAGCACAACGATTTTTTGCTCAGAGATTCTCCTGTGGTGCCTCGGTGACTGGGGAGGACGAAATCATCATTCAGGGAGACTTTACAGATGATATTATCGATGTAATACAAGAAAAGTGGCCAGAGGTAATTCATACAGATCAGAACCAGGTGTTTTGACTTGCATTAGACTTCCTTTAAAGCGGTTCTAAAGGCAGAAGATTTTTTTTCCTTTAATGCATTCTATACATTAAGGTAATAATAATCTTTCTGAGGGTACAGCTACCCCTCCAGCCTACCTTTAATACTTACCTGAGCCCCATCTCGATCCAGCAGTGCGCACGAGAGCAGAGGCTCTCCCAGGACCCTGTCCCCTCATTGGCTCACACAGCAGCGGGAGCCATTGGCTTCTGCTGCTGTCAGTCACAGCCAGTGACCCAATAAAGGAGAGGGCGGGGTCGAGTGGCTCTGTGTGTGAGAAGGGACGATGTCCATTCACAGGAGCGCTGCTCCAGTGCTTCCATAGCAAGAGGCTTGCTATTGGGAGCACTTGGCAAGGGGGAGGAGTCAGGACCGCCAGGGGACCCAAAAAGAAGAGGATTGGAGCTGCTCTGTGGAAAACTATTGCACAAAGCAGGCAAGTATGTATTTTTTTTAATTTATTTTTTAACCACTTCAGCCCTGGAAGGTTTTACCCCCTTAATGAACAGAGCATTTTTTGCGATTCAGCACTGCGTCGCTTTAACTGACAATTACGCGGTCGTGCGACGCTGTACCCAAACAAAATTAACGACCGAAAATTTTGAAAAAAAATATTTTCAACTTTTTGTTATAAAGAAAATCCAATAAACTCAATTTTAGTCATACATTTAGGCCAAAATGTATTCGGCCACATGTCCTTGGTAAAAAAAATGTCAATACGCGTATATTTATTGGTTTGCGCAAAAGTTATAGTGTTTACAAACTAGGGTACATTTTCTGGAATTTACACAGCTTTTAGTTTATGACTGCCTATCTCATTTCTTGAGGTGCTAAAATGGCAGGGCAGTACAAACCCCCCCCCCCCCCCCAAATGACCCCATTTTGGAAAGTAGACACCCCAAGGAAATTGCTGAGAGGTATGTTAAGCCCATTGAATATTACATTTTTTGTCCCAAGTGATTGAATAATGATAAAAAAATAAAAATAAAATTTTTTTTTACAAAAAGTTGTCACTAAATGATATATTGCTCACACATGCCATGGTTATATGTGGAATTGCGCCCCAAAATACATTTAGCTGCTTCTCCTGAGTATGGGGATACCACATGTGTGAGACTTTTTGGGAGCCTAGCCGCATACGGGGCCCAGAAAACCAAGTACCGCCTTCAGGATTTCGAAGGGCGTAAATTTTTGATTTCACTCCTCACTACCTATCACAGTTTTGAAGGCCATACAATGCCAAGATGGCACAAACCCCCCCCCCCCCCCAAATGACCCCATTTTGGAAAGTAGACGCCCCAAGCTATTTGCTGAGAGGCATGTTGAGTCCATGGAATATTTTATATTTTGACATAAGTTGTGGGAAAATGACAAACATTTTTTTTTTTTTTTTTTTTGCACATAGTTGTCACTAAATAATATATTGCTCAAACATGCCATGGGCATATGTGGAATTACACCCCAAAATACATTCTGCTGCTTCTCCTGAGTATGGGGATACCACATGTGTGGGACTTTTTGGGAGCCTAGCTGCGTACGGGCCCCGAAAACCAAGCACCACCTTCAGGATTTCTAAGGGCGTAAATTTTTTATTTCACTCCTCACTACCTATCACAGTTTTGTAGGCCATAAAATGCAAAGATAGCACAAACCCCCCCCCCCAAATGACCCCATTTTGGAAAGTAGACACCCCAAGCTATTTGCTGAGAGTATTTTTCAGCTCCTTTGTTTTCGAAAATGAAAAAAGACAAGAAAAATGTTTTTTTTTTTTTTTTTTTTTTTTTTTTTTCTTCAATTTTCAAAACTTTGTGACAAAAAGTGAGGTCTGCAAAATACTCGCCATACCTCTCAGCAAATAGCTTGGGGTGTCTACTTTCCAAAATTGGGTCATTTTGGGGGGGGGGGGGGTTGTGCCATCTGGGCATTCCATGGCCTCCGAAACTGTGATAGGCAGTGAAGAGTGAAATCAAAAATTTACACCCTTAGAAAGCCTGAAGGCGGTGCTTGGTTTTCGGGGTCCTGTACGCAGCTAGGCTCCCAAAAAGTCTCACATGTGTGGTATCCCCGAACTCAGGATAAGCAACAGAATGTATTTTGGGGTGTAATTTCACATATTCCCATGGCATGTTTGAGCAATATATAATTTAGTGACAACTTTGTGCAAAAAAAAAAAATTTTCTTTTTCCCGCAACTTGTGTCACATAATAAATATTCCATGGACTCGACATGCCTCTCAGCAAATAGCTTGGGGTGTCTACTTTCCAAAATGGGGTCATTTGCGGGGGGGGGTTGAACTGTCCTGGCATTTTATGCACAACATTTAGAAGCTTATGTCACACATCACCCACTCTTCTAACCACTTGAAGACAAAGCCCTTTCTGACACTTTTTGTTTACATTTATTGGTATCTCAGGGAATGTAAATATATCCCCTATGGTAGAAATAGGTAGTGACAGGTAATCTTTTTTGAAAAAATTGGGGTCTATTAGACCCTAGATCTCTCCTCTGCCCTCAAAGCATCTGACCACACCAAGATCGGTGTGATAAAATGCTTTCCCAATTTCCCAATGGCGCTGTTTACATCCAGCGAAATCTAAGACATAAAATGCTTGTAGCTTCAGGTTTCTTAGGCCATAGAGATGATTGGAGCCATTCTGGTCTCTGATCAGCTCTATGGTCAGCTGGCCGAATCAACGGCTGCATTCTCATTCCCTCCTACTGCTTGTAAAAGCAGTCTAGAGGGTCATTAGCTGCTAGGATTGCTTTTACATGAAAGCCGACCACTGGCTGAAAAGAATGATACCAAGATGATACCTAAACCTGCAGGCATCATTCTGGTATAACCACTTAAAGTCCAGCAACATACCAGTACCTTGCTGGTCCTTGTTGGGCATATATTGTAAACTTTTTTTTCATGCAGCCTGTGGGCTGAACGAAAAAAAGAGATTGATCGGTGGGTATGCCCACCATTAGAATACCTCCCTTCATCCACCCACTTCTAATGATGGGCATATATGCACCGTTTATATATGCCGAAGCATTGGGGCATCCTCCCGCAAAAGGTAGGAGCAAATCGCTCCTCCGCCTACTGCTGCCCCCACGCTTCGGCATATATGCTGAAGTATGTAACTGTGGTGGTGAAATCACCTCGACAGCGCTGGAGTCACGGCTTTATGTATCGTGGGAGCAAACGCTGTTGCTGTCAAGATAAATCCGCGCTGCAGCTGAATGGCGTACCTGAAAACAAAAAAATTGTTAAAACACAGTAAACTATAAAAAAAAATACATACCTGAAAAGCAAACATGATAAAACATAACAATAAAACATTGCAGAATAGAATACAGTAAAAAAGAGCAGAACAATAGAAAGAGAGAACAATAAAACAACAACAAATTTTTTTTTTTTTAAATTTTTTTTTTTTTTACAACTGTAACTTTTAAACCTGTAACGGTTCCAGGTTTGGGTCTCTCACAATGCGATGGCATCTTGGGAGACCCTGTGAAAGTGTGCTGTACCCTATGCTAAAACTCAACTAGTGTATGGTAGCGCTCAAAACATTCACCAATGCAAAGACCAGGATTGCCAGGACAGGAGGGACAATAATAGCGGGTGTCACGCCTATATCCGCGCTGCAGACACGACATTTTCTTTGGGGGGCTCGTTGGGTAGGGGTACTCGGGAGGACGTAAGGAAAATGCCTCTCATGCAGCCGGCTTACTGCATTTGGTTGGGGAAGGTGAGGTGGAGCACTGTCTGGAAACAGAAGGGCTCTGACGATCTCTTCCTGGAATTTAAGGAAGGATCCAGTCCGTCCTGAAGCTCTGTATAGCATATGAGCGTTCAGCAAAGCCAATTGAAATAAGTATACAGACACTTTTTTTGTACCAGTGTCTGGCCTTACGGGCAACTAGGTACGGCGCCAACAACTGGTCGTTGAGGTCCACCCCTCCCATATTTTGGTTATATTCGTGGATACAGAGGGGTTTCTCCACAACACCAGTCACCGTAGTAATTTGGACCGTCGTGTCTGCATGAAGGGAGGTAAGAATGAAAACATTCTTATTATCCCTCCACTTCATACGAGCAAATTATTACACCGCAAGCAGGCTCTCTCCCCCAGCCTAAGACTGGAATCTACAAGCCGCTGGGGAAAGCCCCGGCGATTAGATCGCACGGTGCCACATGCTCCAATTTGATGATCAAAAAGGTGACTAAAAAGTGGCACGTTCGTGTAATAATTGTCCACGTACAAGTGGTACCCCTTTCCGAATAAGGGTGATACCAAGTCCCACACTATCTTGCCAGCGCTTCCTATGTAGTCAGGGCAGTTTGTCGGCTCTACGTGACTATCTTTGCCCTCGTAAACCATAAAACTACATGTATAGCCTGTGGCCCTGTCACAGAGCTTATACATCTTGACCCCGTATCTGGCACGCTTGCTGGGAAGGTACTGTTTGAATGACAAGCGGCCAGAAAATTTAATCAGGGACTCATCAACGCAGACAACTTGATGGGGAGTAAACAAGTCTGCAAAACACTGGTTTACGAGGGGCCGAATTTTGTGGAGCCGATCGTATTCAGGGTCTCCACGAGGACGACAGAGTTCATTGTCATTGAAGTGCATGAACCGCAAAATCTGCTCGTATCGTGCCCTGGCCATGGAAGCAGAGAACAAGGGCATATGGTGAATTGGGTCAGTGGACCAATATGACCGCAACTTACTCTTTTTAGTTATGCTCATGTTGAGGGAAAGGCCCAGAAAGATCTTAAATTCGGAGACCGTAATTGGTCTCCAATCTCTGGCAAGGGAGGACTGGGGAATAGTGGCGATGTGTTGACCAGCGTATAAATTGCTTTGGTCCACAATAGTTCTATAGAGATCTTTGGTGAAAAACAGTGAATAAAAATCAAGTGGCGTAAAATCAACTGTTTCCACCTGAATTCCGGGTGTGCCAGTGAATGGGGGAAGTACGGGTGCTGCAGAAGTGGTGGGTTCCCAATTAGGGTTGGCGAATGCAGCAGGAAGGGCACTATGGGCACGACGGGCCTGTGTTCGTCTTCTTGGTGGCAGCGAGACACTACTTGTGCTTGCCACCTCGCCAGCTTGAACTGCACTTATGGGACTCGCCACGTCACCACGTGATACTGCAGTGCTGGATGTACGACCAGGGTGTACTAGGCCGCTGGTGCTTGCCAGTTCACCAGAAGGAATAGCGGCGCTAGTACTTCTCTGCTCCATACGAGGGACCTGCGGTTCTTGCACTTCAAGGATAGAAGAAGTTCGGGGTCTGGTACGCCTGACCTTGGCAGGGACCACAACTCCTATCTGTCATGGAGCCGCTGTCGTCTACAGGATCGTATTCTGAGCCTGAATCTGACAGATGAGTGACTTCCTCTTCACTATCTGTCTTGCTCAGAAACGTGTAGGCCTCTTCACTAGTGTACCTTCAATTTGCC
Organism: Aquarana catesbeiana; assembly: GCF_042186555.1. Taxonomy (NCBI): domain Eukaryota; kingdom Metazoa; phylum Chordata; class Amphibia; order Anura; family Ranidae; genus Aquarana; species Aquarana catesbeiana. The sequence continues at coordinate 245,837,196 of NC_133324.1, read as the reverse complement.
ATTTTGGGCTCTAAATTTAGGGGTACACTAGTGAGACTCACAGCCACAAAAACAGCATATGGTCTTCACTGCAGCATTTATTCTTGAAATGATACATTTTAAGGTTATCCTCTGCCAGTGAATTGGTGTTAAACCTGTCCATGGATCCTGCTGTTGAATATATGGATTGGTGGGGTACTCCCTGTTTCAGACATCCCCTCCCACTGATAGGATTTTTTGACATATCACAGCCTAGCTGTGCAAATTGAATGCTTTTTCTGTGAAGTGGTGAGGCGATTGGCAATCAGAAGTGAGGCATGTGGACAGGTTTTCAATGTCATCTGTAAGGCTCGGTTCACACTGGAAACGGCTGCGGATTGCACATGAACACTGTGCGTTCCTGTTCTGCGTTTCAGGGACAAATCGGGGTCAAATCTCTCCTGAATTTGGCCCTGTAACGGAGCCAAAAATGCGTTTCTGTGCAGGCCGCTCCGCAGCCGTCCCAGAGATGTGTGAACCGGCTCCATAGAGAGCCGGTCACATTCTCCTGCAATGCGAAGAAAAAAATCTGCATCCAATTTACATAGGTGTAAACCCAGCCTAAATGGTGAAAAGCTCTGTTTTGTTACACACAGTCTCTATTTGGTAAGGTGATGAAAATCCTCTTTCTCTTGACAGGTTGACGACGAAAGCATTGATGACCTCGGAGAAGTAAAGAAGTGATCTAACATCGTGCCTGTTACATTCTAGACAATATAGCCAAAGTGAGCGAGGATTCAAAGAGCTTTATGTGTCCTCAGTCAAACGTTACTACCCCGTTCATGGCATCTGTCCCACTGTAGAAAGCAACCCTTTGGTTTTTATTTTTAAATGCTGAAGTTAAGGTAACCAAGTTCCTTCATGCAAGCGCATGATATGTGTTTAGATTAATAAAAATGGTTTTGGTCATTACTGCGTAATGTCTGCTTCTTTTGTTGGTGCAGAGTGTTGAGATCTGAAAGAAGATGAAACATCACTTAATAGCTGACATAATTTATTTTTCATGTTTATTATTTGTCTTTGACATTCATATGTTTTCTTTTTTTTTTTCTCCTGTACTGTCTTGTAAATTAACCTGGGACATATCTTTTTCCTTACTATGCTATCTAGTGAGCAACTAAATTGTACTAGGCATGGACTTGTGCCCTGCATACTTGTTTTCAGGTCAGTGTCCCACAAAGTAATGAGACTAGAATGTGTACGGCAGCCCTGGAGCCTGCCTCTTTAAAGCTGAAATCTAGCCTGTAAAGAGTCGTTCAACCCCCCCCCCCCCCCCGAAATATACAATACCCCCCATACCCAAGTAATATAAAATTTAAAAAAAGCTATCGTCCCCACGTTGGGCCCATCAGTGGGATTCTTACAAGGCCCTAAAGACTACAGCAGCGACATAAGGATGTGACAAACTGGTTGGCGGAATGCCTGAACTGCAGCAGTGGATCTGTTTTTCAATTCCATAAGGGGTGCAGCGAAGGGTGACATAATAGTGGATTCAGGAAAGTTAAAGTGGAGCTGTTGGAAAAAAATGTTATTAGCTGCATATATGTGTCACCAGCATTTCCACAGCAGTTTTTGTTTGAGTCTGTCCCGTCCCCCCCCCCCCCCCCCCCCAAATAACATAGTTTTTTAAAACCGGTGTATCCTGCCAATATATTTCCTATTCCACTTCATGTAATAAAAAACTGCCCACCAAAAGTGACAAAGTGACAGCTACAGGAGGTCCCAGTCTCAGCTGGTAACTAGTCAGACTGTAAATCAGCCAGCAGGGGGCATTGGGTAAAAGCACAGCTGCCTGAATTTCAGGTGGGTTAGAACCATCCTGCAGGATTGGGAACTAGTGGCCACCCTATTAAAGAAGTCTTCAGAGAAACTGGAAGGCTTAGCAGCTATTTACCAAACATTTACTTCATCAATGTAAAAAAAAACTTGCATCACAACATTTTTAATGGTGCTATTTGCACAAGATTGAGATTTGGGTGCACATACTTTTTAGCATGTGCTGGCAGCTTCTTTCCTTTGGACTACTTTCATACAAGGTAGAGCAGCAGAAAAAAAAAATCCATGGTCTGTACTGGATAGATGGCTGGAGGCCACCATGAGTTTGAACCATTAATAGGAATGGTTTATAAAAGTTGGCCCTTGTCCTGAAGCTGTACAATCCACTTTATTGGAAAACCGGAAAGAATACATCTGATACAGCAGTATTAATGTGTTTCAGCTAAAGAAGGCGGTAGTCAAAGCTATAGCTAAGGCCTTCCTTGGCAGAAACGTGTTAGCATTGTTGTATCACATGGTTTTGACCCTCTTCCAATAAAGTGTATTGTACAGCTCCAAGAGGAGTGCCAGCTTTCATATACAGTTGCATTGGATGACATGCAGGAGCCTCAACTGTAGCACCATCACACTTGCATAGGGTCCACTTGGGTTGAGCGCAGTGAGTTCTCCTTGAAGCTATTAATACTGTTGGGACTCCTGGTACTCACACCGCCTCTGTAAGCTGGGTCTTTAAAATCAAAATCCCAGGGACAAAAGTATTTTGCTAACATGATTAACCCTCTCTGCAGCTGCAGGGGCTTGTGGAAAGAATTATTTTATTTTTTTTGCTTCCTTGATTTTGATTTTTCGGACAACAGGACGAGGGCAAGATCTCCAAAGCCTGTTTTTACAATTTATGTGCTTTCTGCAATCAGGAATGAGTTACAATCTCTGTCAGTGTGTGTGTGTGTAATTTGATGATATAGGAAAGAAACCCCCTACAGGACATGGCAGTCTTCAGAATAAAGGAACCTTTGTTTTTATTGCTCTCTGTGTAATATGCTGGGGAGGTTCACCATATTTGTCCTGGGGAACATTGTCACTATGATAGAAAATTCTATCTAAGTAGATGGGTATTTTTCAATCAGCTGGCAAGCTGATTGAAAAGAAACTCAACAGATTCTCCCATCCACTCAAGCAAGGTAGATGGAGGAATCCTCCCCACTGTGCTATTGATTTCCAACAGCAGGGACTCTTCCCCTGTCAGAACACTGATCAACACTGCAGCCAATTGGTGACAGCTGCTGATTGACTGGAAACATTTCTAACATTTGTTAGAAGTCAATTGTTAGATTGAATTCTGTCGAGCGGGAACGGCCATAGATGAATCGAAATTCAGCTAATCCCTGAACGGCTGAATGTTGATCCTTCTATGGCCAGTATATAGAAAACAAGAACAACATGACGGATTGTCACAGTACTACAGAGGAATATAGACATATATTATTTGATAGAAATTTATTACAAACGTTCATAAATATAAACACTATAAAAACAATTAAATACTGTTTAAAGGTTCAACATAGGTTACAATATATGTGAAAACAAGATGGTTGACGCGTTTCGCATGATGGCTTCTTCAGAACCAACTTGAACATGTAACCAAGGAGCCTTTAATTAAAGAAGAGGGAGAGTTACATATAGAAAATACAAGTAAGTCCATTGCTATACAGCAAATACATATGGATATGACACATTGCTTAATGATCAAAAATATGCAAACTTACACATTTAAAAACCAAACAGTCAAAACTGAGGAGCAAGACGGTGTGCCCCCCCCCCCTACACCCACAAAGGGCAGGAGGGAGTGTAGAGACAGGGAGACGCCGGACCTGTACCCAATTTTCATCCAGAAATGGCCTGTATATATTGAGAATAAATAACCAACAATAACCAAAAAGACAATCCAATATCACACATTAATCCAATAGAACAAGTCCGTGAAAATGAAATCAAGCTTAATTTTGGCACCATATTCAGTATTTAGTCAGTCACCTAGTTTGTTTCTGGTGAGAGTTGTGTAATGTGGAGTTGGTCCCTGTCAATGGTAGGTGTTTGCCTGATTTTTTTCCAACTGGTATATTTTTATACTATGGATCCTTTTCTCTATCTAAGCGTTAATTGGTACTTAGATTGGCTGTTATTTTTCGAGTGAGTATGTTTATGCATATTTTCTATGGCCCCTTTTTCTTTTTTCCTTTTTCAGTGGCGTTGGCTAACAGACATCCCTCCAGTTAGGCTCTCCAATAGAGAACAATTTTTGGAATGACATCTATGGCTGGAATACTCCCCTCTTTTGGGGCTTTTGAGGGATAGTTTTTTCCTCTTCCTGTCCATCTGATTGGAAGGTTTTGGGCTGGTTTCAGATTTTTTTAGGTAATTTTGGATAGTACTATATAATATATTTGTCCACTGGGCATTGTTCGCTTCATTTTCACGGACTTGCTCTATTGGATTAATGTGTGATATTGGATTTGTAATAGAAACATCTTTGCCATTCTGAAGCTTCCCTTCAACCACATTGCATATTATTATATATATATATATATATATATATATATATATATATATATATATATATATATATATATATATATTACTGTGATTCTGTGCTTGCCAAATATGCTGCAGTAATCTCCCTCCACTGAGTCTCTCTGCAACCTTTTTTTAACTGTGGGCAGCACCTCCAGTTATGCAGCTCTCATTGGCCCTCTTATGACTCATCCCCCTCCCTTCCTGGCAAACTCTCAGGAGAGTGAGAGAGAGCTGTGCATGATATCATAAGCCTAGGCTTTTTACCAGACAAGAGACAGCAAATGGGCTGTATAAGGTATTTACTGGCAGAAAAAATGTGTTACTATCCAAAGTTAAAACAACAAGGGTAGAAGATTTAATAGATGGAAAGTTGAAAAAAATTACTGAAGTTACACTTTAATGAAGAGATTAAATATACATCAAAATTACATGGTATTGATGGTTAACAATTCTGGGCTTAGGCAGATAATGCCCTTCTTCAAAAACCAAGTAGCTTTTTCTATATTATGGCCCTTGGGAAGGCCTGATTGCATTGCACATATATCTATAATCGACACGCACCTCACCCATGGAACTTTGAGAGATATATATCTATCTCTCTCTCTCTCTCTCTCTCATATATATATATATATATGATAAATGTGTGGCGCTAGTGGTATTACACACTGGAACATGTCCCAGATATAAATATGAAGAATGTATACACTGTGAATGCCAATAATCTTGGAATTTGTTGAAGTCTCTTAAGACGAAACGCGTAGGGTTATTAAGCTTGCCTAGCCACATTTTTACTGCGCATTTTATTTGTTCAATTGAACCTTTTTTACTTATTCGTATCCATTTGAAAGTACTGGACTGCTTTTTTACAATAAATTCCAAGATTATTGGATTTTTCACTATGTGGAGGTGTTTTCTCTCTCTTTTATATTTTGAAATCGCCATTATTATCCGGAGGGTCCTGGCGTTTGTGCAGTGCCTTTGAATCACCTATTTGATCAGTAGGGGAGAAAATTGTTTACCTTGGCTTCTGAGCCTGAGCCCTGGCTGCTGTGTCTTCATGGTGAGCTGAGTCTGGGATTCACAGCTGATAGCAGGGGAGAAGATTGAACATCCCTTCCCTGGGATCCATCCATACTTACCGTATTCCGGTTCATGCCTGATTGACCCACCGCTGCTGGCGAGTGGGTCCACTATTTAGGGTAAGCGTACCCCATCACCCTCACCCTCAGAAGGTGGAGGCACTACCCCAGGTGTTATTATATTAATGATTGTGTGAACACTACACAAAAGATAAGAGGAAATATTGGCTGGTCCTATACCTCCTTGTCTGTAGACTACAGCATCTTAAAATCATGGACTCAATCAATTGGTTTTATTAATACATGACACATTTATGTTATTGTTTCACCTTTTGTACTTATATACCTGACATATTGGTACCCACCATATTTGTATATGGGGAGTACCAATATACCACAGTACCACATATTTGAGATAGCATTTATGGTATTTTCATTCAGTTTATACATTTTGTGTCAACTTTCTTTGTTTTTCCTAAAGTCACACAGTATACATACTTATTTTAGACCACCCACTTCACAGTTTGTGACTCACTTACCAACTTTGTTTATACGCTTGTGCAGTTTTTTAATCGCTGTGACTTTTATTGAACTATAAATTTATGCGATTTGGTGTGATTCGCCTTAGTCGCATCAAGAATTTATGGTCTTTGAGTCACCATCTTCAATGATATACTCTTGATTACCATCTGCTATCTTAGCATATATTCATGGGATATATACTCACTTTAATTTTTTGAACACATCATCTGTTTTTCACTTTTAGGGATATATATATTGTTTTCAAATTTAATATTTGCTAACAGAATATTTGTCTTACTTTCTGTGATTTATTATATTCATTAATCTGTGCGATTTTGGAATCGCATAGAAAACCCATGCAACTTTGTGCGATTTTTTTTTTTTTTTAATCGCATCACCTTCACATAGGTTTGACTACATTTTTTATACACACTTTGTTTAAGTGATATGTGATTGCACATCCTTCAGATTTATATCTGGGACGTGTTCTGGTGTGTAATGCATGCCACTAGCGCCACACATTTATCTCGCATACTATTTTACAATAAGTCTTATTGTTGTGTTGGCTGCTCACTTTCAAGGTTGGTGGAGTATTTATACCATTTTTTCACTATATATATATATATATATATATATATATATATTATAGTAATCACACACCATCTTTCCTCTACATCAGTCCTTCTGTGCTTTGTGATAGGGAGCTGTGCTTAGAGCTTGTGTGGCTCTACCATTGGTCTGCCCTGCCCTAGCTGCAAGAGAATTCACAAAGGTTTTGAGCCTGATCTTAAGAAACAGAAGAACTCAGTGATCACTTATCTTAAAAAATCTCATCATTATAGTCTCATTAACCTGGGACTTACTCAGCCTACAAATTTTGCTGAAAACCCTATGGAACTTCGTGTTTTGGCAGGAAATCTGGAAAAACTGTACGAAAGTGCTTTCTTAAGGCACCTTTACACTATTGGGTTGAGGTAAAGCGCAGCAAAGCACATTACACGTGTTAATCCAATGTGATGCCTTTCGCTCTGGATGGCACCAGGTTGCCAACAGGTGTACATTGCAGCACAGCTCAATGCATGACAATGCACTAATGTGTGTTGCAGTGCATTACCAGAAATGGTACAGGCACTCTTCCTAGTATATGTATTAATTCACAGTGGGGTAAATGGACTATTATGTGTTGCCAGAAAAAATGATAAATGTTGAGGTGGAAGTTATAAAAATCTGTCTGGTCACCTTCCTGCCCACTGCCTATAATTGGTCAGAGAAGGAGCAGCAGCAGCTTGATCAGCTCGGTAAACTGCTCTCTCCTCCTGTCAGCACCTTATTGATTCTTCCTCTCCATGTCTGTACAGGGACACACAAATGATTTAAACCAAATCGAATTCTGGTACTGAAAACTAGTTGCACATAAATATACAATTACCGATTTTGAAATTGAAAACAAAACTGCATTATTTAGTGTTTTTATATAAAGGTAAAAAATGTTTGCACCCCAGCGCATTCTCTGCGTTAAGTTAAAAAACCTTTTAATATTGGTTTCCCCCTAAATACCTGAACCTGATCTGGGTCTAGCGCTGTGCACGTCTGCAGCAGCTCTTCTCCCCTCTCCTGGCTCTGACAGGCTTGGCTGAGAGCCATTAGACACAATAGACACAAACCGCTTGGCTCGGGATTAAGCACGCATGATTGCCCCATTGGAAGCAGCTTCCTATGGGGGGAAACTTGGCAGAGGGAGCAGCCATAAGCTCCGGCAGGGGACCTGATAAGGGGAGGATCGGCTGCTCTGTGCAAAACCATTACACAGAGCAGGTAAGAATAACATGTTTGTAAAGCTTGAATTTTTAAAAAAATAATCATTTTAAAGTAGAATTAAACTCAGCAACTTTTTTTGTTGGCTCTCAGGAACAGTTAGCCATAATGTGCTAGTATGCAGAGCATATTAGCACATTATGGCAAACGTACTTGTCAAATGATCCCTTTCAGCATTTTGCGATAAGAGCTCCCATTGGTCACGGGCACTTCCATCTTCTCTTGGTCTGCCTTCTGGGTTTGGACTGTTCGGAAACATGGCTCGGCCACAATGACGTCACTCTCGCACATGCGCACGGGAGTCAAATCTTCATGGCACAGAGCGGTGCCATAAATGTATGTTGATATGTGCATGCACGGCTCAGTGTACGTTAACGCTGACAGAAGGGAGAAGCAGTTATGAAAGAAGAGATCATTAGAGTCTCTTCTGTCATAAAAATCCTATCTGTAAGATTTTTTTAGGTTCAATTTTAAGACTACAGAAGACCCAGGAGCTGGAAAAAGACATGTTGAAAAAGCATGGTCTCCATCTGCTGGCATGTCTTGATATTGAAGCTTCAATTCACATTACTAAAAAATAGTAGGAGTTTAGGAACATGTACACAACATTGACACTGCGGGCTGCCTTATCACTGCATTCATTGTCCACAGGTAAAAATCTACTCTGTTTTTTGGGTTGAGAAAAAAGATTCCTTGTACATGTGGGTAGTTTTTCTCCTGTTGTCACTGATATCTTTTGAGGATATGTGACGTTACTTTGACTCACTGTGCAATACTTTACTAAATCCAAAGATAATTCTACAAATAAGAAGATTTTTTGGCTGATGTGCTTGATTCTCACATGCAGTGATTGCACCCTTAGGCCAGATTTAGATGGGCAGTCAGGGGCATATTGTATGCTGCGTTCTATTGATTGCCCGACCCATGCTAATTGACGTGGATGAGCACATCTCCTCTGCCAGATACTGTATTCTGAAAACCAGCACCCACAGCAATTATAATGCTCAAACAGTGGCTGCATGTAGGCACTGTTTGGCCAACACTTTTCTGGTTGAAGGATGCTGATAAATTCTCTCTGTGTGTGTGGCCAGCTTAAGCTAGCTGAAAGATCTATAGCATCTGGCATACTTCCAGATGTGTTGGAGCCTAGTACCTGGCTGAGCTCTGTGCTTCCTTTTGCTGGCCCCTATGTCACTAATGTGTCAAAACATAGGAGACAACGGAGGAAACCACAGACATGTCTCCCAACTTTATGAGATGAGAACTAGGAACACCCTTTAGTATCCTGGTGCCCAGCCTCCCACCCTTTGGTGTATGGTGTACAGCCCTCAGACCAGTGGCGGCTGGTGCTCCTTCGGTCGGCAGATGGACTTGACCTGACCCCCCCCTCCAGCCCGCACCTCACACCATGCCCATACACAGACACCCCCCGCCCCCAGTCGCCGGCTCACTTACCCTGTGCTGCCCCCAGACTGACATGTTGGAGGGTGCACATCTTCTCCGTGTCCCCCTCCATCTTCCAGTGGGGGCTGGTGGGTCAGTCGGTTGGGCTTCCCCTGCCGGCCATGTGTCTCCTCCCTCCTCCTCCTAGGCCAATAGGATCGCTTCCTGATTGGCCGGGAGGAGAATCAGCATGACATTAGCGAATATTCATACTTGCTTAAAAAAAAAAACCCATTGGAATCCATGCATCCAGCGCACACTAGCCTCAAGTAACATGCTCCCAGTTTTGTATTGTCTCCTGCATATCCCCAGCCAGAAATGTAGCATATTCACACTCTCTGACTCTAATTATCTCTTCTCTATTAAGTCTACAGTTTCTGACAGCCCCCATGAGCTCATAAGTTGACGACCACTGCTTTAGTACAATGTGGGTAGGCAAAAGACACATCCCTTGCCACGCCATCAGTTGCGTGGCCCATGAAGAACTAATAGGCAAAAATTGATTGACTAAAACCGTACAAGTGCTTTTTTTCATCATGTATTGGCCTTTTTTGATCATCAAAAACTCAATACAAGTAACATGGCAGATAAGGAACCCAGGACATGCATTCAAGAGGTACACAAAATCAACATAGTATAGCAAATGACATACCCGGGGGGCAAATCTCCCAAAATTTTAAGAACCAATAAGTGGTATCATATTTCGAAAGCTTAGAGATAACAGATTGGCACTAAATGACAGTCATGTCCCATAACACATAAAAAAAAAAGGAACAAAAAAAAAAAATACATAAAGGTAAGTTTAGTCTCCCTCAACCCACCAGGGAGAGAGGGCTACGGCCAATGGGCCAAGAATAAAGTATGGCTTTTGCTATCCCATAACTTAAAAGACAAATGTATCCTTGGTCAAGGACAAAAGTTACCATTTTGAGTCTTTCTCATGTGAGGATACTTATATAGAGACAGCTCCCTTATATCCTACCCTGGAGGGTGAGATCAATAATTATTTAACTCTCATACTTGTAGCACTCTATATTTGACCAGTTGAGGTGGAGCAAGTCCATGGATTTCCAACCATGCCTGCCATACAGAGTAGAGTTTACGGTTGTCATTTCTGTGTCGGTAGGTTAACTGTTCACGTATACATAGTAGGTGAGGTTGAAAAAAGACACAATATGAACGATAAGGGTATGACAAAGAGATCCCAGCTTGGCTTCCTTTTGTGGTATTAATAGAGTTGAGCCTCACTGGAAGGGCAGGCAATATGAAGCAAAAGATCTCTAAAAACGAAACTGAATAGATCTATAAATTAAATACTCTAACGCCGTGTACACACGGGCGGACTTTTCGGCATCAAAGGTCCAACAGTCTTTTCGACTGACTTTTTGACGGACTTCCGACGGACTTTGGAACAAACGGACTTGGCTACACACGATCACACCAAAGTCCGACGGATTCCTCTGTGATGAAGTACGACTGGACTAAAATAAGGAAGTTGATAGTTGGTAGCCAATAGCTGCCCTAGCATCGGTTTTCGTCCGTCGGACTAGCATATAGACGAGCGGGACCAGACTCAAATCCGTCGGGAAGATTTGAAACATGTCAGTCTGATTTTCGACCGAAAAGGTCCGTCAGAAGTCCGATGAAGCCCACACACGGTCGGATTGTCCGACGGATTCGTAAAAGTCCGCCCGTGTGTACATGGCATTACTCCCCTAGGAATGAACATCAATATCGATCTCAATTGTTTTATCGCAAATTATTAAAAAATTGTGATGGTGTTCCAATCCTCTCCTATCCTTTAAATTTAATTAATTTTTTTCTATATATTTTTACCCTTTTTTGTTTATGTAATATACATCTGATGCAGTTTATGCGGTAGTTTGTGTGGCCACCATTATTTTCCAGCACTGCCTTAACCCTCTTGGGAATGAAGTTCACCAGAGCTTCACAGGTTGCCACTGGAGTACTCTTCCATTCTTCCATGACAACATCACGAAGCTGGTGGATGTTAGAGACCTTGCGCTCCTCCACCTTCCATTTGAGGATGCCCCACAGATGCTCAATAGGGTTTAGGTCTGGAGACATGCTTGGCCAGTCCATCACCTTTACCCTCAGCTTCTTTAGCGAGGGAGTGGTTGTCTTGGAAGTGTGTTTGGGGTCCTTATCATGTTGGAATACTGCCCTGTGGTCCAATCTCCGAAGGGAGGGGATCATGCTCTGCTTCAGTATGTCACAGTACATGTTGGCATTCATTGTTCTCTCAATGAACTGTAGCTCCCCAGTGCTGGCAGCACTCATGCAGTCCCAGACCATGACACTCCCACCACCATGCTTGAATGTAGACAAGACACACTTGTCTTTGTACTTCTTACCTGGTTGCCGCCACACACGCTTGACACCATCTAAACCAAATAAGTTTATCTTGGTCTCATCAGACCACAGGACGTGGTTCCAGTAATCCATGTCCTTAGTCTGCTTGTCTTCAGTAAACTGTTTGCGGGCTTTTTTGTGCATCATCTTTAGAAATGGCTTCCTTCTGAGATGACAGACATGCAGACCAATTTGATGCGTATGCTCTGAGCACTGACAGGCTGACCCCCAACCCTCCAACCTCTGCAGCAATGCTGGCAGCACTCATACGTCTATTTCCCAAAGACAACCTCTGGATATGACGCTGAGCATGTGCGCTCAACTTCTTTGGTCGACCAGGGCGAGGCCTGTTCTGAGTGGAACGTGCCTGTTAAACCGCTGTATGGTCTTGGCCACCGTGCTGCAGCAGGTTCAGGGTCTTTGCAATCTTCTTATAGCCTAGGCAAAATGTATGTAGAGCAACAATTTTTTTTTCAGATCCTCAGAGAGTTCTTTGCCATGAGGTGCCATGTTGAACTTCCAGTGACCAGTATCAGAGAGTGAGGGGGATAACACTAAATTTAATACACTTGCTCCCCATTCACACCTGAGACCTTGTAACACTAGTGAGTCACATGACACTGGGGAGGGAGAACGGTTAATTGGGCCCAATTTGGACATTTTCACTTAGAGGTGTACTCACTTTTGTTGCCAGCGGTTTAGACATTTATGGTTGCATGTTGTTATTTTGAGGGGACAGCAAATTTACACTGTTACCCAAGCTGTACACACACTACTTTACATTGTAGCAAAGTGTAATTTCTTCAGTGTTCAAAAAATGTGTATCACATTTTTTAGATATTCATTCATTGTTGTTTTCTGATAACATCATGGTGATAGCAGCAGCTAGATTTATTGCACATGGTTTATGTCGCATAGTTTCTGCGTTTATTGGAACTTTTATATTCACATACCACTAGGTGGCAGCACACAACTACCACATATCCTATTTCTTCAGTATTATCACATATAATAAAATAGTTACAAAAATGTGAGGGGTGTACTCACTTTTGTGAGATACAGCAAAAGTCTAAGCACAGCAATATTAATTGGGGGAGTGAAAATTTCCTCGTTCACAGCTCCCAACAGGCAGACTATAGGATCTAGCAGAACCTTGACCGTGTATGCAGTTGAGAATGGTGTCAGTCACATGCTTCCAATAACGGAATAGTTTGCGACATCGCCATATCAAATGAATAGGAGTGCCCTCCTCTCTGCAACACATAGGGCAAATGGGTGAATCCCTTCTCCCCCCATATGGGCAAATCTCTTCTCCCCCACTTATTGGAGCGTCTGATTTTTGTCAAAAGCGCATGTGCAGGATTTTGTCTAGCATACTAACTATCCGCAAATTGTCATTCCACAAACACGAATGTAGTGACGTAGTATGAGAGTATAAAGCGGAAGTTCATTTCTCAAGCGCCACCCTTTGGGCCCCTTCTGCTAATTTTATGTTAGTAGAAGTTTGGTGAGCGTTGATGTACGCTTTTTTGTAAAAGTGGATGTAAACCCAATGTCATCCTTTCTAAACTACTGCCATAGGGGTTATTTATAAGGATATACATGCCTCCTGCATTTATCTTTACCTGTCAAATGTCTCCCCTCTGTCTGTTATGAGAGCCGAAAAACTGCAGATTCTGTGGGTGGGTCTGTTGTCTGGAGCTCGGTGAGTGGAGTCGTGATGTCAGTAGACTCCCCGCCCACCTCTACACTCCCCTTGTCAATATGCATGTTCTCCTGTGTATTTCTTACACTGAACTTCTGCTATGATCTCTAACATCCAGTGAAAAGACAGGAAAGTAACCACATGACTTCAGCATGCCAAATCATGCTGAGGTGTGGAACATCCAATCCTTGCAGAGCTGCTGAAGAAAGGAGTGGGGGTGGGAATTAAAAAATAATGCATGTCTTAGGCTAGTGCATGAGTTATGTAAATCACCTGTCTTTCACAGCAAGGGGGAGGATTTGACAAAGTTTTTCTCTGTTTGTCAAGTTTTATCTCACTGAACAATAAAAGAGGATTGCTCAGAGCTGGATTAACTCTTTGTGGCAAGACTGGGCTCAAATGATATGAAATCTTATACACTACATTATGACAAAAAAATTTGGGTTTACATCACTTTAAGGTATTTTTATTTGGATGACAGCATCTCTAGTTTAACTTGTGTATTTTTTTTTCTGCACAATAAAAACCATAACAACCATAATATTAACCACCTCCCGTCCGCGCTATAGCCAAAAGACGGCTACAGCGTGGACCTAATTTGCCGGGAGGGCGTCCATGGACGTCCTCCCGTGCTCGAGCGGCCTGCGCGCCCCCTGCAGGGCGCGCTCTGTGATCAGCAAGTCTATGAGACTGATCACAGATACCGACCCCTTACCACGTGATCAGTTGTCAGCCAATGACAGCTGATCATGTGATGTAAACAGAGCCGGTAATTGGCTTTTTTTTTCCCCCTCACGCTGGTAGCGTGAGGAGGAAAAAAAAGCCGATCACCGGGGGCTGTGAGAGGGACATCAGTCCCGATCGTGGAGAGCCTCTGCAGAGGCTTCTGTGCCCACCAGCGCCACCTACCAGTGCCCACAGTGCCACCTATAAATGTCACCAATCAGTGCCTCATCACCAGTGCTGCCTATCAATACCACCTACCAGTGCCCATCACCAGTGACATTTATCAGTGCCACCCATCAGGGCCCATCAGTGCTGTCTTATCAGTGCCGTCTTATCTGTGCCTATCAGTGTCGCCTTATTTGTGCCTATCAGTGCAGCCCATCAGTGCCCATCAGTGCAGCCTTATCAGCGAATATCAATGAAGGAGAAAAATGACCCGTTTGCAAAATTTTATAACAAACTATGAAACATGTTTTTTTTTTCAAAATTTTTTTTGTTTGTTTAGCAAAAAATAAAAACCCAAGTGGTGATTAAATACCACCAAAAGAAAGCTCCGTTTGTGTGAAAAAAATGATAAAAATTTAATTTGAGTACAGTGTAACATGACCGCGCAATTGTCATTCAAAGTGTGACAGTGCTGAAAGCTAAAAATTGGTCTGGGCAGGAGGGGGGTTTAAGTGCCCAGTAAGCAAGAGGTTAATATTATTTATATTGCCACAAAACAAATGCCTTTTAAAATAAGTTTGCCATAACTCCATCAGTATCACCAGCAAAGCAGCTTCATTATTATCCCATTAAAGAAGATGAGAATGTGCGCTGCTTTTTGACATTTCATCATTTGCCGCATCACAAATGTTAATTCTCCATTATAAACGCTAGTTTACAAGACCGAACTCTTCAGGCTCGTTCCTTGGTTCCGATCATGCGTGTTTGTACTTTTGACTTTTGTGTGACTGATTGTACTGACCATCTGAAAATCAGATGTTGAGCTGTCCTTCGTCAAAAATTTACTAGTCTGCTCATCCAGCTTTTGTCTGACAAAAAAGTCAAATCGGCTGTCGAAAGCACCGTACTAACGATCCGAAGATCCACAGACAGCTCGTCTCACGAGTTTTCCCATCTGATTTTCGTATCTTGTGTACGAGGCCTTAGGGTTCATTCAGACAGCTGCTGACACCCCGTCCTGTGTGTAGGCTGCCTTTGTTATTGCACCTACATCTGCCCCAAGTTGCATACAGGCAGCCTACAGAGGTGAATGCTGATGCAGCGACTGCATGGACACAGCCATATGTTAAAGTTTGCCATGTGTGCAGGACGTACGCACACTCTATGTGTTGCGTTCAGATCCGTGCATCCTCTCTTACGCGCATGTCAGATCTTGGCATAGAACTATGTATTTCAGTCCCTGCATCTGCATTCACCTCTATAGGCTGCCTGTGTGCAGCGCGGGGCGGATGAAGACGCAATAACAAAGGAGGCCTGCACACTGGACAGGTGTCAGATAGGATTGCCACCTCATCCCTTTAAATCTGAACAATATGAATTACACAGGTTCTGTGGCTAATTAAGGTGGTAAATAAACTCACTTGGTGCCTTATATGCATTCAATTAGCCTCAGAACCTGTGTAATTCATATATGTTCGGGTTTAAAGGGATGAGGTGGCAACCTGAATGTCAGCGCCCATCTGAATGAATGCTAAAAAGGTTTGTATATAATAGGTTTAGTGAAGCGTAGCACTTTTGATAGCTAAATATTGCATTTATTATATAGACCTACATCTGTCCAAAATGAGGGACAACTGAGAAGAAGAGAGGGACAGTTGGGAGGTATCTATGACCACGGAGCACAGCGAGGGACGCCGGCATGCAGCACTCCAGGAAGTGTGGAATGCTAAACATTTTTCAGCACGCTTAGATCTGCAACGCAATTCGCTGACTTGAGCAGTGGGACAGGTAACTTGCTTTGTTATGATAAAATAGCTGTAAAGCCTTTAGGTTGTAAGCTCCATGAGCAAGGACCTCCTATTCCTTCTGTATTAAACTGTATTGTAACTGTACTGTCCACCTTTATATTGTAAAGCGATGCAAACACTGTAGGCTCTATAGAAATCCAGAATAATAATAAAGCCACCATTTTCCTGTAGTCTGCTATACTAGTAAATGTGGATCAGCCTCTAGTGGACAGTAGTCGTTCAGTGTGCCTATGGCATGCATAACCCCGCCTTCTTGAATAGTGCTGGCTGGAGTTAAATGTAATGAAGATCTCAGAAACTCAGAGTGAGTATTGATTGTAGATGTCTGTTTTGCTGCAGAGCAGATCTCTAAGCTGCTTCTAGATCCAGTTAAGCAGAGAGAGCTTGACCCCAGCCGTCATCAGCCATGATTAGACTCATTTTTGTGCTTTTCCTAATGCAGGGTAGTTTGGCTGGCTTACTACATGACGAGTTCAACAACAGAGGAGTATGCTGCTGCTTCTTGCAAGGTAACAAAGTGAGTCTGTGGGGGTTATTTACGAAAGGCAAATCCACTTTGCACTACAAGTGCACTTGGAGGTGCAGTCACTGTAAATCCGAGGGGGACATGCAAGGAAAATAAAAAACTGTATTTTAGCTTGCACATTGATTGGATGATAAAATCAGCAGAGCTTCACCTCATTTCATATCTACCCCTCCCATTTACAGCGACTGCACTTCCAAGTGTACTTGTAGTGCAAAGTGGATTTGCCTTTCGGAAATAACCCCCTGTGTGTCAGAGAGGCTTTCCAATGTCATTTGGCTGCTTACGCTTTATAAATGATAAACACACATTATGGCTGGCCATAGACGGCCCATCATCTTCCATTCAATTCATTTTTAAATCAACTTTTGTCCAGCCGGATAGTGCTTGCAGGGCAACCCACAGCTTGTATTTTGGCCGATTCAGCAGACGTTCTTGAAAGCAGTGGGTGGTACTGAAAGCAACAAAAGTCAATTTAATAACTGACTATGCTAGGTGCAAAATGATCAATGCTGTGGTTGATAAATAAGGTAGGCGGCAGTGGAGATTTCACCATCCACACTGTTTAATGTGGATTGGGGGAATCGAAAAATGTTCTCTCGTTTTAGCCTACGGGCTAAATAAGAGAAAATCTGGCTGTGTATAATGAACTTAACACATTCACCATCCCCCACCCCCACCAAAATCAGTGCTTACATCGACTAAATGAACCCTAAGATAAAAATTCTAAATTTTTTTTTTTGTCCAACTTACCTAATTTGCATGTTGGTACCAGGTCAGAGACTAAAGCCTCGCCCACACAGTACGATTGTTGGCCGGCTGTATGTAAGAGGCTTTAGACTCCATACACACTATTGGATTTTCTGCAGATTTTTGTCTTCAGATCTACCAAAACCACGTAGTGCAAGGGTCTGTCTAATTGCATACAAATTGAATCTCTTAAGGTTTGACCTCATATTATGTGGATTTGGTAAATCTGAAGACAAAAATCTGCAGAAAATCTAATAGTGTGTATTGGGTCTCAGAATGTACTGAAGCCAGTGGGTCAGCATAACCGGTAGACAACAATAATTTTCAGAAAGAAATCCGCAATGGTTTACCCCTCATGGCTTTTTTGACAGGATTCATGTAAGTCAGAATGCCCCAAATAGTAAACGCCAATCCTGCTGTTACAACCCTAATGCGGGGAACATACTTTGAGGGAGATTTACTAAAACTGGAGCACTCAGAATCTTGTACATGGTGACCAATCAGCTTCTAACTTCAGCTGATTGGCTACCATGCAGAGCTGCACCAAATTTTGCACTCTCCAGTTTCAGTAAATCTTTCCCTGTAAGTTTATTTCTTTATTTTTTGTTCAGTCCAGCGGGCTAACCATGCGATGTTAGTAGAGCAACCTCCCCGCAGAGCTAATGTGTTCTGATGGGAGGACTGCCCCCGCCCCCCACCAGAACACGGCAGTCAGCGATTGCAGCTATTGGCTGGCAGCACTGATCGGATTGCGATCGACAGTTGTTTTTCTAGCATGCCTGTTCAACAAAGTCCAGACTAGTGAAATATGGGAGTGCACCGCTCCAAAGTAATCACCTCTCCCAAGAACAGCTGTCTCCGCAATCAAGCAGGGTGCTGGCTCTGTTTGCAACAGAGATAATGGAAGAAATAGAACGCTGGATAGCCGAACTCCACAAAAGTTCACCTTTACTGAAAAACGGATATCAAAGCATCACAGGGCAATACAGACTAACTGCAAAGCTACTGACGCGTTTCACACCAGATATGGTGCTTTTTGGAGTGTGGCTATCCAGCGTTCTAGTTCTTCCTGTTCAACAGAAGCCGGATGTTCAGACATATTCTGTTGAACTGGCAGATGGCGGCTGACATTCGGCCCGTGTGTACCAGGCTTTACCCGGTATCTGTTCTAAGGCTCCGGACCCCATAAACTACAATAAGACTGATAAGCCATTATCTAGCATAAGGAGATATTGAGAGGCATCAAAAGCAGGGGCATTGCTAGACCTGGACCAGGTGCCTGGGTTCTAGAAAAGTCCCTGATGGCACATCCTGTTATTTTCTCTGCTGTTAAAGTGGAACAACATTGACAAAGTAAAGAATTGCCATTTTTACTTTGAAAATAGTGGTAGAATGGGAAATATTGTTTTTGAACAAGGAGTATGTGTAATTGGCCAACCAAATTCCTATTTACTGTTGCTGTGTTAATGCTGCTTTTCCTATACATCCACAGTATCCTTATCTGAAGAAGTGACCATCAAAGAGCCCTATGAACTTCTCAGATCTTTCATCGCCAAAGGTACAGACAGTTATTTGGATACACAGGAGTGTCTCACTTGTTAGGGTTTGTTCTCACATGTGGTAGCCTTTGCCACCCCTTGAAAAGCGATCTGCAGTGGAATACTTTTCAAAAGTGTTTAAAAGGTGATGAGGAGGGAATTTGTCACCTTTTCACAACCTGTTTTAACCCTGATAATGGTGACCCACTGTGCCACAACCACAGGCATTGCACCTGTTTGGCATGGTTCCATAACGTGAATTAGTCACGCTCAGCAACGGTACCACCCACTGAATGAGACTTGCCCTTTTATTTTTGCCATAAGGCAAAGCGCCATGGCATGTGTACGGCCCTGAGCGGCTGCATGCCTTTGTTTAAGCAGGCGATCAGGGGCCTGCTTTTACCATCCCCTGGCCACATGTCTGAATAAGCCCTTAGTTTGTTTTGAATTAGAAGTCTTTTGCAAAGAAAAGTATCTGTCTCAGATTGAGTCTGACACTCTCAGTCTGCAGGTTGCATTCTTTTCAATCTTAGTTTATTTCAAAATAAAGAAAATATAACAGAGAAGTAAAGTACTTTACATTATAATATTACATACATTATACCTTTGATGAAGAGGTGAACCTGTACCATACATGAACAGGAGTAAATACTTTGACATATAGCCTCTGGGGAAATACTGAAATATCATATTGGATATAGTATCCTTTGATATACAAGAATAATAGTAATATGCGTGCGAGAACCAACATATATTAACCCTTGTGTTATTACGGGTTGGTGTTATCAGAAGGTACCTCCTATTCAGGCTGGAACGCTGTAGGGA
Organism: Aquarana catesbeiana; assembly: GCF_042186555.1. Classification (NCBI taxonomy): domain Eukaryota; kingdom Metazoa; phylum Chordata; class Amphibia; order Anura; family Ranidae; genus Aquarana; species Aquarana catesbeiana. The sequence continues at coordinate 245,817,556 of NC_133324.1, read as the reverse complement.
TCATTTATTCACTCATTATAAATATTCAGGTCATTGAACTATTCTGAACATATGATCTTTATTGGTATGTTGGGGTGATTGGTTTAGTACATAGAGAAAGAGAGACAGAGAGGGAGATGAGGAAAAGAAGTGAAATGCAAAGGAAGGGGGAATAAGAGAAGAACGTGAGGATGATAAAAGAAGTAAGGTATAAATGAAAAGACACCTAAGAAGATGTGTCTGGAAAGCTAATGTGTTCGCTAACGCAAAACACTGCGTGAAATAACACGCTTTAGGCACAAACAGTGCCTGTCCTACTGCGGGGGAAAGGTAAAAATGAATGGACCTGAGCCATGATCCCGACAGCGAAACAGGCATGTACATAGTATATGCGGCACACTTAATAGTTATAACGTGTGTGGGGCATAAGGCAGCTTAACAACAACAGATGACAACAGTCAACTAACTATGTGCATGGGGTTCAAGTAGTTAACCTGGGAGTATATATAAAAAAAATAATAATTATATTGAGTCCCACTTGCAAACAGGTCATCTAGCCAAAACAATAATACGAGTATAGGGAGAATAGGAGGTGCGGGGGATCCACCCGAGGGGGCAACCAACTGCCCCATACAGGGTAGCATCCCCACCCTCGCCACATACCCCCCATCGCATGTCATATAGGAAGGGGGTGAAAGGGAACAATCTGGAACAAAGCAGAACATCCTGGAAAAGAAACGTTAGCGTGTATTAGCAGTACCTGACGCCCAACATAATGAGAGTCACAAAGTAACTATTATCTATGACCTCTCCTGAACCCCAGCCAAATAGTAAATTGGCAAAAAACAGGAAAAGAGCCAATAGATCCGAACCCTATAATCACTACATCCTTTACCAGGCTTACTGGAAGACTCAGATGTTAAGTAGGAAAATCCCAGTTAAGGGATCGTAGAATATAGCAAGCCACCCGAAAGTGTAGCAAAGCAGCTGGGATCCCTAAAAAAATGTAAGTGGCGTAGTAAGACAAAACAAGTCATCAGTCTCCAACCAGCTTCTGAGTTAATCTTCTGGGGAGGTAGGTCTTCTTAGCCCTGGGCCGGAAGAAACTGATCTAGACCTAGGACGTCTGCGTCGCTGCGGAAGTGGGCCAAGTCCCGACTGTCTTGATCTATCATCTGGAGGGTCCAGCCAGTTCAAGACGTCTACCGGTTCTTGTTCAATAAAGAGGAAAAAGTCAGGTAGTTGATCCGGATCAGAGAGCGTGAACCTGCTGTTTCCCCGTGTCACCTTGATGCTGAAGAGGTGACCCCCATGTATAAGAAGCTCCGGCTTGTCGTATGTACAGCGTATTGCGAGACAGGTCGGGGTACAGGTGGATAGAGGCTCCAAAAAAATCCACTAAACCCAGGCTCCATGCCTTTCACATGATCTCCTCTTTCAAAGTGTAATAGTGGACCCCACACAGAACATCATGGGGGCGACCATCTCGGGGGGGCCCCCCCCCCGGCCCTCCTACCCTGTGCACACGATCCAATCCAATTGGTGATGCTGCCTCTCTTCCCAGAACTTTATTGAGGATAGTTATGACAGTGGGTTTCAGCTCTGCTCCAGATGTTGCCTCAGGTATGCCTTGCAGTCTAATGTTATTTCTGCGACCTCGCTTTTCGCTGTCTTCTAAGCAGAGTTGCTGATGGCGTAGGCGCCGGAGATGCGTCGCGGATGAGGATTCAAGAGCTGATATACGTGCCTCATGGTCATCTTGAGCAGTGGTTAAGACCGATATTGCTTCCTCATTTGCTGTGACTTTTTGTCTCAGGGCGTTTAGCTCCACATGTAGGGAATCTTCCATTTTGCTTGCCCACGATTCAAAATCAATTCTGAAGGCAGAGAGGAGGGCTGCAGCTTCCGTTCTAATGGGTTCTCCTGACGAGGAGTGTGTGACTGCCTGGGATTCCCCGGTGCTTGTGTCATGCGATGTGACTGACCTCGCAGAGGAGGCTGATGGCTCTCCTCTGGAATCCTGGAGCTTCTCATTGTTGTCCTGCAGACTACTGCTGGAGTGGAAGTGGAAGGTTTGGTCTTCCCCGGGTTGCGGCCGGGCGCCATCTTGTCTTTGGGGTCCGGGGATCAATTGGCGCCGCTCTAAGTAGATACCTCTGTATGGTGCCTTGTTGAGGGACGGTAAGCTCCATGGAGTGCGAGCTAGCTGCCGCCATGCAAGATGCGGGTGTGCTGTGCTCTGAAGATAGCCTGTAGCTGCTGGGATGGCACGGAACTCAGGGGTGTCTGCCCTCAGCCATCCATGTTCGGTCACTCATCATCAGAACCCAGCCTCCATGAGGGTAGGGGGGACTGGGGAGGAAAGACAGTCCTGCGGGAGCAGTAGTGTCACCCTGTCAGAGTGGGTGTACAGGCACTGTATGTGCAGGGGTTCAGGGAGGAGGGCACAGTCTAGCTAGGGCACAGACCCTTAGAGTGTGGGCCTGTCCTGCAAATTAGGCTGCAAGATGGCGGCTGACACTGAACGTCTCCAAAAAAAAGAAGAAAAGCCCCTTTTCCTGGACTCACTGAGGGGGTTGTGGACTCATCTGCTATAGCCGGAAGGTGCCCACTGTATGTGAGGGTGAGTTAGTCGTCCCCCTTACCTCCGATCGTGCCACTAATGTCCGGTGGTGGTGGAGGTCACACAGGCCTCGGTACTACTGTAGGCCACGGGTGTCCAGGGCCGATTTCCGCGCCGTTTTCTGCAGAGTCCTGGGTCCCCTTGCAGTCCGGTCCGCTCTGGGGACAGCACCCGTGGTCCCAGGCCGGCCGATCGCCCTCCGCTCCGCCGATCGCGGCACTCGAGACCGGGGATGTAGGATGTCTTGTAGGCCGCAAGATGGCGGCCGGCGTCTGCAGCGCGAGGCCGGCCACAGCCTGGGAACAGCTTGATCCGCTGGCAAAATCACCCAATGGTCCCCGGGAACAGCTCAGTCAGCAGCCGGCGACCGCAGGGTAGAGTCCAGGGTGGATTTCAGGCCCTGTGCGCTCAGGATGGCAGTGGATGGCAGAGGGCCCAGCGAAGCTCCTTTGTAACACGTCCAGTCACCTCGACGTCCGGACACCCCCCCCCCCAGGTTGCATTCTTGTTCTTGGGAAATGAAGCTGAACCTATTCAGCAGTACTAAGCCCCGGTGAATGCGGCTTTGAAATAATGCAACTTCAGCGTGATTTCAAAGCCACCGGTCAGTGCGATTTCATGTGTGGTTTGCTGACATCTGTGCAATTTCATGCAGATTTCAATGCAAGTCGCACATAAAACCGCCAAAAATAGTGCAGGAACATCCCCCCCCCCCCCCTCATTCTCTCTTGCTTCATCTCTCTGCTTTTCCTCTTCTTTCTATTTTTCCATTTTACTTTCAATGTTTAGACGTCTTTATAAGCGAAAAACATGTCGGGATTAGGTCCTGTTACAGATTATATGCCTTAATGCATTATGATCACCCATGCCTTGCATAAATATCTTTATATTTTGTCCTAGTATATCCTGGAACTTATAACATTTTATGTATGTTTTGTATGCCCAAGCATGTGATGGGTATTTCTTTGTATTGGACTTCCTGTCATTAATAAAAAAATATTAAAAAAAAAAAAAAAAATAGTGCAGGAACCTTTTTCAGATCGGTGCAAGTTGGAGTCGCACCGATTTGACAGGTTTCATAGGCACAAATAGGGTGCAACTTGTCATGGAATTTTGAACTGTCAAATCGCAAGACAAGTTGCACCAGTGTGAACTGGGGCTAAGAGTGCAATCGTTGTCTATGAGCATCAAACATGTCTGACTTTCCTCTGAAATTAATCACCCAGGGGCTGCTCTAGTCAGAACTGATAGGTATATCAGTTTTTTCTCTTTGTGGTGGAATGGCCTTTATACCCGGGGATGATTTTGATGCTGAAATAAGGGCCACTTTTGATGGGAGTTCAGTGGGGGTGGAGCCGCCAGTGCAAGACGACCTAAAACCCTTATTCAAGGAACACAAAAAATTAATTATTAAATCCCTGAATAGAAAATGGGACATTTTGTCACTTGAGTCTTATATAGAAAGGGGTATTGTCCCACGGGGACTAAGGGAGAGGGTAGTGCCGGCTACCCACCTTCATACTGAGAAATTCCTAACTAAGTGGAAAGAACAATGTATTAAACATGGCCTGGAAGTAATGCGGTTGATTGTAGAGGAGGAGAAAGATCAATTGACCTCGTTACAGATCCAGATTCAAGAGACTAGTGAAAAGCTTGAGCCATTGAAGGATAATCCTGATTTTGAGAGACTCAACGATTTCCTCAAGAAGGAAGTCGATAGAACTCAAAAAAATCTTAAAATTACCAAACACAACAAATTTAAGAGGGATTTAGATGACTGGGCAAAAGGGGAAATTTTTGACCTGTCAGTAAGGGGAAGCAGAAGTAGATTGCGGAATCGTAGATACCCTCTTGCTCTGATACAGAGACAGGTGCCCAGTCTTCTGGTAGTGAAGACGAAACACGCCATACCGTGTCTTTTTTAGACAAAGACCTACTGGACCAGCAGAAATCTCCCCCGTCCAGGGGTATACTAAAGGGAGGCAAACAAGGGACAACAGGAGGAGGAGGGAATCGAGGAAAAGGAAGACAAGGAAGGAAGGAAGGAAGGGGGGACCCAATAGGAACAGAGCGGACAACGACTCGGAGCCAAAAACGCCCCAGCTAAATGCACTCCATTTGAATGACCCAGTAGAAGATTTTAAAATCATTAATCTCTCTGATTTTCAATTGGAGAAACGACATATTGATTTATTAAGCAAGGGTCTATCCTTTTCCCCTACTACGAGTATGGACCACTTTGGGGTATATAAGGACCTCTGCCTTTTTTTGAGGAAAGTATACCTCAAGGAGATCTATTCTGACAAAACTCCCCTAAATGATCTACAGCTAGATACCAGAGAAACTGAGGCCCTAGAATCATTAATGATATTGATGGAAGAAGGAGGCCAGTCCTCTGGTGAGGAGGAAGCTCCAGAGATGTCGGGGTGGAAAAGAGATCCCAAATTAAAGATCCGTTCAACCAAAATGCCTTTATTTCGGAAGAACAAATGGCTTGGGGTGTTCCTCGACCTTGTTGAGGAGGACCTCAAAAAATTAAATTGGGAAACCATCATGGGTGATAACCTCACATATGAGGAAAGGAAGGCATTAAAAGAGCTTAGGGAAGCGGACCAAGTGATTATCAAAAAGAGTGATAAAGGAGGTAATGTCGTCCTCCTCTCGGTGGATTTTTACGAGGGGGAGGTACGACGACTCCTAAATGATGAATCTACCTATAAAAGACTACACCATGATCCATTCCAGGACCTGGTGGAACTTATTAATGAGAAATTACAATGGGCATTTGAGGCCAATTTAATTTCTAAAAAGGAATTGGAATTCTTGAGAGTGGTGGACTTCAATAAACCAACATTTTATATAATCCCTAAGGTCCATAAAAATAGAAAGGTCCCTCCAGGAAGACCTATTGTCTCCGCCATTCGTGGTCCCCTGGAGAGACTGGGGAAATATATAGATTCCTTAATCAAGGACATGGTCTTGTCTTTGACTTCGTACGTACGTGACACAGGGGACGTATTGAATAAGATTAGTGCATTAGAATTCCCGGAGGGTGCCCTACTCGTGGGGATCGATGTGGAGTCGCTTTACACATCTATTCCCCACGAGTGGGGCATTTTGGCGGTATATCACTTCCTAGAGAAACACTTCCCAGAAATGGGAGCCCAAAATGAATTCATCATTGATCTCCTAGAGCTTGCACTCAAGCACAACTTTTTCCAGTTCTCTGGGTCTAACTATCAGCAGCTGCGTGGCACCTCTATGGGAGCCCCATGGGCCCCGGCCTATGCGTGTCTGCACCTGGGCTGGTAGGAGGAGGAGAAAGTTTATGCCTCATCGATGTACCTCGGCCATGCATGCTGCTGGCTGAGGTACATCGATGATGTCCTGATGGTATGGGCAGGGACTTCAGATGAACTGGAGGTGTTTATGGCAGAGCTAGAAAACAACACTAGAAATATACATCTAACTTATACTGCGGATCCCCATCAACTCTCCTTCCTGGACCTATCTATCCGACTTGAGGGTGGTAGGTTGATTACTAGTACTTTCCGAAAGGAAACAGCCGCAAATACATTACTACAGGCGGATAGCCACCACCCCAAGTCTCTGATACGTGGGATCCCGGTTGGACAGTTCATGAGAATCCGCAGAAATTGCTCTACTGAGGAGGACTACTTTTCCGAATCTAAACAACTCTACCAGAGATTCAGGGAAAGGGGATACCCCCACCGTACCCTCAAGCGAGCAATGAGCATCGCAGGACATAAGAGGAGAGCTGACCTCCTCTTACCCCAGAAAAAGACACAACAGGAGACTGAGGGACAGGTGAGATTTATCACCCCCTATGGGTCCCAGTGGCACCAGGTTAATACAATCCTCTCAAAACATTGGCACATACTGTTGCGGGCTGTTGGGTCGAGGCAAATTATCGGTGAGAGACCGTCAATGGTTGCTAAACGAGCCCAAAACCTCAATGACATGCTGGTGCAATCTGAGTTTGTACGGCCCTCAAATAGAAGTTGGCTCACTGATATGCCTCGGGTCAACGGCATGTTTCCGTGTGGCCACTGTGGCACATGTAAGTATGTGGACCGCTCAAAAACCTTTAGAAATTCGGATGGTAGTCAACAATTTGAGATTCGGTCTTTCATTAACTGTGCCACAACTAGAATACTCTATGTTCTCGAATGCCCATGTCATAAATTGTATGTAGGCAAAACTAAGAGACAGCTGTGTGTTAGATTCGGGGAACACCTGAAGAGTATCAGGCTAAAGGAAGAAACTTCAGTGGCTCAACACTTTTTGGATTTTCATCAGGGCAAAACCACAGGTCTGAGGGTAAAGGGCTTTTATGCCCTTTCTCTGACAGACCGTAGGGGTGACTTTGACAGGGTACTCCTACGCAAAGAGAAAAAATGGATATTCAGGCTTGGTACTCTTCAACCTAATGGCTTGAACCACGAACTAAGCCTGAGTGTCTTTCTTGAACCATAAACATTAGGTTTGAAGTGTTTTATAAAGGCTCCCCGGCTGATCTCTTGTTTTGGTTGTTTTTGATAGAATTTATTTCTGACCATGAGGGCCATTCCACCTTATGAGGAAATTTATTACAATGTCTATTGCGCTCTTTACTTGATGCCTGGTGATATGTGAGATTGTATTTCTTTCTCCCCCCTTGCAAATAAGTACTTTTTTGTTTGAGCAACTGATTGGCACCTTTTTTCCACTGCATTACCTGATGTGACCACAAGATGGCAGAAAATAGCTATTTGGCATGGTTTGATCTGATTGGACAGTGTTCCCTATTTAAATCAACCCTAATTCAATGCCAAATTGTTCTGAAGAAGTACGCGGAGGCGTACGAAACGTCAACGCAGCCCCTGCAGGGCTTGTCAGCAGGCCTTCAACATGCTTCCTTTTCCAGCAATGTAAAAGGGTTTCCCTGTGATTTGCATACAGCACCATACTTCACAAGCTAATTCCGCATCAGCAATTGAATGCAAAGTTCCTGGTTCCTGGTCTCTTCCTAACCATGTGACCGGTCATGTGATTACACAGTCTGCAGTGTCTACTATTGAGGAGAATGGTGTGCTGTGACTACACACTGAATGTTGCTCTGAACTGACTGTGAGCCGCTCCATGCCAAACAGCAAGACAGCAGAGTCTGAGGACATCCCCAGTACTTGAAAGAGGTGAGAGCCCAATGGGCAGTTTCTCTTTCCCTCCTTACCTGCTTATCAATAGTCTTTGCATCTGTTTGCCATTCACCCTCCTGCATGGATTGACACACTTGAAACTGATGAACTGTGAAAATATCATCCTGGTCTAGATTGGAAAAGAGACTAAGCCCTTTCTTTGGAGTGGTTTGTCCTTTGCTCCTTTTTTGCTACATTGAGGAAATAGTGTTTGTGCACTGGACATACCTAGTAACAGGAACGCTGGTCTTTCCATTTCTAAAACAACTGGTGTAAACACACATTTAGTGCACTGAGGTTGGAAGCTGCTTGTGGAGGATTTCCTTCTAACAGAGGTTTTTTTTAAAAAACCCCACCTAATTCAGCTATGTAAGGTCCTGTCTATGTGGATATATGTGGGTTTTTTTTTTTTTTTTCTCAGTACTGCTCAATCTGATGCACAGTTAATACTAGACCACATAAGACTTGATATCCCATCAGTAGCTTACTCCATGTAATGTTTGGTGCAATACTTTTTTCTTTGGATTCAAATGGACACTGCATGCGTTTTTGGCCTGCAGGCACGCTCTGCAGTTTTATTCATCAATGTTGCAGCATGGTTTTTAATTTTAGTTTAGTGTAGTGAGACGGACTGTGTTATTTAGATACATTGTTTATCTTACATATATTTGGAATTTTTTGTATATGTAAATACCCCCACCCCCCCTACCCTTAATAAAGCCTTTTTGCATTTTTGTACCATAAGCCGTAGTTGACCATTCCCCTTTTTTGCTTTCTGGGGACTCCCTTGTCTCCTCTTTCTGTTGTTGATAACAATTGTAATACAATCTAGCCAAACCTTCTAATGTGTTGAGTTTGTAATTCCTGTAAACTATATGGGCTCCTTACCAGTGGCGGCTGGTTGGTTGGTCGTGCTTCCCTTGCGTCTCCTCCGGCCATGTGTCTCCTAGTCCAATAGGATCACTTCTTCTTTCAGCCAATCGGGTAACGGTTCTCAGGCCCCTCTTCCTGATTGGCCAGATGGAGAAGCAGTGTGACAATAGCGAATATTAATTTGCTATTGTCACACAACTGGGTGGGCTCAAGGCGCAGTGCTCTGTGCCTCGAGTCCACCCTTTTTTGAAGCCTATTAGAGCCTCTGGCTCTAATCGCATGCTTACAAAAAAAAAACCTTCATTGGAATCCATGCACCCTGCATGTAGATTAGGTGGCCAGATACAGGGGGGGGATGGCGCCCGTGCGCCCCTAATGGATGGGCCGTCACTGCTCTTTACCACTGTAAGTGAAACCAACCCAGACTGACCCTTTAGATAGTTTATTGGTTGAGTTGTATTTTTCTGAGTGACCTTTAAAATAATAGATCTACGATGTTACTCTCTCCTTTTTTCTTTTCTATTTTTATTATATTTTTATTATATTTTTACTCCCCTACTTGAATATAAAATTCCTCAAATAGCAGCTTTATTGACTATACCCTCCTGTACCACAATATGATCCTGTGTGGTAAATTTTTTTGGTGTAACTCTATTGCTCAGTGTATTCTGGTGGAGAAGTCCCCCTATCGGATAGCAATGGGGGAGATTTACTAAAACTGGTGCAGCTGTGCATGGTAGCCAACCAGCTTTTAACTTCAGCTTGTTCAATTAAGCTTTGGCAATAAAACCTGATTGGTTTCTATGTAGAATTGCACCAGATTTTGCACTCTCCAGCTTTCATAAATAACCCCCAATGTCTCACTTGTCACAATGTAGCCGCTGGTTGAGCAAAAAAAAACAAAAACCAGGGGTCTTATTCAGTAGACTGCAAATGTACCTGATTTATTGTAAGGCCATCAACCAATACTTTCATTGCATATTGAAAATGATACGTGAACATGCTGTGTATTCTCAAAACTTTATTGAAACAGAAGTATAATGACTTGGTATAGTGCTCTGGATCATACTGAAAGTGTAGCAAAACTCTTCTCCAGTGATATGTGTGTGAGCTCTCTCACCGGCACTGATATCTTCTCCCTTGTTTCTTATAGGTGCAGGGTCTTCCAGTGGCTGGCAGGGGAAATTACGTAAATCCCATATGTGTGCACTGAAATTCATTCATTCCGGCACCAAAGTGTGCCAAAAACATATATGCAGTATAAAAACTTAATTTCAGGGCCAAATTTTTTTTTTGCACAGTGCACTGATCCAGCATGGAATAGCATACCTAGAATTCAGCTTTTAAAGTGATTGTAAACCTCAAACATGAAATATAAACAAAGCATATCCCTCTATGGGGGGGTACCCAACCTTTTGAGGAGTGAGGGCCACTTTGGCGATTTGGTAACCGGTCGCAGGCCACAATGAACATAGCGGGCAAATGACAGGTCTGTGTCCACTCTACATATGCAGAGCAGACACGGACCCAGACTGCTCTACTCTATGGGCCCTCCGAGCTGATCCGCCCAAACAGAAGGGGAAGGGTCACCTTCTATTTTTTTTTAAGTGGATCGGATTGGAGATAGGCAGGTGTAAAAGGACACTAATACTTTTACATCTGCTGCTCTATAGAGGTGAATGGAGGGTCCAATTGTGTCCACCTGAAAAACAGACAGGTGGACCCAATCAGACTGATTGTGTGAAAGGGGCCTAAGGCTGCTTTCACACTGATGAACTGTGGTTTACCTGCACCTCAACTGACCTAAGTCTTCATTTTTTCCTCAGGATTCCTGCAGGTATCGCTGGCTGCTGCTGTACCCCAGGCGGGTATGTCTGGTGCCGGCTGCTGCTGGCTGTCCTCCCAGGGTGGGTACTGCTGGCTGGTTCCCGAGCATCAGTGTGACAGGAGCTAGCACTGGAGAAAGCATGCGACTGCAGTAGAGAGCAGAGCCAATGCTTGCCGTATCACTCCTGTCACAGGCAAAGTACATTTGATATCACTCCTGTGACAGGAGGCGGCACTATACAGGATGCATCGGCTCTGCTTCCTCTAGCGCCGGCTCCGTTCTTCACACTGATGCTTGGGGCGTGTCGGGTCAGGAACCTGCGATCTGGGCTTGCCTACCCGCCATCCCAGAGCAGAAGTGGCGAGCCACATCAGAGGGCACTGCAAGCCACATGCGGGGCACCCCTGCTCTATGGTGTGCACTAGTTGAACTCAATCCAGAGGATGTAGAGAAGAGAATACTGACAATAAATGGGTACAACTTATGTAGGAGGATTTGTGTATTACTTGAGGATAGTTACTTCTCTGGATATATGTAAGGGGTTACAACCACTTTAAAGAAAAACCATGCTCACAAGGGGGAGAGGACTTGGGGAAATAGAGTTGAGCTTAAGGCGGTTGTAAACCATGGTTGTTGTGTTAAAAAAAAAAAAAAAATACCTGCAAGGCAATGGCATAATGTGCTAGTATGCATCACATATGAAATATTCATATTATGAAATACTCACCTTGGAACAAAGCCCTCAGCACTGTGCTGTCACTGCTGAGAGGGCTGACATCTTCCCTCTGTCTTTCTTCTGGGTTCGCGTGCTCCGGCTAGAGCCGCAATGAGGTCACTCCCAGGCATACGCACGGGAGCCCTCAGTTCTGGCATGAAGGTCTGGCAAGGTATGCCGGACCTTCAGAGTACATGTGCCAGTGATGTAACTTGCTGCATCCAGGGTAAATATCTCCTAAATGATGCACGTTTAGGAGATATTCATTTTACCTACAGGTAAGCCTTAGTATAGGCTTATCTGCAATTTAAAAGTTACCAAGTGGGGTTTACTACCGATTTTAATATACTGAAAAAAGTATGTCCAGTTGGCGCATGTCAGGTTAAAATCACCTTTATTGTAGCATATATACTGTATAAAAGTGATTCCAAAATGTAAGAATGGGACAACAGCATCACCAACTAATGCATTTCTAACTTACAGCTAAGTCATACCTCACAGTGTGAGTAATAATGAATCTGTGAAAACTGTTGATCACAGAAAATCTTCAGCATACTGGGTAAATTTTTTTTTTTTTTTTTTTTTTTTTTTTTTACCAGCTTGTATTTTGTTCAGAAGACTAGCATTTTAAAGGACAATTTAGTCCAGAGCAGAATTAACAGTCCCAAGGGGAGTGTCTGAAGACTATTTACACAGCAGGCAGTTAAGGAAAATTCATCTAATTTTAATCACAGAATAGTTGTGTCCAGCTTCATGCATGATTAAGAAAAAAACACAATAAGGTTTTAATAAAGTGGTTCTAAAGGCAGAAGCTGAAAGGCTGGGCCGGGTGCCAGTCCCGGCATGTGGGCCGATACCGACCATATGGTCGCGATATTGCCTGAGCCTGGACCGGCTCTGTGATGTCAGCCGACAGCGAACTTCATCCCGCTGTCTGCTGAAAACGGGTCACAGGAGTGCAGAACAAACTTAATGCCTGTGATCCATAGGAGAAGTACAGCCAAACAAGCTATTGCTGTACTTCTCCTTTGAATATAATTCCCACCTTTAATGTCCCTTTTTAATAGTTTGTTTGGGCCAAGCTGGCCCAAACAAACTATTTACTACGCTAGCAGGTGAGCTTGCCTGGGCATGCTGTTATAAGTGTACGCAGCCTCAACTACACACAGTACACAGCTTTGTGCTCTGGCTGTGGGTTAGGAACTTCCCGTCTCATTTCAGGAATAAACTAGTCAAGCTCAGCCATTCACAAGGAGCTTTGTAATCTATGAATGAATACAAAGCTTCCTCTCATTGGCTGAGGCGGGCAGGTGACATCATGATCTGTAACTCATTTAGAGGGAGCTTTATATTCATTCGTAGGATACAAAGCTTCCTGTGAATGGCTGAGTGCTGGAACACAGTGCCGTATATTGTATGTAGCTGATGCTGGTCCTTACAACTGTAGAATGCCTACTGCATTGATTAATGATGGGAAACTCCGTGTGAATCTGGGGCAGATTGAGTTTCCTCTTATTTCAAATTGTTGAGAGCACTGCTCCAAACAAGCGCACAGAAAAGTGAGAACTTTTTTTTTTTTTTTTTTTTTTTTTAACAACTTTTTTGTTTGCAGAGAAATGAAATGCATACTAATTATGATCAGTCATAGCTGATGCTAATGCTACATACAGTATGATATAGCGCTCACAGCAGCCAGATCCCTTTTATTGAAGAACGTAGCCAGCTCAAACAAACTATTTTAAGTGAGAGAATCTGGAATTAGGCTTTAATCCTTTCTGTATTGTGATGGCAGATCTCATTATCACTTTTTTAAACTCGATTTGAACAATGTTTGTCCTAACAAAGGGTTAAAGATTTTAGACGCTAGCCTTCTACATTGTTTGTTAAAGTGGTATCAAACCCAAAAGCCATTATCTATTATACTGCAGATTACCAATATTTTGATGTGATGGCTGCATTCGTTTTCTTTTTTCAGGTATTCTTTCCTTTTTCACCTGGTGATCTGGCCAGTAAGTTTGATGTTTTTTCAACAGAACAAGCTGTCCTGCACTTGTTGTGACCAAACCATTTTCCACAGACAGAGGTGATTACAATGATCAGCTTATTTATTCATGTAAAACCTTTATCCCAAAAGTAAAAAAAAAAAAACAAACTGTTTGCTGTAACTGCTTATTAAGTGTGAGCTGCAGTTTAGTGTATCTAAATTTGCTAGTCCATCTAACAGTCCCATCTCCCCAGACTGACAATGCTGTCCAAAGGTGTGTCTGTTGCTCCTTCATCCAGAACGGGGGCACTCTAATACAGGAGGTGTGTTACTGACCAGATCACCAGGTGAAAACTGAGGGGGAAAAAAAAGCCAAGAAAACGAATGCAGACACCACATCTAATGATTGGTAAGCTGCAATATATTACATATTTGGTTTTGTGTTTAATACAGCTTTAATAATGGGAAAGTAGTACAGGGACTACTTTGAAGTCGGTGCGACTTGAAGTCGCACAGATATGAATGGTTATCATTGGGAATCATGGGGTACAACTCGTCATGCGACTCTGATGTCCAAAATCACAGGAAAAGTCGCACAAGTCTGAAAGGGGCCTAAGTCATGTTTTTCCAAACATGTTTAGGCGCATCAAGCGCTTGGGTGTTTTGTGTACTTTTTTGGCTATAATATTAACTCCTTTCTGTTGCTGCCTCCTGGCCCTTTAAGAGCTTCTAAATGCTGGGTGGTGATTGGCTGTCACAGTGGTCACATGATTGGAAAGCTCCCAATCGCAAGGAGCTTTCTGGTCCCTGCTGGTAACTGTAATGGGAGCACACTCTCAGCACAGAAATGTGATTACATAGGGCCACATATATGCAGCCTCTTAACGTTAAAGCCCACCTGCCGAGAGGCCGCATATGTGTGTACCATCGGCCAGAAGAGGTTAATTTATTCTGGCTGATGAAATGAAAAAATACCCAAGCACTAAACAACGCTAGTGCTTTAGATGACTTTACATGCATTTTTTTTTCTGTCCACTAGCTTCTCTCCTGAATGCAAATTTGGTGTGTTCAGATTTCTGCCCCTAAACACCCGTGTGTGCATGGATGCATATGCTAACAGAAGAGCGTTTAGGGGCAGAAAAAAACATCATACACCTGTAAAACAAGTGTTTGACAGCTGAAGTGTGCATGAGGCCTAAGTGGCTCCAACCACTGATGAGAAAAGAGGATACAGTTAAACAGGGAGGAGGGGGGGGGGGGGCGGGAGAAGAGGGGGTTGAAAATTATGGGCCTTCTTTACCCCCAAAAGAGAATGAGTGTAAAAAGAGGGACAAGGTGGAGGGAACCCAAGTGGTTAAAATGCCTCAATATTTAATTGGTGAGGCAGGTCCAAAAGTCGGTGGTAAATAAATCTTGATCCATAGCTTAATGCAGTGTTTCTCAACTCCAGTCCTCAAGGCGCACCAACAGGTCATGTTTTCAGGATTTCCCTCAGATGAAACAGCTGTGGTAATTACTAAGGCAGTGAAACTAATCAAATCACTTGTGCAAAATAATGGTAGGCCTGAAAACATGACCTGTTGGGGCGCCTTGAGGACTGGAGTTGAGAAACACTGGCTTAATGTGTGTGTTCCATTATTTTAGGTATGGTGTGTGTGTGTGTGTGTGTGTGTGTGTGTATAGGACAGGGATATGCAATTAGCAGACCTCCAGCTGTTGCAGAACTACAAGTCCCATGAGGCATAGCAAGACTCTGACAGCCACAAGCATGACACCCAGAGGCAGAAGCATGATGGGACTTGTAGTTTTGCAACAGCTGGAGGTCCGCTAATTGCATATCCCTGGTATAGGAGTATATGAACATATAATGGGGTTTCCTTACATTTTGACTGCAAATGTAGAAATACATTTTAACAGTGAATCTGTTAACTGGACTTTAGAGGTAGACTGGCCCTTTAACTCTTGATATACTGTATATGTAAGCACACATTACTTTGTCTTGTAGCTGGGCCATGTTTACTATTCACTACATGGGCATGAAAATATATCCTTCATAACTACTTTTTAGATTTATTGTTTCTGTTTTTTTTCCTTTTTATCTAAAGTTCTTATCCACAGATCTTGAAAATTCTATTATCCAGAAACAAAGAAAAGAACTGCAGTTGCTGATTGCTGAGCTTAAGAATCGAGATAAAGAGCTCAATGATATTGTTTCGCTGCAACAAAGGCAGCTGCTTGCTTGGCAAAATGATCGACAAAAAATTCTTACACTGGAGCAAAAGTGTGCCAGACTAGAAAGTAGGTTGTTTTTTATGTTTTTTTTTTTAACTTATTACATTTCTTTCTTTACCCCTAGCTGATTTAGTCAATGTCAACAGCCATAAGCATTATTCCAATACAACACCATCAAATGTCAAAGTCATGAAATGAATGTCTGTAAGCATATACAAAAGAACTGGTGCAGAAGTCCGGGCCTTTCAGATGAGAAAGCAAATTTAATTAGAGGTATCGCTAGCAGGAGAGAAGTCCTGATTCCAATATATAGATCTTTAATTATCGCTAGGAGGAGAGAGGTCCCGATACCAATATATACATTTTTAATTATCACTAGGATTGCTAGCAGGAAGAAGGAGGTCCTGATTCCACAATATACTGTAGATCTTTAGTTGGACCTCCTTTAGATACTGCATCCATATCTGGAGACCTCCCTTACAAAAATATTTTGATAAGACAAAGTCCAGAGATGGGCAAACAAATGATGCAAGGTCTGAGGCAGAGCTGGATCATCCTCAAGGCAAACTAGGCATGGGCCTAGGGCCCAGTGAATGTCTAAGGGACACATCTACAATCTTCATGCCCCCACAGTAACCCAGGGAAAAAGTTAAGTTGGTCAAATCTGTGCAGCTGCCTGTCACTTCACAATGGAGGGTCAACTTATTAGGTCTCGTGTAGACGAAATGCTCAGCAGCTCCTATCTGCTGAGGTGTAAAATACCAAACATTTTCTGGCACCTAGGGAGCCACACATGTTGTGTACAGCCGCCAGTATAAGTGAGTGGTTGTACATGGCCGTACTTGGGCAAACGTCAATGGCTTCTGCATCTGTGTTTACACACCCCTCTCCCCAAACAAACCTCTGTATTTTAAATAAAAAAAAGTGAATGTATTTTAAAATTAGTTATTCTTAAAATCATCTGTTTAGAATATGAGGAAATAGTAGGAAAAATGCACAGTAAACAGTGATTTTTTTTTTTTTTGCTTTCATTATGAAGTTCTGTAAATGTGTTAAGCAATGCGTTTAGTACTAGTTTGACGTCAGTGCTACTGATGATATGATAATATTTACCCTAATTGTTGGTGTTTTTTTTTTTTTTTTTCTCTTGTAACTTCTGCATACTTTTACTAAGTTAAACCTAGAATAGTAATGCATAGCCCATCAGAGATGTCGGGGTCTGCATTAGAGGCTCCACAATTTCACATGCTCTAAGCTGATTTTAGACATTGAGGGTTTTAATTGCTAGAAAATTACATGTTGATGGAAACAGTAATGAGATAAGTATGTTTAATTATTAGGTGATCTGCAGAAAAGGAACAACATAATCAAATCATTAACCAAAAGGATAAATGTTCTGGATGGTCAACACCGGGATCGCAGGACAAACTTGGAAAACACCCAGGAACAACTTCAGGAGATTTCTCAACAGAAGCCAAAAATCATTGCCAGGACTTGGAGGTAAATATTTGGCATGTAAAGAGAAACAATCTGTGTGCTGCTGCAAAAGAAAACCTTTATGCTCAGCAGATCTATAAATAAAGAAGTACCATAGGGTAGGACCATATAGCCAACTAAAATATCTTTATTAATATAGCTAGGCAACTCATAGACCTGAGACATATTTACCCATATAGGTAAAAGAAAGCCGGCAGCTCGATCTTGCAATTCATTTATTAATTCGGGTATAGTACAAAATTAATACAGGCTTACGTCTTTCAGTATGTGGCCTTAATCAAAATGATGCTTATGATTAGGGCTACACACCGAAAACACTTAAGCCCTGTATTTTATTGCACTATACCTGGATTAATTGTCAGGAACCATAAACCAGACGGAGACAGAAAGTGTAGTTAAAATCACACCTTTAATGAAATGGCAAAAATAACACCGTTCAGGAACGTAGTCAAAAACTGAAGCCAGGGTTTTGATGACAGAGTGGGTAATCAGACGAGCCAGGTCAGGAAATCAGAGGTCAGCAAAATGAGGAGCAAAAATCAGGAACAGGAATCAGAGGGAAGTCAGCCAGGCCAAGTCATACACAGGAAGGAATGCACTGGAGATCATAGACCACACAAGGGCAAGGAGGAAATTAGCTAAGCTGTTTAAATAGCAAAGAGGGTCTGGCTGTAGGTTGGACAAATGAGGCAGGTTAATGGTAACCAGGTGGATCACTGTGGTAACAATGAGTGGCTGGTAATTAACCGACAGCTGAGCAGCTTCTGAGCACTGAAAGAAAAGAGCTGCTCGATAAGTAGCAGGAGCCAGCCCTGACATAGATTCATTCATTGCGGAAGATCAAGCTGCCGGCTTTCTTTTACCTGTATGGTTAAATATGTTTCATGTCCATGGGTTGCCTAGCTATAATAATAAAGATATTTCAATTGGCTACATGGTGCCACCCTGTGGTGCTTCTTGGTTTATATATCCGCTGAGCATATAGGGTTTTCCTTTGCAGCAGCACAAGGATTGTTTCTCTTTATATGTTTGTCTGGGTGTTAGGAGGACACTCCCACAAGCCAGTGCACTGACCGCTCACTGCCTCGGGGAATTACGGCAGGTGTTTTCTACTAGATTTAATATTTAACCATATATTGGGTTATAATCCCATTACTTGTGCAATTTAGAACATTTGCTCTGATCACTATTGTTCCACCCCAGAGAACAGTGGGGGGGACCTTTTTTTTGTCTTGTTTATTTGCAATGATGACACAAATACTGAAGTTTTGAGGAAGTTGGGACTTTAAATGAAGTGTGTGGTCGAACAAACACACTCTTCCATCCCTAGTGTACATTGAGGAAAAGGGGAAATTTTGGACTTTGAATGAGATGTGTGTTGGAGAAAAAACAAATACATAGCATAATCACAGGAGGTTTATTCATAACAATGTGCTTAGGACATAGCAGGTATGACGAGCTGATGGGCGTATAATGCATGTAAAAGGTACATTGTAATAATACATTATTGCACAAACTTAATAAAATCAAAGGAAAATTACAAACATGATTGGATAAAAAAACTGCATAAAAAGCTTGACGCGTTTCGTGGATACATTCCACTTCTTCAGAAGCAAATGCAGAATTCATGTCTATAAAATATATATATATATATATATATATATATATATATATATATATATATATATATATATATATATATATATATATATATATATATATATATATATATATATATTCTATCCAACATTACTCCAATGAATTGAACAAGGATGTAAGGATAGGAAAAAACCAACACACACCAAGTAACTTACTTTACAGCTCTAAAAAAAAGTGGTCATGTAGTGCTGAAGCCTGCTGGTCAAGGAAGGGTGGGACATATCTCCGCCGAGAGCTGGGGGGCGTCAGACCGCAGACAGCCAAGACGGAGAATACCACACTCCAGGGGAGCGAAGAAATATGTCCAGGGTGAGCTGCAGGGAGAGACCTGTAGACAGCTCCAATCTAGGTGAAAAATGAATAAAAAAAGAAACAAAAAAAGTGGGGTGGGAATAACAAAGGGCAAAGAGCCCATGAGCAACCAAAGAGGACATGGTAAGAAATCCTGAAAACACAGGAGCACGATACTGTACAGGAATTCAGGACTAACCCAAGAAAATAGACAACCCAGGAGCAAAGGGTGAAAAGGTGCAATGTCCTAGAATCACAACAGACCCATCCTGTCCAGAGATTCAGGGACTGATAAGGTGCCAAAAAGAGGTGCCAGAAGAGAGAACAAATGAAATGAGATGACACAAATACTCAGCTGAGCCAATTGTTCAGTACTGTGGCAAAGCCAGGTGCCGGACAGAGATGCAGAGCCTGCCTGCGTGAGGGGTGCCCTTTTTTTGTTTTGGCATCATGGATAGATGTATGAAGCACTGTTTGCATCTAAGTTACAACATAACGCAAATGTATTGTTAGGAAAACAAACCTTTTCATACAAGTGATGAAGAATTTAAAAAAAAAATTGACCTTTTATGCAAACGCTTATCCTCACTATTTTATAGCTGTGCCTGAAATTATTCTGGGTTGTTGGTTTTGGAGATCAGTGTTTTCATCTAAAGAAAGTGAGATAAAATTGTGCTGCTTGGACCTTAGAACATACTTCTCCACTCCTGTCTACATTGATCTGCCCTGCCTTCAGTTGACACCAGTTGCCCCAAAGTACTGTAGCTGAATGCGTGGACCGAAAGTGGTCAACAGCAGCGAACTGGCAATCAGTTTAGACCCATTCAGGATACCTATACCCCCATGTCACACTTGAAATCCCATCGCTTTAGAAGACCGAGAAATGTTTATCTGTTTCCATGGCATTTCTCTATTGCTGATGAGGATTCTGCAGTTTCTGTCAGTGAGGAAACAATACTGTGGAAACGTGTGAGCAAGCTCCTCCCTTTTCTAGTGATCCATTTCTGGCTGTCATTAGCAACCGGTTTGTCAGTGTAGCATGGCTCTTAGGTTTAGCGATGTTGTTTCCTTTGGTATTCCTGCTCTTGCCTGCTCACTGGAGAATGAATCGGATTAACATCTCCATCCAATTGGCAGGGAGTTGATCCAGGAAGTAGTAAGGCTGAACCAGGAAGTGTTAGACTGAACATAAAAAAAATGGCGTAATGTCCACAAATGTACCCCCCCCCCCTTTTTTTTTTTTTTTTTTTTTTTAGGAAAAAAATCGACGCTTGAGCGAATCAGTCTTGAAGTTGTCAGCACAAGTTGGGCAACTACAGGCCCAAGAAGAAGAGCTTTCCACTTTATTAAAGTTGAAGGTACATATGTATAACATTTCTCTAGTGAGCATTAGTCTGTAACCTGGGACAGTGACCAACCTTGAGAGCCCTGATCAAAACTGAAGGGTTTGACTTTCATGACCTATGACCTTGCAGCATGGTAGGTTTTTTTTTTTTTTTTTTTTTTTAATTCTAAAGTCAGGATGAAATAACCATTGAGAAACCTACAGTATTTGGGGTTATGTTAAACATATATATATATCTATCTCTCACATTATCGCCAAATATTAATATGTGTTGTTCTGTCCCTTTCTGTTGCAGGATAAAGACATCACGGAAGCAACTGAACACATCGGAGAGTTTACATCTCGATTTAGGGATTTAGAGGCAGAATTGCGCAAGACCAGACATAGGGAAACTACGCTTATGAGGGAGGCAAAGGATCTTGCTCCCAAGCTAAAAGGGCTAAAGACTGAAGTTTATAAGCTAAAAGGCAAATATTTTCTATTTGTTATACAAATTATTTTTATAACTTGTACACCTACAATGGGTAACAAATCTTTTTTTAAGCATTTTTTTTTTTTGTACATTAGCCCCCTAAATTTCATATAATACATTTTCCTTGGAAAAAAAACCCGCTTTTTTTAAGAAATCGTGGTGCTGTACTTTGTGCCAAAGAAAAGATCAGCCTGAGGTTGGGCAAATACAGTGGCCAGTTAGTATAAATATATTCCCTGGCTCCTAAAAGTGGCTGTTGATTTTGATAGCTGAGATTCTGAATTCTACATTAACTCATCAACTTCAGATATATGCAGTTAGTTGTGCTATGCATGCTGGGTTGTATCTGGGGCTTGTTTTATACTTTACCTATCAGCACCCATGTGCATTGAATGTTGTCATGTATGAATAAAGTTCACTGCAGTTTTTTTCAATTTGTGAACTGTCTTCCCCATGTAAGAATAATCGTACTTGTCCATTTAAGATGACCTTTGCCAGAAGACAGTAGAAAACAATGAGCAAAGGGAAGATATCATCCGCCTAAAACAGGAAGGTGTCTACTTACAGGCTGAACTGGTCTTTGCAGGTCAGTGAAATGTCTTTCTTCAAATAAAAAGTAACAAAGAATAACCGTTTTAATCATTTGTGAGCCTCTTCCATCATTGCGTCCATTTTGCTGATCACCAATTCCAAAGCTCACTTATACCAATACCGCTGATCATAAATTGCAATCAGCATAAACAAACAGTTCACCCAGAGCTGTTATTTTAGTTTTCAGAGGATGCTGGAGAGTTAAATCACCAAATGGTTCCTGAAGAACTCTGTTAATAACTTCTTAGCATTTAAAGTAGAGCTTTTCTCTACATAGGCATAACGCATGTTAACTTTGGTTGAGTTCCAAACTTTGCACATATTTTCCCAGAAGTCTACAAACATCTTAACATGGCACCGTCCTTAAAGGCTTAGTACACCTAAAAAAAAATGCAATATATTGCAGCTTACAGTCCTTACATGCGATGTCTGCATTCGTTTTCTTCTTCCTCCTCTTTTTTTTTTTTTTTTTCCCCAATCTAGAAACTGTTTCAGCAAATACAAAAATTACTTGTTCATCTTTCCAGAAAAGCAGTGTCCTTGTCAATTCCTGTGAGCTGCTCTGAAAATATCTTCCTTACTAGCTATATTTTGTAAACTACCAATTCATGCAATTTAGATGAAGAAATATAGTCCATATCAGGGGAGCAGCCCTTTGGAAACAACCATGACACCCTCCATAGATTGTGGAGGAGTGACATGGCCATCTAAGAACAGGTCCTGTGATATTCATTAAATTACCTGCTTAGAGCTTGAAAAAAAATCTAACAGTCCCATCTCCCCAGACTGACAATGCTGTCCAAAGGTGTGTCTGTTGCTCCTCCATCCAGAGCGGGGGCACTCTTAATACAGGAGGAGTGTTACTGACCAGATCACCAGGTGAAAACTGAGGGGGGGAAAAAAGCCTAAAAATTTTTTGGGGAGGGGGGGGCATTCAATTTTACTCTCCATCTGCTCTGAGACATACAATAAATAGCAGCTAGACTTAAAATCAGTTTACTATATCAGATCAGGCAGCAATTGCGATTGGTTGCCAGCGGTTACAGCATGTCATTACTGCTTACTGACTGGTTGCTAGAAGTTACAGCACACATTTAGGCTCACTGATTAGTTGCTAAAGGTTACAGCAAATGATTTCTGCTTGTTAATTGGTTGCTAGAGATTACTGTACAGTATTACTGCTCACTGATTGGTTGCTAGAGGTTACAGCACATCATCTCCTCACTGCAGGGGGGCATGATATACATATGAATGCTGCCTTTATTTACATATCAATGCCGCCGGCCGCAGCTATTTACTTATGAATGCAGCCGCTATTTACATATAAATGCCTGTTATTTACAGGTAAACACAGGGTCTGCATGTGAGTCATCTGTACACAACAATAAGGCAGAGCTGGGCAGTATTAGTGTCAGCACTTCACACTGAGATATTGGGACACAGCACAGGACTAAAACTTCAAAGGACAAGTGAAATTAAACTGGGATAGTTGGCAAGTATGAGGCAGCTGCTTTGGGCCCCACAACAATGACAGGGCCCAAGGCAGCTGCCCCTTTTGCCCTGCCTTAAAGACGGCCCTGACAGCGCTAGCAAATGTAATATAAGTGAAAATAATGAACATAAAGAGTCCATATAAAGTGACTAAAGTGCCCCGATCCGAAAGTGCCTCAGAAATTTTCAGGTGTACCACAACACCCCCTCCTGTGTCCCCACTCACCCAATCACAACGACCCCCAGCTTTTCAGTCTAGGGGTCACTTCAGGCTTAATAGTGATGGCCAGGAATGGCGGGTTTGGCATCAGATCATCAGTTAAAACTTCCTTGAAAAGGTTCTCAACCAGACAAACAGGTACTCAAAATGAAAAAGGAATGGACAGATAGTGAAGTACCGCTAAAAATGGATTTATTGCACAAGGGAATGGATACTTACAAAAAGTAAGATAAAAACAGGCATAAACATGGTGCTGTAAATGCAAAAATGCTGTTCATGGCGTGCGTTCCACGAAACCGGAAGTGACATCAATTTCCGGTTCCTATTGGCTGAGAACCTTTTCAAGGAAGCTTTACCTGATGATCTGATGCCAAACTCGCCATTCCTGGCCATCACTCTTAAGCCTGAAGTGACCCCTAGACTGAAAAGCTGGGGGTTGTTGTGATTGGGTGAGTGGGGACACAGGAGGGGGTGTTCTGGTACACCTGAAAATTTCTGAAGCACTTTGCACTTTCTGCACTTGTGGATCCGGAGCACTTTAGTCACTTTATATGGACTCTTATGGTCATTATTTTCACTTCTATTGTATTTGCTAGCACTGTATTGTATATATTTGCATAATAATTTTACTGATGTTTATACTCCGGATCTTGTTGATAGATCCTGATCAAAATGTTCCATAAAGACCTTGCATGTAGATGTGCGCACCATTTAGGAGATATTTACTGTACATGCAACTGGTTATGCCACCGGCACATGCGCTCTGAAGGAACGGCCACCCAGGCATTGCAGTGATGTGAGCTGATAAAAAGTGCTGCATGCAGTACTCTTTTTTTCAGTGCAGCACGCCGCAGCAAAAACATCCCAACACTGCTGTGTGAATAGAACCTAAATTAAATGTCACTTCTGACATTTCAATAAAGTTCTAACAAGAAAAAAGAAAATAGTACAATGCGCCATAAATAGTGCTTCAGTACCGTGTCCTCCCAGCGCACACCAGCAACTGTATGGTCAGCACAGCTCCTGGTGTGAATCGGCCCTAAAGCTTTCCAGTAATAGACAAATGAGCCATCTCTCATGTAGCACTGATGGTTCTCATAGCTTTTATCTCAGTAACTGCAGCACACAGTATGCTGTATATGAATGTTTTCATGAATATTTAATCACTGGAATTGATGTCTACAATCGCCACCA
The DNA here is from genome assembly GCF_042186555.1 of Aquarana catesbeiana. Taxonomy (NCBI): domain Eukaryota; kingdom Metazoa; phylum Chordata; class Amphibia; order Anura; family Ranidae; genus Aquarana; species Aquarana catesbeiana. The sequence continues at coordinate 245,793,364 of NC_133324.1, read as the reverse complement.
ATGGTTCTTGTTATAGCTGAAAGAGAAAAGCGAAAAGATCAACTTCTTCAATTGGCAAAATCAAAACAAGAGAGAGCAGACATAGAGCTACAAAACCTGCGTCAGGTAAGGATATAAGATCGTGGATCGCGTACAGATCACTTCTTTTCTAATCGCAAACAGATTTATTTTCATAATCCTGTTCAACAGCAGTTTAATTGGTAGAGTTACTGTACCTCTAAGTCCATTCAGTCATCTGTTTGCTTTTTAAACATTTCCTGACCACCTGTCTCCAGATATCAGTTATACAGCTTATAAATTGTACCTAGCAGTGATTAGGGAGAGCAGGTGTCTGGAAACCAACTGCTATGGGTGCTGAGGACCCAGTATTTTATTACTTAATATCACATAGATCAATGTTCAGTAAGCCTTTGCAGACATTCACAAGTCCTGTTTATCTGAATATTATTTACCTCACTGTTCTTTCCGTCTACATAAAGTACAGTCACCTCCCTATGCCTTTAAAGGAAACCTGTTCTATGAGAAAAATTGAGGTTGTCTTTCTAAGTTCACGTTCTGAAGATGCTAGCTGCCTGTCTCACACTGGCCCTCTAATTTCTGTACTGTGTTTATAACTGACTTGGAATATGCATACAAATGAGGATTTCTGACTTTTTGGCTCAGTAGCAGGCCCCATACATATCTCATGACAGACCTACTTCAAATACCTATACATTCTTTAGATCATTTGCTTCGTACCTTTTGAGGACCCTGGACTGTGAGCTCAAGCTTCATACAGCTCCTTGGACTTGAAATTAAACAACTTTTCCTGATGCCTATTCCACCCCTGCCATTCCAATACATTAGCCTATGTAGCCAATAGTGGCTTTGCAGTTTGACTATTTTTTTTTTTTTTTTCAATCAGATTTTATTTTCAATTTTTAATTCTTTACAAAAAAAAAACATATATACAAAGAAAACAAACGGAACATCCCTCTAAAAAAAAAAAAAACCAAAGCAAGGCAAAAACAAAACATAAAAAAAATAACCTTCAGCAGACATCCAACATTGCCTAAGGGGCCTACATTGCACCTAAACAATACTGCAATTACTAAAACAGCCTGTAGCTCAATACTGGACTCCATATGGGCTAACTACGTTCACCAAATTGAATTTGAATTTCTAGGACAGAAGATATGTCGCTCATTACAAATGCACTTGATAAGATCAAAAACCAATCGGATGTGGTCGGAGGATGTGGGGAGGTCCACGTTAGGGCAATTTGTCTTCGAGCCACAAATAGGGCACGCATATCAGCAATCCTATTTTGGTGGCTTGTACATTGAAAAGTCTATATAGTCTAGTAGCCATACAAAAGGATTCACTGGATGATCCACACCTAAAATTATATTAAGTGTCCCCACAACCTCCGGCCAGTACATGTGGAGTTTTGGGCAACGTCCAAATAAGTGTATCAGGGACCCAGAATTACCACATCTAGGACAAGCCGAATCGGCTCCTAAGCCAATAGCACACTAATTCCGGGGTCCTATAGACTTTATGCAAAATAAAAATCTGAGTTAGTCTGTGCGAAGGAGAGATAGACACAGAGGGAAGTACCCTAAGAACCCTTACTAAGCATTGTTAGAATTGGGCCCAATATCCTGTTCCCACTTTACCCTGGCGGGCAAATGTAAATTTATGAAACATGCTCTCTAATAGAGCCAAATAGGTACTGGAGATGAGACCCTTAGTGGAGGTTGCTTGAACTGCTCTATCCAACACTGGGACCGAGGAGCAGCAAACGGGAAGAAGAAAATGGAGTGGAGTATGTAAAGCGTGGCGCAGCTACAAAAAATGATAAAACCACAGAGGGTTCAAAGGAAATTCCGCCATCAGCTGCTCAAAAGATTTAAGTGAACCCTTCTCATATAGCTGTGAGAGAGCAAGAATTCTCACTCATTCCCACCCCCGAAAGCCCTGCAGGGCCGATAACTCGGGGAGCCTGTCATTACCCCAAATAGGGGTATATTTAGTGAGGGAAGAAGCCCCCAGTACCTTCTTGAGAGTCGCACAGCTTGAGCAACAGCACAATAGCGGACATGCTGGAAAAAAAAACCCCCGCTATCCCCTATCCCCTCCAGGGCAAGCAGCGGGGGAGTGTCCCTGAAACACAAGAGAAACTAAGCGATATGAGGCAGTAGCTGAGGCCTCAGCATCCCACAGTGCAATTTGCTGCAAGAAAATAAATTCTCAGATTTGGAGCCGCTAAACCCCCAGCCTCCTTCTACTGTAGAGCAGTTTGAACAGTTGAATGACAAGGGGCTGGGCTTAATCCCGGCTTACAGAGAAGATATGGCCCCAACAGATGTAAAAGAACTGACCTAGGGTTTGCATTTTTTACCAGGGCTGTTGGCTTACACAATTTGTACCTGACAGTTTCACTTAAAATTTTAAATAGAAGCAGAAAGGCAATTGCTTGTGTAAAGCATACTTGCTATTATATTGTCTACATGTGGATTTTCATTTTGTAATAGATTTACATGAAGCAGCACCATGATTTACAATTTCTTCATCTGAATTTGGAATCCAATGATAAAACACAGACAGATGCAGATGCCAGGTAAGTAATAATACCCCTTAGTTGCCTCAGTTATACACCATAACAATTGTGCTCAGTCCAGCTCAGCTTCTGTAAATGGGCAAAGTAAGTAGGTCCGGTATGGGTACACTCCTTTCTCACTGCGCTTGAGCACTATAGTGAGTACTTCATTCACTAATGACTAGATGTAGAACATTTAAATTTGGTCAAAGAGACCCTGTCTCCAACATACTGTAGATTTTCTGGTGCATTGCAGGCATTAAAGACTTGCTACAGTGTCTGACACAAACCAAAATAAATGCAATATCAAATATTTGCCAATATAGATAACTACAACAATTTGTGAAAAAAAACCCTGTAATAGTATTGTCTGGCTGTTGCTTTGGTACTTCCAGGCACTGACCCAGAACAAAGATAAAGCATGTGACACAGAGTGAAATCGGAATACCGGATCTGCATATTTGTTCAGGTTATTGACTATGAAAGTACTGATGCCAAAGGACCACTATGACCTTCAGGCAACTAGAACATTTTCACAAGGAAATCAGCTATAGCAGCATATAGGTTTTTCTTATAGGATGCAAAACAACCAATTAAATACGTCTGTTTATTTTTTTCATAGCAATAAGAGGAAAGGGGTTGGATTTAAATGTATTTGCAGAAGCTTGTGGGAAAAATCTATAGCTTCCTATTTGCAGTACATATTCAAAGCAGCGGATATGTGTGCTGCTGAATTTAACCTGACAAAATGTACAAAGACAAGATACCAAGGAGTTTGTTTTCTGCATACTTCAATTGTACTTCATTGCTAGACAGAGGGGCGATGGGTTTCTTTTTTTATAAGAAAACTATGTAGGTTGGCTTAGTTGAACACACGACTTTGAATGCTTATGATCACTAATGTACTTTTTTTTTTTTACTCCATTTTTACTTCTATAGTTGTGTTTAAAAGTAGTTTCCATACCCTGGCAGAAATTGTGAAATTTTGGCATTTATATTGAAAATGACTAATCATGCCAAAAAAATGTCTTTTATTCAAGGATAGTTAACACATGAAGCCATTTATTATCACATAGTTTTTTTTGGCTCCTTTTTAAAGTCATAATGATAACAGAAATCGCCCAAATTGCCCTGATAAAAAGTTTACATACCCTGGAATGTTTGGCCTTGGTACAGACACGGAAGGTGGCACACACAAGTTAAAATGGCTATTAAAGGTTGATTTCCCACATCTGTGGCTTCTTAAATCGCAATTGGTGTCTGTGTATAAATGGTCAATGGAGTTGTTAGCTCTCACATGGATGCACTAAGCAGGCTAGATACTAAGCCAGCCTTTCTCAGCCAACACCAGTGTGCCGTCAGAGGTTCTCAGGTGTGCCGCGGGGTCAGGTGAGCCCAATCTCCCGATCTCCTGCTGAACTGTACATCGACACTGTGAGGAGCTCCGTCAACCTCAGCAAAGTGAAATAAAGTGCAGGGGAATGTGCTGTGCTCTCTGCTTCCCCCTACAGTGCAGTACCCGGCTGAATGAGGAAACTGGAAAGGTACTGTGCTAGAAGCTAGATTTGTTTTAAAATGGGTTTGTGCATGTGTGTGTCTGACTGTGTGTGTGTGTGTGTGTGCGCATATGTCTGTAATGTGTGTGTGTGTGTGTGTGTGTGTGTCTGTGTGTGTGTGTATGTGTGTGTGTTACTTTTAATCCTGACCCCCCATTCCTGTACCATCAGAACTGCTTTTGTAGGGCTTGCTAGTGATAGCAGCAAGGACTGCTTCTCCTTTGAAAAGTAACCAATGCACAGATCGCATTTCAGAGGCATTTGACAGGCGGTAAAGAGGCATTATGTTGCCTCCTCGCCACCTGTTTTAATGCAACATCACTACACCACAACTGTGCAATGCACACAGTTGCAGGGTAGTTGCAGTGCAGCCCCATTCACCCTGGGTATACCTCCAGCTGCAGCCACAGCATGTGTACACCCCCAGCTGCTGTCTATGCAGCTAAAGAGGGAGAAGTTGGGGGTGGTAAACAGCTTAACCATGTGGTTTTACCACCCCTCCAACCTGACATGTGAACAAGCCCTTGGTTTACATCTGTGTGGCTGCGTGTAGGGCAGCCCATTCATTTCAATGTGCTTCCCTACCCACAAAAAATGCAGGGAAAGAAGTCCCCGACCTTTTTTTTAAAAATTGCACTGCACCAAAAGCACCCCACATTTTCCAATGTGTGGGGTACCATTAAGAATTAATGGCACCCCTAAAGAGCAGAGCATTTGTCTGTGTTTTAGGAATGAGTGCGATTTTGCGCATGTTCCGCGACACACAGTAACGTGAACTAAGCCTTGGACTGGGGTGCCTCAAGACTGAAAATACTTTTTAAGGGTGCCCCGACTTAAAAAAGGTTGAGAAACACTGTACTAAGCCATAGGGAGCAGAAAAGAACAGTCAAAAGACCTGCGTAACAAGGTAATGAAACTTACAAAGATGGAAAAGGATATAAAAAGATATCCAAAGCCTTGAATATGCCAGTCAGTACGGTTCAATCATTTAATAAGAAGTGGAAAATTTGGGGATCTCTTGATACCAAGCCAAGGTCAGGTAGATCAAGAAAGATTTCAGCCACAACTGCCACAGGAATTGTTCGGGAAACAAAGAAAAATTACAGGCTGCTCTGGAAAAAAGATGGTGTGGTTGCTTTTAAGGAGCACAATACGATGATACATGAACGAAGAAGAGCTGCATGGTCAAGTTGCCAGAAAGAAGCCTTTACTGCACAAGTTCCACAAAAAAGCCTGGTTACAATATGCCCAACAACACCTTGACACGCCTCATTGGGCATTTTTGTGGCATTGACGCAGTAAAGGCTTCCTTCTGGCAACTCAACCATGCAGCTCTTCTTTTTTTTTTTTTTTTTTTTTTTCTTCAAGTATCATTGAATTGTGCTCCTTAAAAACAACCACGCTGTCTTTTTGGAGAGCCTGTATTTCTCCTGAGGTTACCAGTGGGTTTTTCTTTGTATCCTGGGCAATTCTTCCGCCAGTTGTGGCTGCAATCTTTCTTGATCTACCTGACCTTGGCTTGGTATCAAAAGAGTTTCCACTTCTTAATACGGGATCAAACAGTACTGACTGGCATATTCAAGGCTTTGGGTATGTTTTTATATTCTTTTCCATCTTTCTAAGGTTTCATTACTTTTGTTATGCAGGTCTTTTGACTGTTCTTTTCTACCTCCTCATTGCTCAGTGTCTAGCCTGCTTAGAGCATCCAAGTGAGAGCTAACAAACTCATTGACTATTTATACACAGACACTAATTGTGATTTAAAAAGCCACAAATGTGAGAAAATAACCTTCAGCCCTGTTTCACACATGTGCGGTGCGAATTGAAGCTCAGGTTTCACTGGGGAGATAAAAATCTCCTGTTCAAAGGATCCATTGCGTTTTTGCTCAGTATCAGAGAGCAGGGAAAGGGGGAGGGAGGGGGGGAAGGGGGAGATGTAGTGAGGAGAAGTAGAAATTCCTTGTTCAGAACGTAATGCATCTGCGAATCAGATGCGTTCCCATAGGAGATAATAGGCTTGTAGTTCGCACCGCAATGCCCAAAAAACGCACACGTTTTTTGTGCAATGCGCAGTGCGAATGCAACGCACATATGTGAACCAGATGCATTCATATGAATGTATTTTAAAATGTCCTGCGAATTAGATGCGGTGTAAGCCGCATCTAATTCGCATAGGTGTGAACCCGGGATAAATTGTCATTTTTAACCTGTGTATGCCACCTTCTGTGTCTGTACCAAGGCCAAACATTCCTGGGTATGTAAACTTTTTATCAGGGCCATTTGGGTGATTTCTGTTATTATGATTTTAAAAAGGATTCATCAAACTGTGATAATAAATGGCTTCATGTGATCATTATCCTTAAATAAAATAGTTTTTTGGCATGATCAGTCATATTTTCAATATTCAAGACGAAATTTCACAATTTCAGCCAGGGTATGCAAACTTTTGAGCTCAACTGTATATACAACACATGTCTAGTCATTGAATTATTTTGTGTGTGTATATGCAATGGGGTTGATTTACTAAAGGCAGATATACTGTGCACTGCAAGTGCACTTGCTCCAGAGCTTAGTAAATGAGGTAAAGCTTCACTTTGCAAAGAATACACAATCACACGCAAGGAAAATAAAAAACAGGACTTTTGCTTGTACATGATTGGATGATAGAAATCAGCAGAGCTTCCCCTCTGATCTAGACCAAATGCACATAAAGTACACAGTATATTTGTATATATATATATAAAATGAATTTCCTGGCCTTGCGTCGCCACACAATGGCTTAACGCCATTGTGTGCTGACGTAAGGATAGGCCAGGAAAGGAAAATTACAGTAAGTATCTGATAACAACAATTTTCAGTTTTCCTGGCCTTGCCTCACGTCAGCACACAATGGCATTAACCCATGTTGTGTGAATGTGAGGCTAGGCCAGCAAAGAAAAATGACGGTAAGTATCTGATAAGAATTTTCCATTATCTTCATTATATTGAACATTGTTACATTTTATTTCAAAGTCAGTAGGTTAAGATTCAGGAACCTTTTTTATGCTGATGGGTTTTTTTTTTTTAGAATTAATTTTTGACTGTTTACCTGTTAGTACATCAGGTAAGCTATACACTGAAAATGTGATGCAGCTTCTATTGTGTTTTTATGCCTGTAGTCATTACTGGACATTTAATAAAAAAGCTTTGACTGTTTTTAAGGAAAATTTAAGCTATTGTTGGCTTTGTATTTAGTTTGTCTTTAAGAATATTATGGACATGACACTACCATTTTTCTTCCCCAAGCAGTGGTCCATTGAACCTCAGTTCTTTGGTCTCTGATGAAAGAGAGGAGTTCATTGGAAGCCCTCAAAGCCTCCATTCCAACTTCTTATCAGACCTGAAGGCTCCATTGATGCAGTCAAGCCTAAAAGACTCAGGACCTTTGAAATGGCAAGTCAGTATTTTGGCGTGTGCATTAAATATCGATTTGTTTTTAATCACTTGCAGTCATATTCGCAATAAAAAACTGGTTGAAATTGCTACTTGTATGGCCAGGTTAATCAAAAGTACTTCTTTTTTTTTTTTTTTTTTCTCTTTAGAAAGTAGGTGTTTATTGGTCAGACAGTACAATATACCATCAACGCATTTTGTGGTATTAATGTGGCCACTTCATCAGGACAGGTGTAAGAACACCTTAGACTGGGTTCACACTGTCTTCGGCCACGGCTCGCAGCAGGGGTCCCTTGTGTCCCTGTTCCCTGTTTTCAGGAATGAATCGGGCCTGCATTTTTGCCTGAAACAGAACCCAAGACGGACAGGACCCTTCTGCAGTCCGCTCCGCGGTCGCCCTGGAGATATGTGAATTGGCTCCAATGAGAGCCAGTCAGTCTCCTGTCATGCGAATTGGATGCTGAGAAACCCAGTGTGAATCCAGCCTTAGGCTTCATGTACACGGGACGTTTTTATAACCTCTCCTGAATGATTTAACTTGACAGATAGTAACCCACATTTAAACCGTCCGTTTTTGCCGCATTTACTATTTTAGAAGTATTTTAAAGAAAAAATGTGTTTTGTTTTTTTTTTAATAGCCAAAAATTAAACGCCTGTACACGAAATGTGGCTAAACGTGAGTTACCGCATTTAGCCTCATTTAGAAGCGTTTTGGCGCTTGAAATGCCTCTAAACTCAGATTGTGAACCCATTTTTTTGCTTTCCAAAAAAAGCCTCTAAACTCAGCTCTCTATAAACGACTGTAAACTACCCTGTGTACATGTACTGATAAGATAACATAGAGGAGAGTTCATTAACAGCTGAAAAAAATGACCAACTGCTCCTCAAACGTCCGTTTACCAGCATCAGTGTACACGAGGCCTTAGGGGTGCAGGGCTTGTGTGCACAGCTGCAGCCTAATACTTCCTGCTATTTGGAGCCAATTCATGCACAGTGGCATAGGGATAATTCACTCTCAGCGCATTTTCCAGATTCCAAATTTGCTTCATCAGACTTAGAGGAAGATATGTCAAAAATACATCCCACAAGTCATCCATTGGACTTAAACCTACCCTGTATATGGGGGAAGCCACAAACAAGTCCCTGAATACCATGCTTTTTTTATAATATTTTAGTGGTCACTCTCCAGCACCAATAGCCACATGGACAAATGTATTTTGTAATTTTAAACAAACTAGGTAGCAGCCGTGAAATCAATACTCTAAAACAATAATCAATGTTGTCTGATGCTAGAATGAAATATAAACTATAAAAACATGAGCAGCGCTACAGAAAGTGAATGTAATGTATGAAAATTAGTACAAATAAATGAGGATCAATAGTCCATGATGGACCAAAATTAACAATAATTAAGAATATAAGTGCCAAAAAAGTGACATAAAAAGGGTGGTAACAACATAAAAGGGTAGTAAAAATGAGTCCCAACAGTGAAGATGTGGAAACAATGAAGACTCCGTGGAAAAACTCATCCAAACAAATGAAAGGTTACACCAATAGCGATTTGTGAGAAGATCCACCACCGCATGTGCTAAACACTTACTAGATGGCAAGCTTTGGATAGCTTGTAAGTACCCTGACAATCAATGGTAAGCAGCGTCACACCACGGCTTCAAAATGAAGGGCCAAAAACAGCAGCAGCAGCATGATACTGAGAGGGAGACCTGTTGTATAAGACTCCTCCATGTAAGAATGTACATCACTTTCTGAATCGCCCATTGGATGGCGCAACCCTGTATGTTTTTGGCCCTTCATTGAGAAGCCGTGGTGTGACGCTGCTTACCATTGATTGTCAGGCTACTTACAAGCTATCCAAAGCTTGCCATCTGGTAAGCGTTTAGCACATACGGTGGTGGATCTTCTCACAAATCGCTATTGGTGTGACCGATTTACCTCACCTTTTATTTGTTTGGATGAGTTTTTCCACGGAGTCTTCATTGTTTCCACATCTTCACTGTTGGGACTAATTTTTACTACCCTTTTATGTTGTTACCACCCTTTTTATGTCACTTATTTTTTTTTTGGCACTTATATTGTTAATTATTGTTAATTTTGGTCCATCATGGACTCTTGATCCTTTATTTGTACTAATTTTCATACATTACATTCACTTTCTGTAGCGCTGCTCACGTTTTTATAGTTACTGTTTGATTTGTGTATATCTCACATTTTTGAGCTGCAGATGTTTTGTATTATTTCTTCCCTATCAGGTAGCGCGGTACATACATTTTTTCTGTTCTACATAGAATGAAATATAGCTGATTTCAACCTTTTTTGATACACTTTGAGATTATTTTACATTTAGGTGATCAGTTTGACATGTATATCTAATAAATGTAAAAAAAATCCCTTTTTAATGAGTGGATACTAAAGCCAAAGAAAAGACTGTCTCATATTTTCTTCAGCAATCAGGGTTGATAGATTAGACGTCAGGAAGTTGCTACTGATAGTGCCTGATTAACAACATAAATATAGAACATTTATAACTCATTTCACAAATGATTGAAGTATGCAGCATTTTCCTACATGCATGTGTTTGTATGCAGTTGGTTGTTTTCTATAAAAATCACTTTTTTCTCTTTGTTTAGTTGGTAGCAGTCTGTTAAAGATTATGCCAGGGTTTTCTGCCCTTAGAGTGACTCTGTCGCTAAAATAAGAATAGTCAACAATGTGCTCCCTGCAAAGAAAATCTTTATTACTGGTCTCTCCTGTTTCCCACGTGGCCAATTGTTGCTAAATTACAGAGAAGTCACTGCTGGAAGAATCCTTTTAAATCTGACACTTCCGGGATCACCAGCCATGTGCTGTGGTTCCTCCAGCCAGCCCCTACATCAATACAGGACACAATAGTAATGTAGGAGACTTCAGTAGGAACCATAGCACTCAGTTGCTAAAAGGACACTAGCTTCTATTTGGCATCGATAGTGGAGCCACTAAAGTGATGCAGTAAAATACAGATTTTATTAGAAATAAAAAGATTAAATGACTAGTTTAGATTCTGTAGTACTAGTATGCATAAACTAGATTATGCAAAGCAGCAGACTTTGTACCCATAAAGAATCCTGATGGTGAGCTTCCTATAATGTCTCTGTGGTGTTTATGTGGTTGCACGTGCTTCCCAGCCATCTGTTGGTGGCACTGCCCTTCTATGCATACAGCCAGTTGCCTTGACCTTGTTTATCCTTGTAAAGCGCCCTGTAGTTTGTGTGCTATAAACAAATGAGGACTCGCAGCTTGCAGAACGTTATGAGTGGCACATTGCTAGCAGATAACCATCTGTGTGTCATGGTCTACTTTACTATATTGTCTATCATGTAGTTTATTGTTAATCATTTACCTCCTTTGTTTACTTGGTTGCCAAATTCATGATATGATCATGCAAAATCAAACCACTGAATTATTCCAGATAGGGACCTAATGTGCGTATGCAGGTATGTTTTCCACAGTCTTTATCAGATTATCTAACTAAAGTTTCATAGGTACTTTTCAGATTAAAGAGGAATGAAGACCATACAAATAGTTTATAATAACCCATAAATAAACTGATAGTTTCATAGTTCTGACATGTAAAGGACATTTACAATAGCAAGATTTTTATTTTTTGTAATAAATGGAACTGCAACATAAGAGAAAGTGCTGTATCCCGCAGTCAGAACAACTTTTATTTTTGTTCAAGAGATAATATTAAACATAGGATAAGGTTTTTTTGCCTTTCTCTGGATTGACTGTGGGTTTGGGATTTCTATTTATTTATCTTTTTTCTATTAGTTGAACTAAATGGACATGTGTCTTTTTTATTTATTATTATTATTACTATTATTATATATATATTTTTTTTTTACCTGACTATTAGGCCACTTTTCAAATTCTCAAAAAAAAAAAAAAAAAACACTTTAACTCCTGCAGCTGATGTTGAGCAATACAGGGGCCCACTTGTAACTGCAGCTAAAGAGGTAACTTGCAGCTAAACCAGTCAAACTGAAAAGGAGGCTGCAACTACTCAAGATTTAAAAATAAATACATTGCTTATTTTTGTTCACTGTGTGTTGTATAGATCGGCTGGCTAAATGAAATACATTTCCTCCTAATTTTGCAGCTTAATACTGCAGGAAATGGTTTATTGCCACTTTCGCTTGGATAAAATGCCATAAGTTGCAATTGTTACTATAATACCCTACCCACCGCCACTCATCTCTTTAGGAGTATCTCAATTCCAAGAGGTGAAGGCGGGCATTCTGATCGCATGACTGCTGTGATTGGCTAATAATTATTCTAGCCCCAAGAATCTGGGTACAAATTACCGACTAGGTGTTATAAGACTCCAGATCCCTTCCACACAATGTACCCACATTGCCCTCCTGTGTGTTGGAAATGCAAACTCCTACTTACATTTTGGGAATGCTCTGTTTTGAGCAATTTTTGGAAAGCATTTTTGGGGTCATAAACTTATTGAGTGAGAGCCCAGTAACCTTTCTACTGCATGGTCACTCTCTCTCCACTAAAAAATAAATATAGCAGTTCATTATTGATCCATTTACTGAATGCTGCACAGGCTTGCATTCTAGCCTTGTGGAAACAGTAACCCCCCCTCAGAATCAGTGAGACTGTGCAAAAGGAACACCTTGCAGTATTCTTCTATCATCAAGATAAAACATTTAGGAAAACTTGGCTAGAGTTCTAGCTCCTTTCACCTTTCCTGTGTTCTTCCTTCTTTTTTACGCTGCTCTCCTACCATGTTCAGGAGATCACTCAGCCCAGCCATCATTCACAGAACACCTTGTATTTTTTTCAATGAATACAAGGTGTTCTCTGATTAGACGAGGTAGTGAGCATGATTTAATTGCCCTACCTCTTCATCTACATTGAAAAAAATACAAGATGTTCTGTGAATGGTTTCCATGCTGAGTAAGCAACCCCCCTATGATCAGTATGCAGAAGGGCAGCCATACAGCGGTGATCACTGTAGTAGCAGCAACTACTACAATGATTCTCTACTTTATGGTAAAGAATATTACTGATTTTGTTTATTATTGTTCCTTTATAGCAAAATATGTGCTCACCAACAATGAAACTGCAGCGTTTGTTAGTGGAGTCTCGACAGCTTGTGGCAGATATTGAGCTTGGCGGTCTGCTTTCTACCCCATACTGTGCCTCCAGCCAGCTGGTAAGTCAAAAATGGCAAACAAAATTTTTTTCTGTAGCGTTCACTTTTTCTGGATATAGACATTGAAACCCAAACTACCTTATATACTCATAAGGTAGTATAAGCCGAGTTTTTCAGCACATTTTTTTTGTGCTGAAAGTGCCCCCCTCAGCTTTTACTCGAGTCAAGCACTTTTCTGGTGCAACGAATGACATTTTCCGAACTGATTTCGGGGCCCCATATCTTAGGGCCACTTGGTGCTAGGAACCCCAAATTTGGGGTGGAAACCCAGTGGAACTAGCACTACAACATATCCAAAGCTGGGGTTCCTAGCATCAAGTGGCCCCGAGATATGGGGCCCCAAAATCGGTTCGGAAAATGTCATTCTCTGCTGCAGAAAAGTGCTTGACATTTTCTGAACTAACTTTGGGGCTCCATATCTTGGGGCCCCATATCTTGAGGCTCCATATCTCTGTTGTAGTGCTAGTTCCACTGGGTTTGCATACCAAACTTGGGGTTCCTAGCACTAAGTGGCCCCAAGATATCGGGCCCCAAAGTGGGTCAACTGTTTCCATCTGCAGCAATGTCATTTCAGGACCCTTTGGGTCCGGAGACCCCAAATTTTGGCTGCACCTAGGGGGTATCTAGGAACCCTTAACTACTGAGTTTGAAGTTCGGGGGACCTATGGCTGCAAATGGGCACAGTGAGGCATGCAAATGGGCACAGTGAGGCTGCAAATGGGCATTGTTGACCCTCTTTTCCACTTACAGTAGCTGCGCATTTCTCACCCTAGGCTTATACTCGAGTCAATAAGTTTTCCCAGTTTTTTGTGGAAAAATTAGGTGCCTCGGCTTACATAACCTTCTATCGATAAACTGACCCCTAAAAACCAAAATGCACACCACACTTTTGGGATGTATAAGGTATGCTGGCAATAAATGATGTACTCATGTGGGGTAATTTGAGAAAAAAAAAAATTTAAATTCTGGGGCAATCTTGTAGAATTAATGTAAACAATAAGATCTGCTGTTGCACATGTCAGTAACAGGATAGGTGAAATAAAAACACTTTGCAATGTCCACGTACAGTGAAACTGAGTAAAATGAAATGACATGCAAATATTTTAAATGGAGTGCACTTAGCAGAATCTATGGTGATTTTTGCCATGTAAAGCCTTTCCATAAGGGCTCTTTCACACTATACGTGGTGATCTGCGTTTTTCCACACAGAACAATGCAGGTCACCACTAGGGCACATAGATAACAATTGTTTTCTATGCGATCAATTCCTACAATGCAGCAGTGATGTGTGGTGTGAAAAAATGCAGACATGCTACAATTTTCCCAGCTCATCTGATGGCACCACAGTTCACTGCTGAGCGGAGACTTTAATGGTGTGTAACTTTGTACACCCTCAATTTAAAAAAAGAAAAAAGTGCAGTGCATTTATAAATCATGAACAAAAAAGAAGTCTACTACCAAAAGCAAGGCAAAAAAAATCAATAAAAAGGTATGTGTGTTGAAACTACACACTGGAAAAAAAAAAAAAAAAAAAGCAAAACATCTTGTTTGGGTGGATGTGAATAATAATTTTTCTTGGTGGACAGTGCATGTGGTATTTTTTTTTTTTTTTGTAGTCATTCCATCACAAATAAAATATACTTTTTCAGCTTGTTGCATTTCGAATTAAAGGAAACCATGGAACACCATGTATATACAGTACAGGTCAATTGTTGCATATGTGGAATGGTTTAAGCAGAGGGTAGGGAAACGATGAGTTATTGCTTCGTCTATAATATTGTCTTTAATTTCAATACAGTATAAAGAAGAACGCCCACACCAAGCAAATATCCAAGAGACGGACAGTATTGTCACTAAACATAAGAATTCTGATAGTACATGGTAAGATTTTGGGGACACAAAATAGATCCTATTCCCATGTCAAAGTCTAGGTGATTCTGTCCCTGGAATTCATAGAGTGTAGTAGACGCTCATTAGAAATTGGTCTCACTATCATGTAATAAATGGTGCAACTTGCGACAGTTTCATATAACTGTCTGATGCATATGAATCGTGACCAAATTTTGTCCCAGACAGACTTTTGACTGAAACACAGTACTTACACATGTGACACAATGAACTACACTATGTAATATGTCTTATTAGCCTAATATACTGATGGATATCCAGTGATATGGCAGTATTTATTATTTGATGCAGTCATAGAGAAAGCATGTAAAAGTGTCACACATATACAACTTTCATGATTTTGGTGCAGAACTTTCTGATGCCATAACACAAGAAAAGTGCTATATTCAATCACTGCCTATATGTTTTAAACTGCATTTGATTCAGTACTTTTCTGTGAGCATTTTAAATTACCTGTAACCAACTAATACATGTATTTGGGTAGTTATGATATCTTGGGAAACAGGATTAGGCAGGTTTCTGAAAGGTCACATTATGTGCAATGTTCGACTTATAGAAGATCTATCATTAGAATTTTATTTTGCAGCTCTGTCCCCTATGGGAAGGAGTACATGTAGCAAAAGAAATGCAGAAGGAGAAGGGGACGTGTCAGACTTGGCATTTCTCTTGCCGTTGCTTGTCCTTGGCACCTGCTTCTCCTATTATTTAACTAAAACAGTTCTTTTATCTAGTCATGTTTTTTGGATTTTTATGTCGTCTTGAACATTGTAGAAGCTTCAAGTCCAAGGCAGGCTAACATGCAAATTGTAAACTTCTTGAAGTGTTTAGAGCAGCTCTTCCCTCCCAGGTCCTTCTATTGACCAGTAAGACCGCCAATCGTTAGTGATCTGCCATTATAAAAATTCAAGAGTCAGGAGGGAGTGGGCAAGCTTTTGACAACACTGGGAAGTGTTAAAATTTGCATACTAGAGTATCCCCAGGATTTTAAGCTCCTTGGATACTTTAGAAGACATTGAAAGGTAAGTTATGCCTATATTTGATCTTGGGGCCAGATTAGTCCTATTATACTGACATGTACAGTGGGGATGGAAAGTATTCAGACCCCCTTAAATTTTCCACTCTTTGTTATATTGCAGCCATTTGCTAAAATCATTTAAATTCATTTTTTTCCCTCATTAATGTACACACAGCACCCCATATTAACAGAAAAACACAGAACTGTTGACATTTTTGCCGATTTATTAAAAAAGAAAAACTGAAATATCACATGGTCCTAAGTATTCAGACCCTTTGCTCAGTATTTAGTAGAAGCACCCTTTTGATCTAATACAGCCATGAGTTTTTGGAAAGATGCGACAAGTTTTTCACACCTGGATTTGGGGATCCTCTGCCATTCCTCCTTGCAGATCCTCTCCAGTTCTGTCAGGTTGGATGGTAAACGTTGGTGGACAGACATTTTTAGGTCTCTCCAGAGATGCTCAATTGGGCTTAAGTCAGGGCTCTGGCTGGGCCATTCAAGAACAGTCACGAAGTTGTTGTGAAGCCACTCCTTCATTATTTTAGCTGTGTGCTTAGGGTCATTGTCTTGTTGGAAGGTAAACCTTCGGCCCAGTCTGAGGTCCTGAGCACTCTGGTTGCAATCGAGGGAAAGATAAATGCGGCCAAGTACAGGGATATCCTGGACGAAAACCTTCTCCAGTCGTCCTGTCCCTGCAGCTGAAAAACACCCCCACAGCATGATGCTGCCACCACCATGCTTCACTGTTGGGACTGTATTGGACAGGTGATGAGCAGTGCCTGGTTTTCTCCACACATACCGCTTAGAATTAAGGCCAAAAAGTTCTATCTTGGTCTCATCAGACCAGAGAACCTTTATTTCTCACCATCTTGGAGGCCTTTAGGTGTTTTTAGCAAACTCCATGCGAGCTTTCATGTGTCTTGCACAGAGGAGAGGCTTCCATCGGGCCACTCTGCCATAAAGCCCTGACTAATGGAGGGTTGCAGTGATGGTTGACTTTCTACAACTTTCTCCCATCTCCCGACTGCATCTCTGGAGCTCAGCCACAGTGATCTTTGGGGTCTTCTTTACCTCTCTCACCAAGGCTCTTCTCCCCCGATAGCTCAGTTTGGCCGGACGGCCAGCTCTAGGAATGGTTCTGGTCGTCCCAAACGTCTTCCATTCAAGGATTATAGAGGCCACTGTGCTCTTAGGAACCTTAAGTGCAGAAGAATTTTTTTTGTAACCTTGGCCAGATCTGTGCCTTGCCACAATTCTGTCTCTGAGCTCTTCAGGCAGTTTCTTTGACCTCATGATTCTCATTTGCTCTGACATGCACTGTGAGCTGTAAGATCTTATATAGACAGGTGTGTGGCTTTCCTAATCAAGTCCAATCAGTATAATCAAACACAGCTGGACTCAAATGAAGGTGTAGAACCATCTCGAGGATGATCAGAAGAAATGGACAGCACTTGAGTTAAATATATGAGTGTCACAGCAAAGGGTCTGAATACTTAAGACCATGTGATGTTTCAGTTTTTCTTTTTTAATAAATCTGCAAAAAATGTCGACAATTCTGTTTTTTCTGTCAATATGGAGTGCTGTGTGTACATTAATGAGGAAAAAAATGAACTTAAATGATTTTAGCAAATGGCTGCAATATAACAAAGAGTGAAAAATTTAAGGGGATCTGAATGCTTTCCATCCCCACTATATATTTGATCTTGGGGCCAGAATAGTCTGATTATACTGACATGTATGTGTACGTTTGTCACATATATTTTTTTCTCTTTTCTTAACAGACTTCGACCTTTTACTTTACTCCTATTGTTTAAATGGTCGCACTCTTGTGATGAATGAAGAAACTTGTCACATTGGGTGTTATTCATATGTGTCACCACAGAGCTTTTTATTTGTACAAAAGATTGCAGCGGAGATATTGTACTATTCTTATGCATATATCAATCCTTTATTAAAC
Source organism: Aquarana catesbeiana (assembly GCF_042186555.1). Taxonomy (NCBI): domain Eukaryota; kingdom Metazoa; phylum Chordata; class Amphibia; order Anura; family Ranidae; genus Aquarana; species Aquarana catesbeiana. The sequence continues at coordinate 245,775,691 of NC_133324.1, read as the reverse complement.
ATTTTGTATTTGTGTAAAACCCATTATTACTTCTATACTGTAACATGTTACCTGTGCAGTTTATAAACTGTACCAAAGGCTTAGATCAGTATTAATAAAAAAATTATTATGAAATGCAAAGCTTGATTTATTTTCAGAAATCCTTAGCAACACTTTTTCTGGAAGGGTAATATGTGCACTTTCTGAGCCAGGACAGAGTCTTAAAGTGGCTGTAAACCCTTTTGTTTGTCTTTTATCTATAGGTAAGCCTAGAATAAGGCTTACCTATAGGTAGTGGAAATATCTCCTAAACGTGCGCCGTTTAGGCGATATTTCACTTGTAGTGCACCAATGTCATTATCAGCGCATGCGCTGTGAAGAAACGGACCACCGTGCCGTTTCTTCCCCCAGCGTGTGCCGTGACTGACGGCTTCCGCATGCATGCACGGGAGTGACGTCACGCGACTCCGGCCAGTTACAGAGCCAGAGTCCGCGGCCCCGGAAGGAAGAGGGGCGAAGATGGATGCGGCCTGCACAGGGGACAGCTCGGGCTTCGTTTGCAGGTAAGTGTCATATAATGGGCTAGTATGTGATGCATACTAGCCCATTATGCTTTTCATTTGCAGGCCTTGCGGGGAGCAAAAGATGAAGTAAAACCCATCAGGGTTTACTTCCTCTTTAACACAGCCTTTTAAAGTGATTCTAAAACTAAAAAATATATATACACCTTCCTAAATGCGTATTGTTGGCTTTATTAGAATTGTTTCCTTTAAGAGCAGTTGCCATGTAATTCTGGCATTGCTAGGGTTTCCTTCTCCCAGGTGGGAATGATCTGCAGGCTCTATGAGCTTGTAGATCGTTGCTACCAAAGTGCGCATGCTCCCCTTTTGGCTAAGCAAGCAAGATGTGTAATTGCTATGCATGGCTTACTTACTAGGGGTCACGTGGTTGCTGTTCTCATCCCCGCCCGGTTGGAAGTGGAGCTATTACAGGGTGAAGAGCTACCATTTAGGTATTACAGGCCATTCAGAGCAGAGTGCAGTGGTAGTTAGGGATATAATCTACCCCCTAGGCTTGATTGGCAGCATACTTTCCCCTGAACGGCCTGGGAGGGAGTGTGATAACTAAAGCGACACACAAAATCACAGGACATATGACCTCCTGTGGCTCCGCTCCTCCATCCACTCCCAGGCCATTCTAAAGTTAAAGTAGGAAGAGCAATCACGTGACCAGAGAAAAAAAAAGAAAGCAACTAGATTTTTTAGAAACAAGTGTATTCACACTAGTGGCTGATGGTGTGTGCCCTACCTAGAAAGAGGGGGGTAGGTAACAGAGTTTAGTAACACTTTAAAGTGGTTGTACATCTCAGACATGAAATATGAACAAAGCCTATCCCTCTATAGTGTGTACTTGTCTTAATTAGGAGCACTAAGTGGCAATTATGTCTGCTGCTTTGTTCCTCGGCTATCTGCATGAGTCACTTTTGACAAGTTTTCCTAACACCAAAAGGAAAAAGGTGACAGAGGAGCTCCAGTGCACAGCCTGTGATAACCCCAGCTCTGTTCCTGTGTGCTGTGAGTCCCTTCCCTCCAATCAGCTTTCAGGGCTCTCCTCACTGAGCTCTGCAGAGTGTAACTTCAGCTCTCTTTAGACTGCTGTAGAAAAGAGAAGACTACATAGTTTTATGGGAGTGCCAGAAAATTTAGATGATGGTAAAAGAGGGGGGGGTACCTACATCATTCAAAATGGAAAATTTGGTGGTTGAGGCGGTTGGACTTTAATGGTACCATAATGATAAAGATACACAATTTTATATAAAACAATTTTTTTTTAATTAATTTAACATAGACATATTAAAACCTATATATTTCTAAAATTATATTTCTGTTCAATCAAAGGGAGAGGGGTAAAGCTGCAAGGAATGGCAATATCAGTTCACCCTTTACATTGGCATGCTCGACATGTTTCGCGGGTATTCACCGCTTCTTCAGGAGCTTTGTAGGGATCATCAAAGATTTGGATTTTTTTTTTTTTTTTTTTATAACCTAACCCTGACTTGTACTTCTCAACAACATTGTCCTTTAGTTGTTTGGAGAGTTCCTTGGTCTTCGTGGCAGTGTTTGGTTAGTGGTACCTCTTGCTTAGGTGTTGCAGCCTCTGGGGCCTTTCAAAAAGGTGTCCCGCCTACTATGATAGACAGAACAGTCATCCAATGCCAGCTCAGGAGACGGGACTTCCTATTACAGATTCCGCCAAGTAAACAGGAGATTCTCCTGTATGTAATCTGACGACACTCATCCTGCCCCCTCCTTGTCACCTTCAAGGCAGCACCAATAAATACGGTATATACAGTGCCTTGCAAAATTATTCACCCCCCTTGGCTTTTTACCTATTTTGTTACATTACAGCTTTTAGTTCAATTTTTTTTAATTTGAATTATATGTGATGGATCAGAACACAATAGTCTAAGTTGGTGAAGTAAAATTAGAAAAATATATACATAAAACTATTTTTCAGAAATAAAAAACTGATAATTGGCATGTGCATATGTATTTACCCCCTTTGTTATGAAGCCCATAAAAAGCTCTGGTGCAACCAATTACCTTCAGAAGTCACATAATTAGTGAAATGATGTCCACCTGTGTGCAATCAAAGTGTCACATAATCTGTCATTACATATACACACCTTTTTGAAAGGCCCCAGAGGCTGCAGCACCTAAGCAAGAGGCACCACTAACCAAACACTGCCATGAAGACCAAGGAAGTCTCCAAACAAGTAAGGGACAATGTAGTTGAGAAGTACAAGTCAGGGTTAGGTTATAAAAAAAAAAATCCAAATCTTTGATGAGCCCTAGGAGCACCATTAAATCTATCATAACCAAATGGAAAGAATATGGCACAACAGCAAACCTACCAAGCGACAGCCGCACACCAAAACTCACGGATCGGGCAAGGAGGGCATTAATCAGAGAGGCAGCACAGAGACCTAAGGTAACCCTGGAGGAGCTGCAGAGTTCCACAGCAGAGACTGGAGTATCTGTACATAGGACAACAATAAGCCGTACGCTCCATAGAGTTGGGCTTCATGGCAGAGTGGCCAGAAGAAAGCCATTACTTTCAGCAAAAGACAAAATGGCACATTTTGAGTTTGCGAAAAGGCACGTGGGAGACTCCCAAAATGTATGGAGGACAGTGCTGTGGTCTGATGAGACTAAAATTGAACTTTTTGGCCATCAAAGAAAACGCTATGTCTGGCGCAAACCCAACACATCACATCACCCAAAGAACACATCCCCACAGTGAAACATGGTGGTGGCAGCATCATGCTGTGGGGATGTTTTTCAGCAGTTGGGACTGGGAAACTGGTCAGAGTTGAGGGGAAGATGGATGGTGCTAAATACAGGGGTATTCTTGAGCAAAACCTGTACCACTCTGTGTGTGATTTGAGGCTAGGACGGAGGTTCACCTTCCAGCAGGACAATGACCCCAAACACACTGCTAAAGAAACACTTGAGTGGTTTAAGGGGAAACATGTAAATGTGTTGGAATGGCCTAGTCAAAGCCCAGACCTCAATCCAATAGAAAATCTGTGGTCAGACTTAAAGATTGCTGTTCACAAGCGTAAACCATCTAACTTGAAGGAGCTGGAACAATTTTGCAAGGAGGAATGGGCAAAAATTCCAATGGTAAGATGTGGCAAGCTCATAGAGACTTATCCAAAGCGACTTGGAGCTATGATAGCCGCAAAAGGTGGCTCTACAAAGTATTGACTTTAGGGGGTGAATAGTTATGCATATTGACTTTTTCTGTTATTCTGTCCTATTTGTTGTTTGCGTCACAATAAAAACAAAATCTTCAAAGTTGTGGGCATGTTCTGTAAATTAAATGCTGCAAATCCTCAATCCATGTTAATTCCAGGTTGTGAGGCAACAAAACATGAAAAATGCCAAGGGGGGGGGGGGGTGAATACTTTTGCAAGGCACTGTACCTTTTGTGGCCCTGGGGGCCACAAAAGATATATGTATCCAAATTACCAGGGGGACTGCATTAAACCGGAACGCCTGCCGCAATTGGCCTGTGGGCCGGACTTTGGACATGCCTGGTCTAGGCTATAAGAAGATTGCAAGACCCTGAAACTGAGCTGCAGCACGGTGGCCAAGACCGTACAGCGGTTTAACAGGACAGGTTCCATTCAGAACAGGCCTCACCATGGTCAACTAAAGAAGTTGAGTGCACGTGCTCAGCGTCATATCCAGAGGTTGTCTTTGGGAAATAGATGTATGAGTGCTTTGTGAGATACTGTACATAGATTGCTGCATTATAAAAGTAAACCTGTGGCCCTTTTTCAACTATGGAACTGGCAACAGTCATTTATTTATTACAGGTATTTATGTAGCGTTGACAATTTATGGAGTGCTTTTACATATTGTACATTAACATTTAGACCCCGCCCTAAAGAAACTTACAATTTAAAGTCCCCATATGATATGCATACATACACATACTAGGGTCAATTAACCTACTAGCATGTCTTTTAGAGTGTGAGGGAAAACCAGAGTACCCAAAGGAAACCACGCAAGCACTGATAGAATATGCAGATAGCTTCCTGGCTGATTCAAACCAAGGACCCTAGTGCTGCAAGGCATGCACCTACGGGACCTTTATGTACTGTTACCTGTTTTGCACCTAGAGACTTGTGGTGTTCTGCAAATCTCTTGTGATCGAGTCTGGGACTGTGCCATCTGACTACTGGTCAGTCAGGCCACCCATCATATTTATGAATATACATATAAACAGTGCTTGCAGAAGTGAAATACATATGCTTATATATGGTGCCTAAGTGCTCAAAAAAAATAACATATATATATAAAGTAGTGTTGAAGTGCTCCCAGTATGACACACTCAATATATAATATAAAAAACAGTCTCTAGTAATGTGCTGAGTTCTCCAAAACTGATAAAGTGCTATAGTGCTCCAATGATTAATCCAGGTGCTGTGTACCATGCTCCCCTCTTGTGACCCCACTCACCAGAGATAATGAACCCTTAGCTTTGCAGTCTGTGGGTCATACACGCTGTGATGTAATGATCTGATAAGCTTGGAAGAACTTCTCAGACACCCTCCATACAAAGCAAAGGGGGTCTTGGAGATGGCCAAAAAAAACAGATCCACCAGGCTCAAAAACAAAAAGAGAAGCTAATAGTGAAGTACTGCAGGGTAAAACAATAAGTGCAATCTAGGCGCCACTTACTAGACAATAGAAAAAACTGGCATCAGTGCAGAGAAACAACTCTTCCGGGTTCGCCGCTGCTCGGCGTGCATTCCACGGAGAGCGTTAGTGACGTCAATGGTTCGAATATCTGGAAATGCGTCAAAGCATTTTGCCCCCTCCCCCAGGGCGTCATAAAGGACATCATAATTATGGGCCAGTAGTGAAGCACTTTTGTTAGTTTAGAAGTTTTAAAGTGACCACAGTTCCTATGAAGGAAACCTGTAGTGAGGATTTATGGAGGCTGTTGTATTCCCCATCTGAAAATTCTAGTTTTCCAGACATCTTGCTGGTCAAGCAGGTCAAGCAGGTCAAGTAGTACTTTGTATGTGACTGACTTTGAACAAGTATGCAGATTAGAAGTTCTGACTTTCCTGATTTGTGTGTGTAGCACTAACTCTCGGTGGAGCTGCTGGTTTAAGCGGGCTGTTACCTTCACTCTCGATACCTCTGTTTCACCGGCACCGGGTCTAGGGTTCCGTTGAGTTTACCTCTGGACGATATAAGCACCAACACTTGAGTACATTTTCAATGCTTTATTGAACCAAGTAACGAAGGAAGTAGCAGGAAAGAGGCAGGAGGAAAACTGCAGGGAAGCTCAAATACCTTTCTTTGTTTCTTTAGAACATCCTTTAAAGTTGACTACTGTAATTTTTTTTTTTTTTTTTTAAATCCTGTTTATTATTTTATAATCGTGATATACAACAATGGACGTGTCAAGGGAACACTGTCCATGAAGGTCAACATGACCTCATAACTATCTAACAAAGACCTACTGTCTAACACCGCTTTATCCCCCCCCCCCCCACCCTTGAACCACAGCTCGACAAGATACTATGATCTTAAGAAATTCTTCAGGGTATATTTGTGTTTACATTAATGTGTCAAAAAGCATAGCAGAGAATGCCTCTAACATCAAATATTATAATATATAATACATAATATATATGCCTCCGAAGAAGGGGATTCATCCAATGAGAATATCTATATTTATCTATATTTCTTCCACTATCCTACCGTATTGCTAGAGTAGAACCACCCTTGTCACGCCCTATCAAATTTTTTCATGCAACCTCTGGCCTCATAGGTAGCTTTGTAATATGGTAACATGGAATTTATCAGGCCTTTCCATGAAGAGATATTTGGAGCCTCAGGCTTTTTCCAGGCCAACAAAATAGCCTTTCTTCCATAAAAGAGCAAAACATTTAGCATTGTTCGCATGGCCCGTGTGGGTACTACTTCATCTACCAATCTAAGCAAACACACTCTAACATTCATTGGAATCGGTACTGATATTAAGTCAGCAATGCAGGTCATAATATCAGTCCAAAGTTTTTGAATATGGGGGCAGCTCCAGAAAATGTGGTCAGCATCCGCAGGTGAGTAAGAGCACCGCCAACACTCTGCCGAGACCGTGGGGAAAATCTTGTTTAATCTAGCTGGGGTATAGTAACTTCTATGCAGAAATTTAAACTGAATCAGCCTGTCTCTTGCGGACACCAGGTGTTTAAATGGCTGGGTCCACAGATCGTCCCAGTCCTCCCCCTGTACCTCCGGAACCTCCACCTCCCATTTCTCTCTGCATCTGGCGATCGCCAATGGGGTTACCTTGAAGAATTCTTTGTAAGTGTTTGAGAGAGGCTTTACCAAATCTTCATCTGATAACAACGTTTCCAGAGATGAGTCCAAAGACTCCACCCTCATCTCTCGAAACTGCATCTGGAAGGCATGACGAATCTGCAGAAACCTAAACATGTATTAGTTAGGGAGCTCATGTCTTGATTGTAGCTGTGAGAAGGTTAAAAGCTCACCATATGTTGTGATATCTTTTAATGTCTTGATTCCTTTAACTGCCCAAATCATGGAATCTGGCAAGTTGAAAAATTGAGGTAGAGTTGGATTCATCCAGATGGGGGTTGAGGGCGACACTCCCCCATAGCTAGGACATGCCAATTTTATTGCTGTCTCCTAGGCAATAATAGTGGCTTTCATTGTTAGGGTCAGAGGCAGCTCCGACCTAGAGCCCCTAAACAGGGCAAATCGGAGACTGTCATATGACCCCAAGTGAGCTGCCTCCAACACTGTAGCTGCATCCCCATCTTCAGCAATCAACCACCTATGAGCGAAAACCATTTGCCCCGCTATATAGTATTTTTGCCAATCCGGCAATGCCAGGCCTCCTTGATCCCCCCGTTCCTGTAATACCTTGTAACCAATTCTTGGAGACTTGGGAGCCCAGATGAAAGATGAGATGATACTATCTAACTTCCCAAAATACGATTTCGGAAGACAGGTGCATGTCTCAGGAAGTACAGGACCACAGGGAGAAATTTCATTTTTAATAAACTGATGCGGCCTATTAGGGACAACGGGAGTTTTGTCCATGTTTGCACTTTTTGCTTTAATATTGTTATCAGGGGTAACTTATTAAGAGGTATGTAATCTTGAACGTTCGCTGTAATCTGTACTCCCAGGTATTTAATGGATGAGACCCACTGCAATGGCAGATTGGGGTCTGCTCCTGCCCTAGCCCCTGAATCTATTGGCAGAATTGATGACTTACCCCAATTCACTCTTAAGCCCGAGAAGGTTGCAAAGTGATTAATAATTTCCAGAGCTGCTCTCAAGGAGTCTCTGGGGTCATCAAGGAATAACAACATGTCGTCTGCGTATAGCGCCAGGGATTCGTTTATTGTGCCCACCCGGATAGATGTTATTGCTCTAGATTACCTCAGTGCTACAGCCAGAGGTTCCAGGGCAATGGCAAAAAGGAAAGGGGATAATGGGCAACCCTGACGAGTTCCCCTACTCACCTCAAAGAAAGCTGAGGTGGATGTTCCCAATCTGACTGCGCTTTCGGATGTCTATATAACATGGCCACCCACTTCCTGAAGCGTGGGCCAAACCCCATAATCTCCAAGACCTTAAACATGAACCGCCAGTCTACAGAATCGAAGGCCTTGTTGACTACTGTAATTGAATGCAATCCCCTTTTGTGGGACACGATCTTTGCTCGCCTGGATAGGCCTCTCTCACTTGCCTAGCAGCCAGTACGTAGCACGAACAAAAGTCTCTGCCACAGACTTGCTTGAATTAAACCCGTACGATCCTCTGCCACAGGATGTATTGGTTTGCGATGAATGTCAGACACAGTACTTGAACCTTTAAGCCAACCCGGCAGTACCATGCAGTAAGACTACTTCAGGATACGTCTTCCAACCAAGTCACCAGGCCCCACTCCAGACCAGCACTCTGCATGATCCTTCCATGACCGGTCCTCCCCTGGGATCTTCTCGGTTGTCCAGCTTCTTCACTCTGGATAAACAGCTCAGGACCATTCCTCGGCTGCTGTGGTAGGCCCCAGACAGGCTTCTGGGCCCACCCATGTGCCGCAGCAACGCGGGCCTCCGGAATGGAGGACCATGAGGTGGTGCTCTAACACATACCTGTTGGCCAGGAGGGCGAGCAGGTGGCTGAAAATGAACCCCTAAACATGGCGTCTGTCCCATAAATACCCTCTCCCAGAATGCAACTCGGAGGACCACCTCCACCGAGTTGTCTCCGGGACAGAGGAGCACTCATCCGCTTTAACACGTTGCTTTTCCAACACCCGCCGATGGTGACAACGACACCCACCGGCACAATGTGGAACCACACGCAACGTCAGCCAAGCTGGAACAGAGGCAAATCTAACTTCCTATAACTAGCAATTCACTAAATTTACCAATCAGATGGTAGATCATAAATCTACCAGCGCTACATGTGTTTGTTCCAGGTCAGTGTCTCAATGTATTTGTAGCGCTACCCTTGTAGGAGCCACTGGTAATAGCTGGTTCTACCCTAATCGTACAGAGGCTGCCCACCACAAGTGCCAGTCCATGCACTCCCCAGTAACTCCGTCTAGGGGATGTCTTTTTGAAACGTATTGCTTGCAGAACTTTAAACCAAAGAGGGGTTAGGACATTGGCTATTCCAAAAAGCTGCACAGTAACAAGAGGACACTCTTCTCTAGGCTCACACGCCAGGATTCTACTGAGGGAACGGCCAGTACTTAGAGACCCCGTGAGAGCCATCTAATTCCAAGCTACCTTGGGCACTTATATCCCAAAAGCATACAGTTACCAGGAATCGGTTCAGGGTCATTACAAGTCCCCAGGACAGCTGCACACCTTCAAGCTTCCATCGAACATGGTCCAGTGAGCAAAACAATTCTTCCCCAGACCCGATCCCTTATGGTAAAATCCCTAAGCTAGCTCCTCAGAAAATCAGTCCAGGCCCTCAGTCCTGACACTGCTAAGGACTCAAGAACAGCTACACAGTCCACAGGCTATCTCAGAAAGGCAGCAGCCCCCCTAAGCCTTGGAATCCTACTGGGGAGAGAAAACAATCTTTTCAGAGCTTCAGACTAGTTATCACCTCCCCAATCACCTTCTGGACACTCCTCTCCAGGGATTGGCCAGGCCATGATAAATATTCAAGTGGGTCATTTGAATCTTTCTCCCTATGTTCTAGAAGCTTCTTTCAGAGACAGGGAGAAGCAATCAAACTCCCAACCTGTGAAACCCTAAACAGAAAAGAATAAACAATAATCACTGCTCCCTTGACTACAAAAGAAGCCAAAAATTAAATTTGCCTAGCTTCCTATGCGATGAGGGTGCTACATATTAAAAACAGAGTGAGCCAGACGAATTGCATTTTTGTAAAGTGTTTCCAACTCTAATGTTTACTTTTACTAACATCTGACAATTTTTAAGTACATATTCTTACCAACAAAAAAGTTACTCCAAGTCTAGAGAAGCCACACACAGCTGTCTCAATGGATTGCTGTCCTGGCAAATTGCATTTTTAAATAGAGTTTAGCAAACTCAGCTTTTTTATTACGCTCTACAAGTTTTTATTAAATGGGCAGTGTAAAACAAAGATTGTTTGTTGGTTCTTGTATATTTGTTATGCATATGCTAACCCAGTTTCTTCTATACTTTAAAGCTGGCCATAGGTGGAGTGATTTTTCCTGCAAACACGGGTCAATTTCCCCATTAACACAGTGTTAATGGGGTAATCCCTCCTGTGGAGCTATTGTGTTTTCCCGGTGTAGGGGTGCGGGGAGCCATTCCGGTTGGGAGAACTCACAGTGATTATTTAATCGCATGCAAATTAATGACTTCTGACTTACCTGGTTTGCATACTTATTCATGTCAGTAACTCTGGTAATACTGAGGCTACTTTCACACTGAGGCACTTTGCAGGCGCTATAGTGCTAAAAATAGCGCCTTCAAAGTGCCCTGAAAGAGCTGCAAGCCGCATCTTTGCAGCGATATAGGAGCGGTGTATTCACTGCTCCTAAAGCGCCCCTTCCCATTGAAAACAACGGGGCAGCGCTGCTAACCGCTGCAGGGGCGCTTTGCGGGCGGTTTTAACCCTTTTTCGGCCGCTAGCGGGGGTTAGAACCGCCCCACTAGTGGCCGAATAGCGGCGGTAAAACGGCGCTAAATATAGCGCCACTTTACCGCCGGCGCCCACCCGCCCCAGTGTGAAAGTAGCTTAAAGGATCAACATGACAGAAAGACAATCCAGGTTTCAGAGGGAGGTAGGCAATGTCAACCCCTGTGTTTTCCTCTGAATACGTTTGCTATAAGGCTGCTTTCACACGGGTGGCCAGGAGGTGGTATTAAAAACCGGGTGATCTGTAATTTTACTGCCACCTGACCGCCCACCTGCAAATGGATATGGTGCCTTTCAGGGGAGTACACACTGCCTTAGCCACATTGCTTTCCATCTTCTTGTAGCTGGAGAGCTGCAGGTTCTCAGCATACAGGCTGCTCTTGTAAATGCTAATGCTTCTGCACATTGGCGTTTACCTATGCATATGATGTGTTTTCCAAATGCATATTTCGCTTTCCGAAAGTTGCCTCTTATGTGTTTGTGTGAGTAAATGCAGATGCATAGAAGTATCAACATTTACAAGTGTACGGATGTGTGTAAATTCATTCGCTTGTATGGCAGGCTTACGTGCCACTTGCAGCTCCTCGTGGATGGAAAAACTTCCCGGATTTCTCCCCTGGACATAATTTCAGCCCTTTACCATCCGAGAATATAAGGTTTGGTTTGGTTTGGTTTGGAACTACATTTCCCATGATGCTCAACTACACTGCAGAGTGCATGAGCATCATGGGAAATGTAGTTTCAAAACATCTGGGGTGCCAAGGTTCGCCATCACTGGTATATATGGTATATAAATTAGCCCTTTTTAAAACTATGTGCATCTATGGCATCTTTTTAAAACTATGGCATCTGCTAAATGAAGATTTGGCAGCCAGTCACCCATAATTATAGCTGAGTTGATTATGGAGTCTTATTTTCCACCATGTGCATCCATAGAGTGCTTGCATCATGTTAGTATTTCATTTTGGTTAGGAGTAGCTGCTTCATGTGACATGGGAATGTGCTGTGAGTAATAATATGGAGGTGGTAGCTTATTGTGACATCAGATGAGTTGTGGTCAGTGCTCTTTACAGCAGAATTTTCTAGAATCATTACAACTTACAACTTACACACACTAAAAATCTCCAAGACCCTGGGGCATGTCCCTTCATATAAATCCCACTCCCATATTACCTCCCTCACCCTCTTGCTACTCCTTACCTCTGAAGATATATCCCCAAACCCTGGGCCTCCATCATTTAACTGTACCCCATGCACCCATCACCCTGCACCCTCTGGCAGCAGCCGCAATCAACACAATTTAGTTCCCATTTCTATTCTTCCCAAGACCAGACTCTCTTTCTCTTGTGCCCTTTGGAACTCCCGCTCTGTCTGCAACAAACTCCCCTCTCTCCATGACCTCTTTATTGCCAACTCAATTAACCTACTCGCCATTACCGAAACCTGGCTCCACGAATCCGGCACTGTATCTTCTGCTGCCCTATCCCATGGTGGTCTTCTCTGGACTCACTCCCCCAGATCCAGCGGATGTAAGGGAGGAGGTGTCAGAATCCTTCTAGCTCCACATAGCACCTTTCAGGTACTTCAGCCACCTCCCTCTCTGTCACTCTCCTCTTTCGAAGCACACTGCATTCGTCTTTTCACTCCAATTTCTCTAAGGATAGCTGTGATCTACAGGCCCCCTGGACCAGTATCAACCTTTCTTGAAGACTTCTCTGCCTGGCTACCCTACTTTCTTTCTTCTGAAATCCCCACAATCATTCTCGGGGACTTCAACATCCCTATTAATAACTACTAACACTCCTTCCACTTCCAAACTTCTTAGCCTAACATCCTCCTTTGACCTGAAGCAGTGGATACATGCTCCAACTCACTCAGAAGGCAATATCCTTGACCTCGTGTTCTCTCACCTTTGCACTCCATGCAACCTCTCTAACTATCCATTGCCTCTCTCTGATCACCACCTTATTAGTTTCACTCTCTCCCTTTCCTTCACCTCCTCTCCCTCCAACCACCTTAAAGTTACCCGCAGAAACCTACGTCATCTCAACCCTTCTCTTCTCTACTCTGCTATCAACAACCTCTACAACAAAATCTCACCCCTATCCTGCACCAACCTAGCCACTTCTGTGTACAACGCTTCACTTCTAGCCTCACTGAACTCACTGGCCCCCCTCACTACACACAGAATCAAGCCCAGAACCCTTCAACCTTGGCAAACAGATGATACTAGAAGTCTGAAAAAACGTAGTCGTGCTCTTGAGCGCCTGTGGTGTAAGACTAATGCCCCGTACACACGGTCGGATTTTCCGATGGAAAATGTCCGAGCGGAGCGTGTTGTCGGAAATTCCGACTGTGTGTGGGCTCCATCGGACATTTTCCATTGGATTTTCCGACACACAAAGTTGGAGAGCAGGAGATAAAATTTTCCGACAACAAAATCTGATCGCGTCAATTCCGACCGTGTGTGGCCTGTTCCGACGCACAAAGTGCCACGCATGCTCAGAAGAAATTCAGGCACGGAACAGCTCGTTCTGGTAAACTTAGCGTTCGCAATGGATACAGCACTTTCGTCACGCTGCAATGTTAAAAATGGTTTAATACAGCGCAATCTCTTCTTCTTTATAATGTGACAAGAATATAGTAGTTTTGCTGCTCATATTCACACACACTTCTCACAAACTTATTTCGTTACTATTTATCGGGATTCCCTCAATATATTTTGATTTCTCACATCTGACAACATTTTTTTTTTTTTTTTTTTTATTGGTTTTAATGTAGATTCTTTTTTTGTGTTTGTATTTTTTTGAAGGGTGTTTTTTTTTATGGGATTTTGATTTGTACACCCGAAAATGTTTGTGTGTGTTTTTTGTGTCAAGTTCCCACAACACCATTGATATGTTGTTCTATTTAATCTGTAGAAGATTGTTTGGTGGTGTTGTTCCTTGTTAATTTCACATTTTATGTTAGAAATGTACCTGAATCGTCACCAACAAACTGTCCTTTTTGGATGAAAACACACACAGGAGAGTATACTTTCCCTAAAAAAATTTTATTAAGGGCTCACAACTAAACAAAGAGGGAGGCAACGCTGGAGAAACTGCAGAAGTGGGTGAAGCCTTGGACCCCCAGGGCAGACATCAACTATTTCAAAGCAAAATTGGTGGCCTGAGGAGTCCTTATCTAAGGGAGGGCAGTCTGGTCCAGAAGTCCCAGAGATCCGGAAAGCAGCAGATGACATCTGTGTCCCCAGGCTGTGGTCATACGAGAGACTGCATCTTCTGTCAGACCATACTGAACCCAGGGCAATCACTCTCAGGTCTTCTTTCCACGCTTCCTTCCACGCGGTGGCTGTGGTGGTGGAGTTGTGGCAGCAGGAGGAGGAGGAGGATGGTCCAACTCAACCACGTCGGTCTTGGGTGTTAGTTCCCCACTCACCCCCTTACGTAGGACTTTATACAGAAGGTCCTCACAGAGCCTGCGTTGACCCTCCTGCATGCCCTGCAGTTTGGTGGCAGCCATGCAGGCAAAGGCCTCTTCAGGAGTGGGTAAGGCTCGTAGGAACGCCAAAGCCTCCTGAATCAGCCTGAACACAGAATCCTGCACGGGACTCGGAGTCGTCTTCCTGGCTCTTTTATATGGAAGGCGGAGGGGAGGAACCTGAGCTTCAGTCAGGCTGCGACTTGTCCCAGGCTTCTCCTGGCTGACACTTAGCCCCGCCTCCTCCTGGCTGCCACTAATCACCGCCTCCTCCTGACTGCCACATTCCACAGCCTCCTCCTGGCTGAGGTCTTCCTCTGTATGAAAAAGGGACATAGTTTTAGTATTTTATTCATCAATCACACACAATTTTCACCTCCTGACTGTTGCAAATTGAATGTTAACAAATATAACAGACTAGCATTCTGAGCCCAGCATTTTTCATTCTTGTCCCAATTATTTTTGACCACTACTGTCTATTGATATGTAAAACACTTTTTTCAATCAGCAATTAGTGATCAATAATAACATCTAGTAAACATCATTTATTTATTGACCAGAAATCTGTAGAAGAATGCTATACCTGACTCCAGCTGGGCTCCTCCATTTTTCCTGGCTGGAAGGCCCAGGTTGGACATCGGAAGCCTCAGCTGGGGTGGAAGGAAGCGTGGAAGGAAGAGTGGAGAGGGATTCCCTGACTTCAGTATGGTCTGACAGAAATCGCAGTCTCTCATAGTACCACAGCCTGGGAACATAAACGTCATCTGCTGCAGCTCCGGACCTCTGGGAATCTGTGACCTTCTTGCGCTCCCTAAGATACGTGCTCCTCAGGCCACCAATTTTGGCTTTTAAATAAGTGATGGTTGCTGTGGGGACCACCGGCGTCACCAACTCCAGCAGTTTCTCCAGCGCTGCCTGCCTCTTTTGTTTATGGTTATAGTGGGGGTGTCTCACTTGCCACAGACAGGGCAGCTCCCTGTATTTGTCAATGAACAGGGGGAGGAAATTGTGGTCGTTGAACCCATCCATTTTCTCTGCAAGACACAACACAAGACAAACCCTAATGTCAGGCCAAACTCCCCTAATCTTGTTACAATATAGGCTTCCATTTCGAAGCAGTATAGGCCCAAGTTTAGATCCTACCTTCGTTATCACGATCGGCGCCTCCGATGCTCCTTCCTTCGCTCACAGATCGTACGTAAGACGCATGCGTGTTACGCTTTATACACACTGCGCATGCGTGTAACTCCGCCCGCCCCTGACGTTCTTTCTATTTTATTCCCCGCCCCTTTTCGTTCGGCGCAGTGGGGGAAGAGCACATGGCGGAGACACAGCAGGATCGTGCTAATTGTAGCAACGGCGAGGAGGAGGAGGAAAGGCCGGATCCGGACACGTCCCGATCCAGAAGGAGATTTAAGGACTCAAATATGTCCTTTGGGGAGATGTTGGAGATGGTGGACATCCTGAAGAGGGCCGACTATGACGGAAAGTATGGGCCTTACCCCAACCCCAATGTCAGAAAGGCCAAGAAAGTGGTCAGGAGTCTGCACCGGAAATTCGGGGTACGACGATCGAAAGATCAGCTCAGGAAACGGTGGTCGGACCTCAAATTACGAGAACATGAGCAGTACAGAAAGATCCGGAGAGTGCTGCAAAAAAGTAAGTAGTTGTGCTGTGTTCCTATTCTTTATGTTTATTACGTTCGTGCTGCTCCATGTGCTTTTAGGAACTGTTGTACAGTTTAAAATGGCAACTTTCATGTTCATGGGCACATTATTTGTTCGTATCAAACATTTTTCTTTCGGACTCTAAAATACCGTTGGTTAGGCCATATGCATTTGGCCACCATTTTTACGCCCTATACTTGTCTTAAAAGAATTGGGTTGTGTAGATGGCTTTGTTACTAGAATGAAATGCAAACTAGATTCTGTGTAAGGAGAGGACACTCAGCAGCTGTTTTCACATCTGGACACTGGAGCACTAGTGTGGGACCCCAGAACACCATTTTTATTAGGGGACCCACACAGGTGCTCCAGTGTATACTATAGGGGGGGGGGCTACATCTGTGAATCTTGTACCAAACAGGTAAAGTATTGCAGCTTGACAAAGGACACTGAAAATGCTACATTTTGGAACTCTGCTAAAATTGACAATTGTACCCCACTTCCAAGCAATGTTTCCTATTTCTAGTTCTGCCATCAAATATCTGTGTGCTAATTATACCATTTTTTTTTGACATAGGGGAGAAAAGACTCGGAGGACACCCCTCATCCGAGGAGACCAGAGCCCCCCCCCCCTCTGCAAGAAGGTGAAATCCCCCCAACACAATCTGAGCAGGAGGAAGAAGACGTGGTGGAATTCGTCACCACAACAGGTGAGTGTCTGCGACCACAGGCTCAGGTAAGAGATGGATGGCGGCATATTTTTGAGACCTAATTTATTTTGGGGTTCCTCTCTTTTTAGGTGATCGTGATGTTGTGGATCCAGATCCTTTCACATCCGAAAGTGCCCAGATCCTGATCGGGGAGATCATGGGGTGTAATTTACAATTGGAAATCATCAAGAAAAACATCAATGATGTTACTCCAAAAAATAAAAACATCATTGATGTTTTGGGGCGAGTTTAAAACCCCTCCAGATCACTTTCTTCTTTTGTGTGCTACAATGTGCTAAATGTTTTTGTGATTTTTCATAAAGCCAAATTTGGAGGATGCACACAGTGTGCCAACATGTGCTATCTGCCATCACGGGAGATCAATGGACGCGTTTTGGGGGTGCAAACCCTTCCTCAGTAATAAAGTAGCGGTGAGGAAGGGCTTGCTCCCCCAAAACACGTCCCTTGATCCCCCATGTTGACATTGTTAAATTGGTGTGCATCTTCCAAATTTGGCTTTTTCTGGGGTGACTTCACCCCATCTGAACGCAATATCAAACACAGTTCCTAAATACTTATGTCTGATATTGCCTTCAAGTTCTACCAAATGTGAACTTTGTAAGTTCAAGATTTGTGTCTTTCTTGTTGGTTTTACACATGCCTGTTTTATCTAAAATGGACATTTCGATTTTTGATAATGCAACCCCAAAAACTGTTATACAACAAACATGTTGGTTTGTTTGAAAAACCTTTGGTAAATGCACATGTGATTGTGCAGGTATAAAAAAGTTTTTTTTCGCAAGAATGTGTGGATTATTGTGTCAACGCTACAACACTTTTGGGGTGATGTCATTGGTGTTTTCAGAGAAAATGGGGGTTATTTACTAAGGGCAAATCCTCTTGGCACTACAAGTGCAGTTTCAGTGCAGTTGTAACTGCACTTGTAGTGAAATGTGTTTTTGCATTTTAGTAAATAACAGCCAACAGTGCTTTGTATAATAAGGTTACACAATCACAACATTTTCTGGACTCAACACATTTCTGTTAGGGTCAGCTAAAACAAACACAAGCAGTAAATGTCCACAAAGAATGTATTTTTTTGTTTTATTATAAAAAGGCTTCACAGATTTGCTGGCATATTGATAGCCCCCCTACCCGCAAAGAACTCCAGGTAGCGTAACCGTACCTCACGGGCACTCAGGGAGGGCAAGCCAGGACGGCCGCTTTCAAGCGCCGTCAGTGTGGTTTCATGTATCATTCCGGCCTCAGGCCCAACTGAGCCAGCATAGTTGGCCGAATGTTTCCTTAAAAAGTTATGGAGAATACAGCGTGCCAGTATAATATGGTTCAGTTTATACTCCGCCTTATGGATGGGTGTCATAAATAGGCGGAACCGGCTGGCCAGGATTCCGAATGTGTTCTCCACCACTCTTCGGGGTCTGGCCAGCCGGTAATTAAAAACCCTCTGTTCCGGGGTGAGGGTCCTCATCGGGAATGGCCACATCAGGTGGTCCCCCAGCGCAAACGCTTCATCAGCAACGAACACAAATGGGAGTCCTTCCACATTGTCCTCTGGAGCTGGCAAGTCCAAGCGGCCATTCTGGAGATGCCTGTAGAACTCTGTCTGGGCGATGACTCCACCATCGGACATCCGGCCATTCTTCCCCACGTCCACATACAGGAAGTCGTAATTAGCCGACACCACCGCCAACATCACTATACTATTGAACCCCTTATAGTTGAAATAGTACAACCCCGAGTTGGGTGTTGGGATGATGTGGATGTGTTTCCCATCAATTGCCCCTCCGCAGTTAGGAAAGTCCCACCGCTGGGCAAAGTGGGAGGCCACAGTCTGCCATTCCTGTGGTGTGGAAGGAAACTGTTGAGGGAAAAAATAAAACATTTACTATTTTGGCTCACAAACATGGCAAGCAGATTAGGCACAAACATTATGGGTCAACCTCCAGATAGCATTTATTAAGGGGAATTTAACAGCACCAAAGTATAAGGTACACCTATCATATCCCCCCCCCCCCCTATCATGGGCCATTTCTAACATTATAGGGGGGAACTTGGACAGGTAACCCTCTTTACTTCATTGAGAGATGAATGGCTAAATAATGCGTATTACTTGGAACAGCCCCTCCTTAGTTACACTATTGGCAGCCCACTGGACAGGTAAGAAGTGTAATAATACAAAGATAAAAATACACATTGTACACATTTGAGGACATTTGGACATTCTGCTATTACCTATCAAGATAATAATAGGATACAAAATCTTTAAACAGTACCATTTGAAAGTATACAGGCAGGCCCTTGCACTACATGCTTTGGGGAATTCATCCATAAATATGACCACAAAAGAGATGGGTATAGTGTGTATGGGTTTGGCAAAGTCAGCAAATAGATGATTGAGGATAGAGAATTGGGATCAGCTGACTTAGCAGTTGGGGGAGGGAGAGTTACTAAAAATTATTTGGGGACACCACCAAAAAAAAAGCCTCTGCCACTCTGCCTGAAGTTAAAGCAAAAATAACATTTCTAAACATTTTAGGGGGTGTTTGGGGTAAAGCACTACTATGGAGCAGAAAAAATACATTGTTAAGTGACTACATGAGGTGAATATAGGGCCAGGAGACACCATGCTGGGGAGGTTAGTGAAGGACAATCTGTATGACCTAAAATAATAATTACATAAAAATCCAGCATGCATGAGAACAAAGGGGACATTCACAGCATATTCCAATCATGGTAATTAGGGAATGAGGAAAGAAATACAATATATTAGCAAACATTCAATACAATAAAATGTGATATAAAAGGATAAAAATCTTACCTTCATATACTCCTTCTGCAGGACCTGTATGATGGCAGAACAGGTCTCTGGGATAATGATCCCCAGAGCCTGGGGGGAGATGCCTGTCGAGAACTTCAAGTCCTGCAGACTTCTCCCTGTCGCCAAATACCGCAGGGTAGCGACCAACCTCTGCTCCGGAGTGATGGCTTGCCTCATGCAGGTATCCTGCCTGCTAATATAAGGGGTCAGCGAAGCCAACAGACGGGGAAACACGGGGTCCGTCATCCTGAGAAAGTTCCTGAAATCATCAGGATTATTCTCACGGATCTCACGGAGCAAAGGCATATGAGAGAACTGGTCACGCTGAAGCAACCAATTCTTGGTCCATGAATTCCTCCCCACCCTGTTCATGGACTGGACTTGTGTCAAGGTCAGGACCCCAACACCAAGCCCCCGCACAGCACGAACTCTACGAGGAGTACGCATACGCAACATGGCTAGGAAACGGTCGGCTGCTCAGAACGAAGTAACAGAACGCACTGAAGAACAGCAAGGCCTGTGAAGAGCGACCTGAAAAACAGTAACAAACGAACAAGAATACAATGACTAATTAAAGTCACGCGGAACTTGCTTGCATGCACTGAAGAGCAGATACAAACCCACAAGCACAAACTGAATGGCAGAAAACGATCTGAAAGCCACGAGTCTGAAAAAGCGAGAATCGTCTCTCACCAAACTTTTACTAACACGAGATTAGCAAAAGGAGCCCAAAGGGTGCCGCGCTTGGTTCTGAACCGGCCTTTTCTAGTCTCGTCGTACGTGGTGTACGTGACCGCGTGGTTGGCGATCAGAAATTCCGACAACTTTGTGCGACCGTTTGTAGACAAAACAAGTTTGAGCCAACATCCGTCGGAAAAAATCCTAGGATTTTGTTGTCGGAATGTCCGAACAAAGTCCGACCGTGTGTACGGGGCATAAGTCCCAGAGAGATTTCAACCAATATAAATCTGCCCTCCAAAAATACAATTCCAGCCTCCTCTCTGCCAAGCAGACCTATTTTACCACTCTCATTAGCAACTTATCATCCTGTCCCCGTCAACTCTTCTCCACCTTCAACTCTCTACTTCATCCTCCACCCACCAACTCACTCACTGCCCAGGAGACCGCCAATCACTTCAACAGAAGATTGATACTATTCGCGTGGAGATCTGTACTGTGCCGACACCCTCCACGCTTTACACTTCATGCCCACAGGCACAATCATTATTTCCCTCTTTCAACCCCACCACTACAGACGAAGTTGCTAAACTACTTGCTAATGTCCACCTTACCACCTGCCCTCTGGATCCTGTTCCCTCACAAATGCTACGTTCACCCTCTGGCCCTATGCTACACTCTCTAACCCACATCTTCAATCTCTCCTTCTCTTCTGGCATCTTCCCTAACTCTCTAAAACATGCACTTGTCAGACCCATACTTAAAAAGCCCTCATTGGACCCATCCAATCTTAACAACCTATGCCCCATCTCCTTGCTCCCCTTCTTATCCAAACTCCTCGAACGTCTGGTCTACAACCGACTGAGCAACCCCCTCGCTGATAATGGCCTTCTTGATCCCCTTCAGTCTGGATTTCGTCCTCAACACTCCACAGAAACTGCTCTCCTAAAACTAACAAACGATCTACTAATGGCCAAAACCAATCGACACTATTCTGTACTCCTACTCCTGGACCTCTCTGCTGCCTTTGATACAGTTGACCACCCCCTCCTCCTCAAAAAACTACACGCCTTTGGTCTCCGTGACTGTATACTTCTCTGGTTCTCTTCCTACTTATCAAACCGCACCTTTAGCCTTTCTTATAACTCTACTTCCTCCTCTCCTCTTCCTTTCTCTGTTGGGGTCCCTCAGGGTTCTGTTCTTGGACCTCGACTATTTTCAATCTACACCGCCTCCCTGGGTCTACTGATAGCCTCCCATGGCTTCCAATACCACCTCTACGCTGACGACACCCAAATCTATTACTCTACCCCTCAGCTCACTCCCTCTGTCTCCTCACGTATCACTAATTTACTCTCAGATATATCAGTCTGGATGTCACACCACTTCCTCAAACTCAATCTAGCCAAAACCGAACTTATAATTTTTCCTCCCCCATATGCCTCTTCCCCTGATCTCTCTGTCAAAATCGATGGCACAACTATAAGCCCATCCCCACATGCCAACGTTCTAGGTGTAGTCCTAGACTCTGAACTCTCCTTCAAGCAACACATCCAATCACTGTCCAAATCCTGCCGCCTCAACCTCCGCAACATCTCCAAAATACGCCCCTTTCTAACCAATGACACAACAAAGCTCTTAATTCACTCGCTGGTCATCTCTCGCCTCGACTACTGCAACTCCCTTCACATTGGCTTACCTCTACATAGTCTATCACCTCTTCAATCCATTATGAATGCCGCTGCCAGACTCATCCACCTTACCAATCACTTTGTGTCTGCCACTCCTCTCTGTCAATCCCTCCACTGGCTTCCGTTCGGCCAAAGAATTAAATTCAAAATTCTAACAACGACGTACAAAGCCATCCACAATTTCGCCCCCAGCTACATCACTAGCTTAGTCTCTAAATACCAACCTACTCGCTCTCTTCGTTCCTCCCAAGACATCCTGCTCTCTAGCTTCCTTGTCACCTCCTCCCATGCTCGCCTCCAGGCCTTTTCCAAAGCCTCTCCAATCCTATGGGATACCCTACCCCAATCTGTCCGCTTATCTCCTACTTTATTAGCTTTCAGACGATCCCTGAAAACCCTTCTCTTCAGAGAAGCCTATCCTACCCACACCTAACAACTGTATTTTCATTTTTTCCATCAGCTCATCCCCCACAGTTATTACCTTTTGTTTCCACTTGACCCTCCCTTCTAGATTGTAAGCTCTAACGAGCAGGGCCCTCTGATCCCTCCTGTATTGATTTGTATTGTAAGTGTACTGTTTGCCCCCATGTTGTAAAGCACTGCGCAAACTGTTGGCGCTATATAAATCCTGTATAATAATAATAACTTACAAAGCCATTCACAACTCTGCCCTCAGCTAATCTCAACTCAAAATATCAACCAAACTGTCCACTTCACTCCACCCAGGATCTCCTGCGCTCTAGCTTTCTTGTTATCTCCTTCCATGCACGCCTCCAGGACTTCTCCAGAGCCTCGGCCATCCTCTGCAACTCCCTACCCTAATCTTTGACTATCTCCTACTATGTTTGCCTTTAAGCGATTTCTGAAAACTCTTAAGTGCAGCTTATGCTGCTTCTAGCTAGCAACTGAATATAACCACTTTTACATTGTAAGCTCTTAATAACAGGGTCCCCTAGCCCTCCTGCTTTGTATTGCATTGTAACTGTACTGTCTCCCTTTTAAAGCGCTTAAAGCAGAACATTCAACACTGACTATTTTAATCCTTATGGTGCTAGCATTGGTAAATAGATAGGAAGGCATATCCTATTTGCTTGTTTAAACTTTTTTTTAAATATTTTTTAAGTTACTTCCTGTCTTCCAGGCCTAGGCAAATTATGTCGAATATCAAGAGAGGAAACATGCAACAAGTGCAGCAGGGGCCGTCACCTTGGACTTTAAAGGCAGAAATAAGAGTAATGGAGTAGGTAAAAGGCAGCACTTTTATTGAGTACACAATATGTAATACATTTTATAGACATGAACAGTGACATTAAAATATACAAAGTATACCAATGAACCAGTTAATACATAGATACATAAATCAAACCCAACGATAATAATCCAGGCACTGCCAGAGTCAAGCTGAGGTCAGTCCATGAAGATTTGTAGCATACATACTGACATGTTTCAGAAATTTATTGGTATATATTTTTCCTTCATCAGGGAAGATTTACATTTGGGTGACTTTATCTTTATCTGCAACATAGATACAGTTACATAGTATTTGTACTACAATACATAAAAGGCAAGTAGTTTTACATAGTGAGCTAAACGTTTTTTAGGCTTAAAGGTACTTATACAAAGTTCATTGAAGGACATAGGGAAATGGTAAAAACAATTGTGCAAATTCCACATTGGCTGAGAGACACCGCACGGGCAACATGCGTGGACAGGCATGCAATTCCAGCCCAGCCACGGATTCACAGGCTGGAAATCACAGGAAATCACCTGATGAGGGAGCCAATCCTCACAAGGGGTGGTGCTGGTTGGCAGGCCTCATTTGCTGTATGGGAAACAGCTGAGGCCAGATTCAGAGAGTCTCCCTGATGTGGAGGCGCCGCGTAGACCAGCCCCTCGGGGCGTGATAACGTCACGTGC
The DNA here is from genome assembly GCF_042186555.1 of Aquarana catesbeiana. Taxonomy (NCBI): domain Eukaryota; kingdom Metazoa; phylum Chordata; class Amphibia; order Anura; family Ranidae; genus Aquarana; species Aquarana catesbeiana. Next base: position 245,752,021 of record NC_133324.1, on the reverse strand, counting down.
CGTCGCGTCACTGGCGAATGGAAGTCTCCATCTGTGTCATAGACACAGCGGAGACAGGTAGGAGCTACTCCCCGCACATATGGCCTGTATGGACACAGGAGAATCCCTGTCATCCACCAGCCATGCGCAGGTGGAGCCTACCTGCCGGGTGGTGTGAAAGAACAAGGCAGCTCAAAGAGCACATCATGCGCCACCCAGTTGACAGGACTGAAAATGACAGCCAACGTTTTTACAATGCCAAACATCATGATCACAACGAACAGACAAAAAACATAAATTAAATAACTGAATGAATGAAAATAAAAATATAGATATGATTGAGAAAGGAAAAATTAAAGAACATGGCGGTTGAATTAACAAATGGACACAATTAGAAAAAATAATTCATCCATATTATATACGTGCAATTGTGAGGATAATAATGCGATCACAGGATTGTATTATGAGAAATGCATCACAGTATAGGTAAACCATAGTGTCACTAATCATAGTATCATAGTATCCCCATGTTATCAGAAGGGGCATTTATATGGCTGATGGGTCTGTGAAGCCATGGTATAAATGATATAACATGGAGCAAGAAGGTTAAGATGTAATTAAAGTCGGGGCGGACATGTCGAATATCCCAACAGTCTTCAGGAGGGGAAGAGGGGCTTTCTCTGCTAAGCATGCTTTGAATATTAAAAATGAATTAAATAGTGTTTTTAGTTTGTGGTGCTCAGATACAGTGTAGTTTTGCTTTAATAAAACTGTTAGTGCTAAATAAATCCTGTATAAAAAAATATAATTATTACATATTTCAGAAACAAGTGACAAAGTGATCAATTTACTCTTTATGCTTGACAACTGTTTGAGGATTAAAATAAAGTCTAGCACCCTTGTATCCAAATGATGAACACAGTATCAGAAACCGTATAAAGTAAATAATGTAGTCTGTATATGAGCAGGTTGGAACTGTAATGCCATGCCCAGTTTCTTGGTCTTTTCAGCGGGTTCTTGTCTGGGCCCAAACCCCTTGTCCTGTGAGATATAAATTGGATCAGTGGTTCGGCAGAGAGAGTTCCTTCCCCGAGTGGAGCCTTGGGAGAAAGTTCTAGAGCAGTTGTCAGTTTTGAGACCCGTAAGAGATTGAGACAGAGGATGAGACCCAAAGCATAAGAAGGATGTCGTGCTTTGCTTTTCACATGTAGAAACTTTTAACTTGGGGTTCGCCCTGAAGAAACCAGCACTGGAGTATGCCTCCGAAGGACTTACACTTGCGTGAGAGAGCCTCTGAAAGACTATGATTATTGGACTACACTTTTACAGGTAAGCCGGGGCAGCACACAAGCCTGTAGTTAGCAGTAGGGACATAAATTCTTGTACGTTGTACTGTGGAATGTTCATTTTTGCCCTTTTTCCAAGTAAAAGTATTGAAACGTTGTCCATGCCTGGTCTGAAGTTACTAAAGAGGTGTATTGAAAGTAATGGCACACATAGTCTAACATGTGGGTCTTAACATGTTGGGGTATAAAGACATCAGTGTGGAATGGAGTAATATGAAGACACAAGTGGTAACCTAGAGTAATTGAAGTTTACCAAGCAGCCTGTGGATAGTGTGTGAGGGATATGTTGTCGGCACCCTTTCTGCCAGCGGTCTGTCTCTCATAGCATTGGGAGTGGATTATACTGCAGAGGTTCCCCATCCTGTACAGAGGTACGGAAGTTCAAGATAAGTTAAGTGCACGTGAGGAGCCCATGCAGAGTGCACGGCGGGGCTCACTCCGTTACTGGGGAATTGTAGTGGAAAACGCTGGACAGGTGGATGTGGACATTGGCTTAGCGTGTCCTTCCAAAATGCAAGTTATGGTGAAGGTGTACATTGGCATGGGGAACCAAAAGTTAGCTGGAGAGCAGTTGCAGTACAGTGTACATGGTTTATGTTCATCTCTAAATGTGGAGGTCCGCATTGAGGTTGAATGTTCCCCACGGCAGCCTTAGCCTTGTCCCAGGGCATTGATAAAAATGGCAAAAAGCAAAGGTACTCCATGTGTGTAATGAACTGTCCCTGTACAAAGTGCCTAATGTAGCCCAGAAGTACCCACCTGGGGTAGGCCTCTTGTGACCCTTGCTTGGCGCCCAACGAGGAGGCAAACATGTAGCATTCGAATGATGCTCCGCTTTTGTTAATGGGTCTAAATGTGTGCCAAAAAAGACATTCATCATGCCATTACACCACCACCAGGCTGGTTTGATGGAATGGATTTGGACCATCTGCATGGTGGAACAGAAATTAAGATCCTTGAGATCAGTCGATATCCTTCCATCGTCAGCTGTCCAGTTTTGGTGGTTCTGTACCCACTGTAGATTCATTTTCCAGTTTTTAGTGTCAGGACCTTTGCAAACCTGCCATTTAGTTCTGACCACTAAACTACTATGTAAGCTGTGCTGCTTTACTCTGTGTATTTGTTGTTCCTTGTCAATCTTATCTTGTTTGTCTGCCCTGCCGCTCTCACCTGTAGCTCCCAGAAATCACCTAGTTATTTATGTCTATACCATAGGTTTTGCTGATTTCCAGCCTCATAGTTGCTAGCTTCTCTGTCCTCTGTATTTAAGGGCCCATATGGTTCTACAACTACCTGTAAACCATTAGTGTTCCTAGTCTGTAAGATAGTCATGTTTTATCCATTCCCAGTGCCATCCTGTTTTTTTTTTTGTCCCTGGGTCCAGTACACCCCCTTCCCCCACTAGCGATGCAGTAAGGGGTCTGTCGAGCTGTAAGTACTGACAACAAGTAAGCAACCTTGAAAGCATGTAGTTAAGCAAAAAGGAGACTACTGTTGTGTAGTGTAGCCTAGGCCACAGTCCCATCTCCATGGCTATGGCCACCAGTAGAAGTCATGGGGCTTCATACAGCCTGCTTGTCAGTTCCTGCCTTTAAATACCGTTGCACTTGCACATGTTGTGGAAATTTTATGAAGATGTATTTAATATGTAGTCATAGTGTCTCCCAGTGTTAGTTCTCCCACAACCCGCTCTAAAGAGCTGACTGGGGCAGACTGACGCTGGTTGAGATCCGTTTGGTAGTGAAAAGCTCCTTGGGGATGTAGAGAAGTGTTTGCAGAGTTGGGATATGTCTGCCAGCGAAGGGCCCCTGTGCGATGCACAGAACGATCGTCTGGGGGGATGTGTTCGCTCTGCAAAGACATTATTGGTTTAGCGGATGTACGCTCGTATCACCCTTGTGTGCCTGATCAACACATTTTGGGGGGCCGTGGCGTGCCCCTGCAGATAATCTCCCACCCACAGGGACGGTAGTATAATCCGGGTATGCTTTGTTCTCTAAACAACGCAGAATAAAGATTCACGGGGACAGCGTTCATGATTTCAAGCCCAGAGACAGGGGGCGGGAGATTCTACATGCTGCCCCCACCCAGACAGGCCCATAAGACTCCCCTAGTCATTGTTCATTGGTTGTTGTATAACCACTCCTGTTTGAAGGAATGCCTGTGCTTGATTGGTCGATTGTGAAACCATCAGATTGCTCCAAGGTTCAGGGCAGTTGGTCGGGCGATGGAGCTAAAAAGGTGACTATGTCTGTTTACTTGGGGAAATGCGGGAGACACGGGTTGCTAAAGATGCATTTTACCAAAAGGCTGAAAGGGCGCTTACTAGCGCAAGAGTATATTTTGTTTTTTCCACAACACACAGTAACCGCATCAGCCATGGCCTTTTAAACAATTAAAAAAAGTTCCCTGGGCCTCATTGGTACAGCTACAGGGGTCAGGGATAGAGAGAAGACTATTTACTTATTTCTGGGATCAGGCAGAAACCTCTGCTGCAGCTCCCAACAATTAACTTAAGTAAACTCCCATACATGACTTTTACCTATAGGTAAGCCTATATTAAGGCTTACCTATAGATACTGTAAATATCTCCTAAACGTGCACCATTCAGGAGATATTTATTGTACATGCAGCTGGTGACATCACCGGCGCATGCGCTCTGAAGGAACGGGCACCCGGGCTGTTCCTTCAGAGTCCTGGTGCATCTGGTGCAGTGATCAAGGCAGTGTGCCGAAACGCGTCTGCTTTTGTATTTTTTTAACATGTGCCAATAAAAGTATTTGCATTTGATATGGACATGGAGTTGCCGGCCCTTCTCTCTTTCCTTCAAAGTTCTGTACTGTAAACGGCAGCTCCTGTGCGCACACACGGGAGTGGCGTCATCGCGGCTCAGGCCAGTCACACAGCTGGAGTGCGCGAACCCATAAGGAAAGTGGGTGAAGATGGAAGCCGTGTCAGCGGTGACAGCTCACAGCTCGAAGGGCTTCGTTCTAAGGTAAGTTTCAAATAATGTGCTAGTATGCATTGCATAGTTCTGTCCTGTCCTGACAAATTGATATAGGAGAAGAGGCTAGAACTTTAATTTAATTGTGGAGAGTTACCGCACAGAGGATTACTTTGCTTGCTCTTGAAAATGAGGTAATAACCCCCTCCCTGCCCATGGCCCCTGCTGCTGAACTGATTGTGCCCAGGGAAGTTTTTTAACCACTGTGGGCCATGGCTGGTGAGACTACTAATCACGCACTCAAATATATTTGAAGAGTCCCTCCCTTCCTCAGGACCCCCTGTTGAACTGATGGGACCTGGGCCTGGTACAGGAGAGCTGGTTTTACCCCCTTATTGGCGGCCCTGTCCATGGTTGTGTATCAGGTTGGTTTTACACCATAAATGAATGCTCTAATGCATGTTGCTTGATATGTATATGGTTTCTTTAAATTGACTTGAATGGCAAACTGCAGCTCAGTGCAAAATATAATAAAGCATACAGCACTTAAGCCCAGTACACACAGGCCGATTGTTGGGTGGCATCGGCTTGTTCAATAGAAACCGGTCGACATTCGGCTCGTGTGTACTGCAGCCGGGCCAGCTTCTGTCGAGGGGGCATGACCGAAAATGGTCTGTTGACCGGAGTGTTCAGGGGGGGGCGTCTCCTTGTCCAAACACAATAGAACAGCAGGGGAGAGCGCTGTACTAACATTGCATAATTAGAACAGCAGCTCCGAACTGAACTGTCAGTTTTTTCTGAACAAAAAAAAAATAGTAGTGTGTATGAGGCTTTATCCACTGCAACACAGCCCCTTGGTGTGAACAGGTCTTCTTGAAAACAAAGTATTTTCTCTTGTCTGTGTCTTTTGTTGCACTTGAAATTACACTGCAAATCTATTGTGCACAAGTCCTCAAGGTTTTTCACAATGGGCACTCAGAGACGCCTTTGTGCATTGGTTATTTGTTGTGGACTTCCTGTCAGCTTGAATTAGTCTGCCCATTCTCCTCTCTCTTCTTGCCTTTGTCTACATTTAGGTGTTTCACCCACAGAACATCCGTGCAGTGAATTGAAGGTATTTTATTTTTCACACCATTGTCTGTAAACTCTAGGGCCTAAAAATGGGTGAAATTCTTCTGAGGGCAGCAGTTTTTGGGACAGTGCAAACACAACATGTGGTACTTGTCAAATGTTCAAGTTTTACTACTGTACACCTTTTGTATTTTATGCTTAATGAATCGCTTATAGCAGATCTTACATGCTCAGTTGGTATTATAAATATTCTCCCCTGAGCTTCCTCCTCATACTGCCCCCACTGTTTCCTACCCAACTCCAGATATATGGGTGCCCCCTGTGCCTACCAGTACCTATGGGATTCTGCTGAAGTCTCCACTATGTGAATGCTCCTATTTGGAACTGCAATCTTATGTGCAGCCATTCCAGAGAAGGAAACAGCCAAAGCCACTATCTGTCTAACTGTCAATCACCATTGTGTAGGAGGAGGATGCTTTTGCTTTTTTGTCCCTCTCGCTCTGTGTGTGTGGCACTGGGAACAGCTGCACTTATAATTTTAGATCTAAACAGAAGCTCGCACATAGTGGAGACTCAGGCGTGTTCATAAGTCCCAGGAATCACAAGGGGCACCCAGATATCTGGAGTCAGGCAGTATGTCTGTGAGCCAGACATACTGAGGAAGCCCAAAAAAGAAAAATTACACTAATTAGCCATAACTTTATGACCACTGACAAGTTAAGTGATTAACATTGATTATCTCCTTACAATGGCATCTGAAAGACAAAGGGATATATTAAGGAGCAAATAAACATGTTGTCCATGAAATCGATGTGTTAAAAGCAGAGAAAATGTTCATCACAGTTTGTTGTGTATGAGGCTTTGTAACCACAGATAAGTAAGGGTGTCCATGTTGACCCGTGTCCACAGCCAAAAGTGCATACAATGGGCACGTGAGCATCAGAATTAGAGGTCGACCGATATATCAGCCGGCCGATATATCGGCCGATATTTGGCTTTTTTTACTTAATCGTCATCGGCAGATTGTGCTGATAAAAAAAGCCGATTATAACTTCAGCAGGACTTGCAAATGACTTCTGTAATAGAAGTCAATTGCAAGTTGTCTGAAGGTTTCTTCTCTCCTCCTCAGGGCAGCCTGCCAAATCTGATAAGAAGATACATTTGTATCTCTTCGGGTTCTTTTATCAATAGACTGAACTCTGTGTGTAGAAGCTCTCAGTTTAACCATTTAAAGACTAAATCTTTTTTGACATTTGTTGCTTACAAGTAAAAATTCTGTATTTTCTGCTAGAAAATCACTTGGAACCCCCAAACATTATATATATTTTTTTTAGCAGAGACCCTAGGGAATAAAATAGCGGTTGTTGCAATATTTTATGTCACACGGTATTTGCACAGCGGTCTTTCAAGCGCAATTTTTTAAAATAAAATACACTAATTAAAAAAAAAAAAATAAGCAGTAAAGTTAGCCCATTTTTTTTCGTCCAAAAGTTTTGGTTACCTGTTTTTGTGTATTTAATATTTAAGATATAGTTATTTTTTTTTTAATCTAAATTATACATACAAGTGAACTGATTGGAGGTTTGTTTTGTTCAATAAATGTTTAAATGTAAAAAATTTTCTGTATCACTTATTACTTAAGGTTGCTCTCACACTGGAGCGGGCAGGCGTTGACGGTAAAACGCTGTTAGTTTTAGCGGCGCTTTACCGTCATTTTAGCGGCGCTATTCGGCTGCTAGCGGGGCGCTTATAACCCAGCTAGCGGCCGAGGAAGGGGTTAAATGCGCCCCTGAAGTGCTGCTGCCGAAACGCTTTGCAGCCGCTTCGGCAGCGGTGCGCATTCATTTCAATGGGCAGGAATGGTGGAGCAGCAGTATACACCACTCCAAAGACATCCTGCCAGCGCATCGCCTCAGTGTGAAAGCACTCGGGATATCACATTGAGACTGTAGGGAAGCCGTTTTACAGGCACTTTACAGGAGCTATTTTTAGCCCAAAAACGCCTAAAAAAATGCCCCAGTGTGAAAGGGGTCTAACTGTTAGATTTTATGAGATGAAGGGGGAAAAAAAAAGAAAAAAAAAAAAAAATCGGCCTAATATATCGGCCCAAAAAAATCGGCATCACATATCGGCCATCGGCCACCGCGATTTCTAAATATCGGCATCGGCATCGGCCAGAGAAAAACCCATATCGGTCGACCTCTAATCAGAACTGGACCATGGAGCAATGGAAGAAGGTGGCCTGGTCTGATGAATCACATTTTATTACACATCATGTGGATGGAAGGGTGCGCACGGGGAAGAGATGGCACCAGAATGCAGTATGGGAAAAAGGCAAGCCGGCAGAGGCAGTGTGATGCTTTGGGCAATGCTCTCCTGGGAAACCTTGTTCCTGCCATTCATGTGGATGTCACTCTGACATGTACCACCTACCTAAATATTGTTGTGGACCAAGTATATCCCTTCATGAAAACGGTATTCCCTGATGACAGTGGCCTCTTTCAGTGGGATAATGCTCCCTGTCAATCTGCAAAAATGATTCAAGAATGGTTTGAGGAACACAACGAGTTTAACGTTTTGACTTGGCCTCCAATTTCTCCAGATCTTAATCCAATTGAGCATCTGTGGGATGTGCTGGAAAAACAAATCCAATCCATTGAGGTCCACCTTGCAATTTGCAGGACTTAAAAGGTTTTGGAACTGGTGCCAGATACCACAGCATACCTTCAGAGGTCTAGTGGAGTCCATGTCTCGATGGGTCAAAGCTGTTTTGGTGGGAAAAGAGGGAACTACTCAATATTACTCAACATTCCCTTTTAGTTGGGAACTGTGCACCATCAAATTGTATTACTTTTTTTTGCATTTGAGCCTTTCGATTAGGCTAGCATTATACATTCATACTTGGATTACTCCATAGATCTTTTTAAATAAGCATGTGGCATTTTATGTTTTTCTACTATAAGGTATAAATATACCTGTAACTGATCAATGGCAATGATTTAAATCCCAGAATACTGCCCATATGTCTATTCATTTCATTTACAGATATTTTGTGGCATATCCAGGAGATCTGTTCATAATGGTTACTCTTTTTGAACAAGTTATCTGTCAGATCCAATATATTGTTTGAGGTATGTAATTCACAATTTAATATATTTTGTGGATTATTTGAGTAAAAACTCCTCAGAATAGTACCTAATCTCCTCTCCCGTGTCAGCATTAGGTGATCTCAGTGCACACCTGACCAGCCCTGCTGGGCTGAAGGATCCCTATCCATCCCACCACATGTGCACCTTTTTTTGGGGCATAGTCCTTTGATGGGAATTATGGCAACTGATTGGTGTTGGGTGAAGGGTGTTGACCCTTCTTTTTCAAGACCTCTGCAATTCGCCCTGGCATGCTGTCAATCCACTTCTGGGCCAAATCCTGACTGATGGCAGCCAAATCTTGCATAATCAATGCTTGGAGTTTGTCAGAATTTGTGGGTTTTTTTTTTTTTGTTCACCCGTCTCTTAAGGATTGACCCCAAGGGATTAAAGTGATTGTAAAGTCTTCTTTTTTTTTTTAGTTAAAAATAAACATGTTATACTTACCTGCTCTGTGAAATGGTTTTGCACAGAGCAGCCCAGATCCTTCTCTTCTCAGGTCCCTCTTTGGTGCTCCTGACCCCTCTCTCCTGTTGAGTGCCCCCACACCAAGAAGCTTGCTATGAGGGCACCCGAGCCAAGCCACAGCTCCCTGTATCCATTCAGACACAGAGCCGTGTCCCAGCCCCACCCCTCTTCTCTCTTCACTGGCTGACTGAATTTGATTGAAAGCAGTGGGAGCCAATGGCACTGCACTGCTGACTCAGCCAATGAGGAGGGGAGTTCCGGGCAGCCAAGACACTGCTGCAACATCGCTGGATCTAAATGGGCCTCAGGTAAGTATTAGGGGGGCTGCTGCACACAGAAGGCTTTTTCTCTTAATGTATAGAATACAGTAAGAAAAAAAACCTTCTGCCTTTACAATCACTTTAAGGTCTGGGGAGTTCCTGGCCATGGACCCAAAATGTTGATGTTTTGTTCCCCAAGCCACATAGCTATCACTTTTGCCTTATTGTTCATCACCAAACTGTTCTTGGATGGTTGGGGGAAGTTGCTCTTGGTGGATGTTTTTGTACCATTGTTTATTCATGGCTGTGTTCCTTGGCAAAATTGTGAGTGAGCCCACTCCCTTGGCTGAGAAGCAACCCCACACATGAATGGTCTCAGGATGCTTTACTGTTGGCAATACACAAGACTGATGGCAGCGCTCACCTTTTCTTCTCCAGACAAGGTTTTTTCCAGATGCCCCAAACAATCAGAAAGGGGATTTATCATAAAAAATAATTTTACCCCAGTTCTCAGCTGTCCAATCCCTGTACCTTTTTACAGAATATTAGTGATGTTTTTCCTGGAGTGAAGTGGCTTCTGCCCTTCTTGACACCAGGCCATCCTCCAAAAGTCTTCCCACTGTGAGTGCAGATCCACTCACACCTGCCTGTTGCCATTCCTGATCAAGCTCTGCACTGGTGGTGCCCCAATCCCGCAGCTGAATCAACTGTAGGAGACGGTCATGGCACTTGCAGGGACTTTGCAATCAATTGCAATTCATCTGATCACTCGTCATAACATTCTGGAGTATATGCAAATTGCCATCATAAAAACAGAGGCAGCAGACTTTGTGAAAATTCATATTTGTGTAATTCTCAAAACTTTTGGCCACAGCTGCATATAAATAACTATAAATACAACTATAAAGTAACAACTGTAAAACAAAGTAAATTCTGCTATTAAAGTGGTAGGTAACTGTGCTTTTTCGCTTGTTCCTACAGGTAAGCCTATAATAAAGCTTACCTGTATGTACAGTGAATATTTTCTAAATTTGCACCATTCAGAAGATATTCACAAATTCAGCAGCCAGTGATGTCAGCTGTGCATGCGAACTCTACTGAGGGCACCCTACTGGTGCCATCAATTCAAAGCGCTATGCCATGCGCTTCCTCTTGCCCACTCTAAGCACCTTACCAGCAGCCTCCTGGATTACACATCGGACATACCCAGAAGCTACAGGACCCATCTCCCTGCAGTCTGTAATCTCACACATGGCGCAGAAGGGGGTGGCTGTGAGTGATCCAGAAGTGACAGCAAGATGGAGGCGCAGAAGATCAGAAGCCTTGTGAAGAATCCGGTGTGTACAAGACAGTGCTGGCCTTCATGGGCTGGTAATTATGTTTCTTAAAGTATATGTGAACCCTCACTCTGTAAAATAACCCATTCAGTTTAAAATATAAATTAAAGGCAAAACAAAAAAAAATAAGAGCTAGGGGAGGAGAAGTGGCAGAACGCTGGTCTTCCCAGTGCATGGCTGTGCACAGGGTGTGTCAGGACAAGTTTGATCATTGGAAGAGAACAGACCCGGCAAAGCTAGAGAACTGATCATGCTGTGCTCTCCCGCCTAGTGTGGCCAGTTTTTAATGGAAGAGCAGAGTGACTGGCAGGATCACCAGGGATTTCACAAAAAGCAGTCAATACAAAGAGAACAGAATACTTTTTCCCAAAAGTACAGCAGGCACATATCAGGAATATGAAATTCTAGATTTATATACTCTTTAAAAGTCAGCAATTACAGTACTTGTAGTTTACCTTTATTTTTTTAAATCTTTATTTAAATTATTTATATCCATACAAAAGAAAACAAAAAAAGAAATAGCATTCACATCTTTTCCTCTACAATAATACTTTCCCTTGTATCCCATAAATCCCCCCCCCCCATCCAACACCCCCTCCCCCGCAGACTCTATCCAACCAGGTACTTTCACCCTCCTACCCCTTGGTGTCAACATTGGCACTGCCTCTTCTCCACGTACCTCACAGATTCCTTAAAAGCCACCCAACTTGCCCATCTACCTCCCCCAGTCTCATACTCCACATTTGACGGGTCTCTCTCCCTTTTCTCTAAGTTATATGTTTCCTGCACTCTTAGGAACCAATCCTTGCTCTTGGGGCCTTCTACCTTTTGCCATTTTTTAGGGATTTCGCTTTTTGCTGCGTTCAACAGCACAGGGGTAATGGACCCATTATATTCTCGGTTTCCACCCTCTGAGCTGTGAAACAAGCATATCCATGGGTCATACGGGATTATTTTACCTGTAATCTCTTCTATTATTTGTATAACCTCCAGCCAATACATTTTAACAACCGGGCAGCTCCACCACAGATGTGCCATAGTCCCCAATGCCTTACACCCTCTCCAACAGTTCGGGGATTTATCTGGCTGGAATTTGCTAATTATCTCTGGAGTAGCATACCATCTAGTTACACACTTATAGTTTGTAGTTTACCTTTAGTTTTCCTATAGTCAGGTGATGTTTCTCTTTAAGGCTATAATCATACAGGAACGGACAGCTGCCAGAGCGCTTTACCTCTCCAGCAGCTGTCTGTTCCCAACTGCAGTAGGGAACAGTGTGGTGCGTGATTCAGCGCATCACACACAGCTCCCCCTTTTTTTTTTTTGTATAAACTTTATTTGAAGTGTACAAAAGTACACTTCATTCATGCTGCTGTACAGAAGCGTAATGTAATGCTGTACAGTGCCGTGCGATTCTGTACAGAGCGCTCAGGGCTGCGTTGCAATGTAAATGGGACACACAGAAAACAATTGTTTTCTGGGTGTACTCGCGGTGACATGCAATCACAATGCAGTGATGTAAATTAGCCCCGTTATGGGGATAATTTTCCAGTCTTCATTGATTTTTTTAGTTTATCCCCTTCCCGCCGACCGTACGCAGATATGCGTACTCGGCTTTCCGGGGTTATACCGGGATGATGCCTGCAGCTGCAGGCATCATCCCGGTACCGTTGTTTACAGCGGGCGATCGGCTACCCGTGTATAACAACCGATGCGGCTAAAAGCCGCTCGGTTGTTATACCGGAGGAGCGGGAGGGGACATCCCCCCCTCCCGCCGCCTCCCGCCGCTGTTACCGGGCCTCCCGTGCGATGAGCGGCTTCGTTCCAGCCTTCTCGTTGTAAATGCAGAAGCGACGTCATGACGTCACTTCCCGTTTACTCGGCTGCCAATGGCGCCGAATTTAAAAAAGTACACAGTATTCAGAATCGCCGTTTTCGGTGATCTGAATACTTTGAAGCGTAAAGGAGGGATCGGGGGTCTTTTAGACCCCCGATCCCTCCATAAAGAGTACCTGTCACCACCTATTACTGTCACAAGGGATGTTTACATTCCTTGTGACAGCAATAAAAGTAAAAAAAAAAAAAAAAATTTTTAAACACAATTTATAAAGTAAAAAAATAAATAAAATAAATTAAAAAAATTTTTTTTTAAAGTGCCCCTGTCCCCGCGAGCTCGCGCAGCGAAAAAAACGCATACGGAAGTCGCGCCCGCATATGTAAACGGTGTTCAAACCACACATGTGAGGTATCGCCGTGATCGTCAGAGCGAGAGCAATAATTCTAGCCCTAGACCTCCTCTGTAGCTCAAACCTGGTAACCGTAAAAAATTTTTAAAGCGTCGCCTATGGAAATTCATAGGTACCGTAGTTTGTCGCCATTCCACGAGTGCGTGCAATTATAAAGGGTGACATGTTTGGTATCTATTTACTCGGCGTAACATCATCTTTCACATTATACAAAAAAATTGGGGTAACTTTACTGTTTGGATTTTTGAAAATTCATGAAAGTGTCACTTTTCCAAAAATGTTCCGTTTAAAACACCGCTGCACAAATACCGTGTGATAAAAAATATTGCAACAATCGCCATTTTATTCTCTAGATTCTCTGCTAAAAAAATATATATAATGTTTGGGAACTCTAAGTAATTTTCTAGCAAAAAATACAGATTTTAACTTGTAAACACCAAATTTCAAAAATAGGCTTAGTCATGAAAGGGTTATTTTTGTTTGTGGGAGGTGAGCATATAATGGAGCTTTGCTGATTCATGGCTAATATTTTTCCTTCCCGATGTATCAATTTCCATTATACAACATTCCTATCTTTGAGGAAAGGTCAGGGTTGATGTTTCCTGTGAAGGGTTCAGTTTGAATTGTTCTTCATGTCAGCAGCTGTGTTGATCTTTTTGGCGTGGAGCCATGTGTAGAACCATGGCTATATGCTGACAACAATCACTTTTAGTTTCTAGTGTAAAGTAGAATACTGGTTTATTTCACACAAACCTTTTTGCTGGAGGAGAAATGTATTTGTAGGTAACATTACATTACAGATACATTTTAACAATATTTCAATGGATGGTGACATGGAGTTAAATATAGCATGTAGAAAATGTTTAAAAAAAAAACTCAGATGAGAGAAAACATACTGTATGTTGTTATTTGTTAAAGTTCAAGTTGTCTCTGTGTTCTTGTACCAACTCTCTGAAGCAGGGGTCTCAAACTGGCAGCCCTCCAGCTGTTGCGAAACTACTGAGTCCCATCGTGCCTCTGCCTATGGCAGTCATGCTTGTAATTGTCAGCCTAGCAATACCTCATGGGACTTGTAGTTCTGCAACAGCTGGAGGGCCATAAGTTTGAGACCTCTGCTCTGAAGTCTCCGAATTCTGGGACATTTCTAGCAGGTAGGGCACATTTGATCTATAAAGATGTTAGATTTTTATGGGGCTGAAAAATTGTAAAACAGTGTAAGTATACTGCACATATTCCATACCTGCAGGATCACTGTGGAAGCTATTAATCCCTGTAGTAACTGGCACTACTACAGTGATCCTCATTGTCTTCCGGGTCCTGTGCCAAGTAAGTGACCCTCTGTGGTTGGCATGGGACCTAGAAGATGGCAAGAATGTTAAAGAAGAATTCCAGAATTCCAGATGTAGAAGCTTTTTACATTGGTCCGATTTAAACCAATGTAACTATGTATGAGTATACCACACCACTATTGTAGCTTCTGGGCCCCATGCCATGTGGCTAGCCTGCTGCGTTGATAATGCAGGTGGTTAGCCACTTGGCATTGGCAGCATTGAGGACACCTTAGATTTTTCTCAATAAATGCAGTGTGTTCTCTGATTGGATGAGATAGACAGGCAAAAGCATTGTGTCATATTAACCACTTCAGCTCCGGAAGGTTTACCCCCCTTCATGACCAGGCCATTTTTTTGCGATACGGCACTGCCTTATTTTAACTGACAATTGATGTCCTTTTTTGCCCACAAATAGAGCTTTCTTTTGGTGGTATTTGATCACCTCTGCGATTTGTATTTTTTGCGCTATATACAAAATAAAAAAGACCGACAATTTTGAAAAAAATACATTTTTTTTTACTTTCTGCTATAAAACATTCCCAATAAAAAAAAATTAAAAAATCAAATTTCTTCATCAATTTAGGTCAATATGTATTCTGCTACATATTTTTGGTAAAAAAAATCACAATACATGTATAATGATTGGTTTGTGCAAAAGTTACAGCGTCTACAAACTATCGTATATATATCTTTTTTTATTTTTTTACTAGTAATGGTGGCGATCAGTGACTTATAGCGGGACTGCAATATTGCGGTGGAAAAATCGGATACCTAACTGACGCTTTTGATACTTTTTGGGGACCAGTGACACTAATACCAGGGCCAATCCTAGGTTCACCGGCGCCTGGGTGCAGAAATACCAACTCCTCCCCTTTACAAATGTTTCTATGGCAACGACTCAAACACAGAGATGCTCCTCTAAGAAGTCTTTGTTACCCCGGGATCCTCCCATGATCTTTTAACAGTAAAAAAATTACAGGTTGAGCGTACACTAATGAGACCTGGAGGGGGTCTCTCTGATGCACACAGAGATGGCTTCTGTTAGAGAGTCTGTTAGAAAGAGCCCCCAGACATATTACAGGAGATGGTCAGAGACTGCAGACATAGTACAGGAGATGATCAGAGACTGCAGACATACTACAGGAGATGGTGAGAGACTGCAGACATGGTACAGGAGATGGTCGGAGACTGCAGACATAGTACAGGAGATTGCCAGAGACTGCAGACATAGTACAGGAGATGGCCAGAGACTGCAGACATAGTACAGGAGATGGTGAGAGACTGCAGACATAGTACAGGAGATGGTCAGAGATTGCAGACATAGTACAGGAGATGGCCAGACTGCAGACAGGCTACAAGAGATGGTCAGAGACTGCAATCATGGTACAGGAGATGATCAGGGACTGCAGACATAGTACAGGAGATGGTCAGAGACTGCAGACATAGTACAGGAGATTGCCAGAGACTGCAGACATAGTACAGGAGATGGCCAGAGACTGCAGAGATGATATAAGAGACGGTCAGAGACTGCAGACATGGTACAGGAGATGATCAGAGACTGCAATCATGGTACAGGAGATGATCAGAGACTGCAGACATAGTAGAGGAGATGGTCAGAGACTGCAGACATAGTACAGGAGATGGTCAGAGACTGCAAACATAGTACAGGAGATTGCCAGAGACTGCAGACATAGTACAGGAGATTGCCAGAGACTGCAGACATAGTACAGGAGATTGCCAGAGACTGCAGACATGGTACAGGAGATGGTCAGAGACTGCAGACATAGTACAGTAGATGGTCAGAGACTGCAGATATAATACAGGAGATGGTCAGAGACTGCAGTTCCTATGGATGTTAGTAGATAATGGCCGATCGGCCCTCTCACCTGACCCAGCGATACAGCAACGGTTCCTCTGATCAGGAGTCAGCTCACTCTGAATTTCCCATGGTGACTCTGCTGGGTAGCACCCAGATCTGTATTCCTGCAATGACTCCATTCCTTTCTCCTCCAGGGATGGCGCTAGGCTGTGTGTCTTTCCCTCTGGTGGCACAGGGCAGCGGGGTTCTCTCTCTGATGGTGTTCTCTCAGCACTGTCCTCTCCCTCTGGAGTCCTGGGTCTACTTCCCTGAAAGCTTTCCCGGGCTCCTGTATCTCTCTCTCTCCAATTCAGCTGAGCATGCTGTGTGGGCTGCAGTTTCCGTGTTACAGTGGGGCTGCCAGTCCTCGGGACTATATGTCCCACAATCCTCTTCTCTACTCCTTTTTCTATTCTGTTTCTTCCCTGGGTATATGAAGGCGGGGGAAGATGCATAGTGGGCAGCTGTGCTGGCAAGCACCGCTCACTAGTACAGCAGCGCGCGCGAGAGGGAGAGGGAGAGGGAGGGGGAGAGGGAGGGGGGAAAGAAGAGCCTGCAGATGCATTGGCATCACTAGGGTTGGGGTCACCCCCCTTCCACCAACTATAGTCGCCCCTCAGTACAGACCCCCCTCCACTTAGTATAGACCCCCCTCCATCAGTGCAGAACCCACACTAAGTATTAACCCCTCCCTCAGTACAGACCTTACTCAGTACAGACCCCCCCCAGGAAAACCCCCCTCCATTAGCACAGACCCCCCCGAGGACAGATCTCCCCCTCCATTAGTACAGACCCCCACAGGACAAACCACCGCTCCATTAGTACAGACCCCCCCATTAGTACAGACTCCCCAATACAGACCCCACCTTCATTAGGACAGACCCCCCCCATTAGTACAGACCCCCCAGGAAAAAACGTCCCCCCCTCCATTAGTACATTAGTACAGACCCCCCAGGACAGACCCCCCCTCCATTAGTGCAGACCGCCCCAGGACAGACACCCCCTCCATTAGTATAAACCCCCGAGGACAGACCCCCCCTCCATTAGTACAGACCCCCCCAGGACAAACCCCCCTCTATTAGTAACGACCCACCAGGACAGACCCTCCCTCCATTAGTACAGACCTCCCAGGACAGACCCCCCCCATTAGTACAGACCTCCTTCCATTAGTACAGACCTCCCAGGTCAGACCCCCTTCATTAGAACAGACCCCCCCTCCATTAGTACAGACCCCCAGGACAGACCCCCCCATTAGTACAGACCCCCCTCCATTAGTATAGACCCCCCCAGGACAGACCCCCCCTCCATTAGTACAGACCCCCCAGGACAGACCCTCCCTTTATTAGTAATGACCCCCCAGGACAGACCCCCCTCCATTAGTACAGACCCCCCCAAGACAGACCCCCAGGACAGAACCCCCCTCCATTAGTACAGACCCCCCTCCATCAGTATAGACTCCCCAGGACAGACCCCCCTCCATTACTACAGACCCTCCAGGACAAACCCCCCCATTAGTACAGACCCCCAGGACAAAGCCCCCCCTCCATTAGCACAGACCCCCCTCCATTAGTATAGACCCCCCAGGACAGACCCCCCTCCATTAGTAATGACCCCCCAGGACAGACCCCCCCTCCATTAGTAATGACCCCCCCAGGACAGACCCCCCTTCATTACTACAGACCCCCCAGGACAGACCCCCCCATTAGTACAGACCCCCCAGGACAGAGCCCCCCTCCATTAGTACAGACCCCCCTCCATTAGTAATGACCCCCCAGGACAGACCCTCCTCCTCCATTATTACAGACCCCCTCCTCCATTAGGGTATGGTACATAAAAACACCCGGGCGGCAGCTGGAGAGGAGAGGACAGTGTGCAGCCGCGCCGCCCGGGTGGAGAACAAAGCAGTTCACAGCAGGCAGGAGTGAGAGACACAGAGAGGAGGAGAATGTGTCTCCACACAGAGACCAGCCGCTCTGCCTCCATTCTCACTTCCGGGCCGGCTGGCTGTTCTCCTTCTCTGACAGAAGGAGAGAGGGGCTTGTGCAGTTAACACAGCGGCGCCTTTCTTCTTAGAACACCGGCGGAGAGGCGCCGCCGGACACAAACAAGAGGAGGAGGAGGAAGAGGGAAGGGAGCACTCTGGCGCTTCAGCGCCCCCATCTCTCTGGCGCTCGGGTGCACTGCACCCCGCCTGGGATCGGCCCTGACTAATATAGTGATCAGTGCTAAAAAAATATGCACTGTTATGGTGCTAATGACACTGGCAGGGAAGGGGTTTACATCAGGGGCGATCAAAGGGTTAAATGTGTCCCCTGGGAGTGATTACTAATTCTGGGGGGGGGGGGTGCTTTGACTGGGGAAATGTAGGGAACACAGGATCAGCACATTCCTCTCTCACAGAACAGCAATCTGCCTTGTTTACATAGGCAAAGTCCGCCTTTCTCCTGAACGATTGGCAGGTCCCGGCAGACAATCACAGCGGGAGCGGATCACCGGCGGCGCCCGCCCTAGACCGGGAAATGTCAGATCTCATACTAGGTACGGGATCTGGCACAGAGTGGCTGCCCTTTTGCACAGTATATATGGTGGGCAGTTGCTAAGCAGATAAAGTGGTCATTGGCTCCCGCTGCTGTCAATCACAACCAGTGAGCCAATGAGGAGAGGGGGGGCGGGGCTGAGCCACAGCTCTGTGTGTGAATAGACACACAGAAGTGCTGCTCGGGAGCGAGTCTGCTTGGGTGCCCCCACAGCAGGCTGCTTGATCTGGGGGGAGGTGCCAGGAGCGCCGGCAGAGGACCCCAGTAGAGGAGGATCAGGGCTGCTCTGTACAAAATCCCTGCACAGAGCAGGCATGACATGTTTGTTATTTAAAATATATATATATATATATATATATATATATATATATATATATATATATTTTTTTTTTTTTTTTAAATATATCACTTCAACCACTTCACTACCGGCCCATAGTCAAATGACTTCCGCAGATGGGATCTCCCATCCTGGGCGCCTGGGCGGACGTCATATGACGTCCTCGGCTTCTCGACGCTCCCGCAGCTTGGCGATTGGGGATGAGGCGTGTCCCTCGGACACAGACCATCCCAGATTAGTGTAAACAGCCAGGAAAAAAATGGCTCTTTACCACATAACCGGCTGTGTCCAATCACAGCCAGTCACAGAATGTCAACAAACCGCGGTAACAAGATGTTACCGGGTTCCCCTCCTCCCACACAGATCGTATGTGAGAAGGCGATTGCGGTCACAGCTCGTTACTGCTTACAGTGTACACCAATCACACTGATGCCCCCCCTCTAATAAAGAGGACCTGTCACCAGCCATCAAAGTACCTGTCACCAGCCATCAAAGTACCTGTGTACCTGTCACAGTCCATATGAGTATCTGTCACAGCCCATCTAAGTACCTGTCACAGTCCATATGAGTACCCGAGTACTTGTCACAGTCCATCTGAGTACCCGAGTACCTGTCACAGCCCATCTGAGTACCTGTCACAGTCCATCTGAGTACCCGAGTACCTGACTACCTGTCACAGTTCCTCTGAGTACCCGAGTACCTGTCACAGCCCATCTGAGTACCTGTCACCGCCCTTCAGAGTACCTGTCACCACCCATCAGAGTACCCGAGTGCCAGTCACCAGCCAATCAGAGTACCCGAGTACCTATCTGTAGCCCATCAGAGTAACCGGGTACCTGTCACCAGCCCATCAGAGTACCCGAGTACCTGTCACCAGCCGATCAGAGTAATCGAGTACCTGTCACCAGCCCATCAGAGTACCCGAGTACCTATCTGCAGCCCATCAGAGTACCTGAGTACCTATGTGCAGCCTATGCCTCATAGAATATATGTTGGGGTGTTTGCTTTCCAAAATGGGGTCATTTTGTGGGAAATTCCACTGTCCTGGTGCTCCAGGACCTTCTAAAGTGCGATAGGTAGGAATGAAATGAGATGTGTAATTTATGCTCCTAGAACGCCTGAAGGTAACATTTCAATGTTGGACCTCTGTATGTGGTCAGGCTGTGTAAAAGTCTCACACATGTGGTATCGCCATACTCAGGACGAGTAGCAGAATATATTTTGTGGTGTAATTTTTGCTATATATATGCTATGAGTTAGAAATATCTTATAAATTGACAATTTTGTGTAAAGAAAAATAGGTTCTCATTTTCTTTCCATGTTTTCCAAAGACTTGTGGAAAAAAATTAACTGTTCAAAAGACTCATAATGCTTCATAGAATATACGTTGGGGTATTTTCTTTCCAAAATGGGGTCATGTTGTGGGTAATTCCATTGTCCTGGTGCTCCAGGGCCTTCAAAAGTGTAATAGGTCATTAGGAAAATATATGTGTCATTTATGCTCGTAGAACGCCTGACGGTGCTCCCTGCATGTTGGACCTCTCTATGTTGCCAGGCTGTGTAAAAGTCTGACACATGTGGTATCACCATACTCAGGAGGAGTAGCAGAATATATTTTGGGGTGTAATTTTTGCTATATACATGCGATGAGTTTGAAATAGCTTATAAATCGTCCACTTAGTGTAAAAAAAAATATGTTTTCATTCACGTTTTCCAAAGACTTATGGAAAAAAATGAATCGTTCAAAAGACTCACGCATGTGGTATCGCCATACTCGGGAGGAGTAGCAGAATGTATTTTGGGGTGTAATTGGAAGTATGCATATGCTGTGTGTGAGAAATAACTTCTTATTATGACAATTTTGTGAAAAAAAAATTATTTTCCCAAGAATTGTGTGAAAAAATTACAACTTCAAAAAACTCACCATGCCTCTTACTAAATACCTTGGACTGTCTACTTTTCAAAAAGGGGTCATTTGGGGGGTATTTGTACTTGACATTCCTGACATTTCAGGGCCTCAAGAAATGAGACAGGTCGTCAGTACATCAGATGTGATCAATTTTCAATGGTTTGCACCATAGCTTGTAGACTCAAAAACTTTCGCACAGACCAAATAATACACACTAATTTGGGTTTTTTTTTTTTACCAAAGAGATGTAGCAGTATAAATTTTGGCGAAAATTTATGAACAAAAATTACTTATTTGCAAAATTTTATCATAGAAACTAAAAAAAAGTGTTTTTTTTTTTCAATTTTTTTTTATAATCAAATTGTATTAAGTTTATACACAGAAAAAAATGTATATACAGATTGCAAACAGTACAACAATGATATCCAGACATATGTTCACAAAGAATACATGTTAAAATAGCACCACTGAACAATTCAATTCCAATACATATTGCTGATATTGTATGCAACAAGTGGTTAGGTACAAATTATCAACTGTAACTACCCAGGTCCTCCACTGATCCCCACACCATTGTCGTGTAAGTGGAAAGGGGGAGCGTACCCAAGCAATGTATGTACATACCAACTGCACAGGTGTATATGAACAAACCTGAAGTGTAAAGTGTGCATATAATACTGTATTCCAATGCACTGCAAGCGGAGCGCCGACATTTGGGGGGGGGGGGGGGTGTAGATAGGAAGGGAGAAAGGGAACTAAAAAAAAAAGGTAGATAGAGTGAAAACAACGGCTCTACCTACTTAACATAAGATACAACTAGGAGCGTGTCCTCTAACAGTAACATCATGTCTGGGTCACGGAACAAGGGGCATTTCAATGAGTGAGAGAGGAGAGGGGCCCAGCGCATACTAGCACATTATGAAAGACTTACTTTGAAACAATGGATGACAGGGCTTCCATCTTCACCCGGTCTTCCTTTATGGGTTTGCAGGCTGAGCCGCGATGATGTCACGTCCGCGTGTGGTAGATACTGTTTATACGGCATGCCATTCCTTCAGCGTGCATGTACCGGTGACGTCACAAATAAATATCACCTAAACGGTGCACATCTAGGAGATATTCCTTGTGTCCAATCTGACTTTACTAGCACATTAAAGTAGAACTATAGGCAACATTTTTTTTTCATTTTGGATAGAGCAAGTGAGAGTTAACCCCTGTCAGACTTTTTTTTTTCGACATCTTTGTCCCATTTCTGTGAATTTCCTTCACTTCCTGTCCCATAGCCAAACAGGAAGTGAGTGGAAATCCCTGCAAATTAAGTGAATTCCTTGAGGACCCCCCAGGTCACCAGAACTAGTGTCCCCATTGGAAGATGTCCCCTCTATTACTTTTCTGGGGACAACTCAAAATTGGGGATTTTCTTTTACTTTCACTTTTAATGTTAATGGTCAACAGGACAAGTATAGAGGGTACAGACTGCAATAAAACTGGTATTCTAATCTCTCTCCACTCTATCCAAAACTAAAAAAAGTTTTGCCTTTAGTTATACTATACTATGCTCACATAGTATGTTGCAGAACTAACACTTTTTTTTTTCAGGTACAAATATTGCTATTTCTTATGAATCATGCACACAGATTAGTGAGCAATCCTTAGCCAGTATTGATAAATATTCCCTATACAGGAAAGAAGGCTGGTTGGGTCCCTCTGGGACAAGTGGGGATGTGCACACTTTGCAGGGTGACTCCCTGTAGTCCCATTACTGCAGACGAGCCATATGATCCATAGACAGTGTAAGCACCGTGACTCCCGCACAGCACGGCTCCGCTCTATGTCAATATTTGTCCAGGTGACAGCAGTCACCCCCGCTGCGTCGTGACGTCAGATCTCGTTCTGTGGACGCTCGTCGGTCCCCGCCCCCCTTGCTGCTCGTTTCGCTGTGAGAGACATTACCCAGAATTCAGCGGGAGCAGCTGGCTGCCAGGTAGATCGCGGTGCATTGCGGGGGGAGAGAGAGGAGAAGTGTGCGGAGCTGTACAGGTGACCTGAGGGAGGCCGCTCTGGGTTGAGTGTGCTGGGACTATACCATGAACAGCATCAAGAACGTTCCGTCCCGGGTGCTGAGCCGGCGCAGCGGAGGCTTGGAGGCGGAGAGGGAGCAGTTTGACAGGAACCAGGTGAGAGAGACATGGAGGTGACAGATGGGTGTGTGAGCCGAGCCAGACGTCACAGAACAGCGCTGTGTTCTCTGCTCCGGGTTGAGGGCAGGGGAAGGAGGACAGCCAGGGATCATGGAGAGCAGGTGAGGGCAGGCTAGCCGGGCACTATGGAGAGCAGGTGAGGGCTGGATAGCCGGGCACTATGGAGGACAGGTGAGGGCAGGATAGAAGGGGACCACGGAGAGCAGGTGAGGGCAGGATAGAAGGAGACCACGGAGAGCAGGTGAGGGCAGGATAGAAGGGGACCACGGAGAGCAGGTGAGGGCAGGATAGAAGGGGACCACGGAGAGCAGGTGAGGGCAGGATAGAAGGGGACCACGGAGAGCAGGTGAAGGCAGGATAGAAGGGGACCACGGAGAGCAGGTGAAGGCAGGATAGAAGGGGACCACGGAGAGCAGGTGAGGGCAGGATAGGAGACCATGGAGAGCAGGTGAGGGCAGGATAGAAGGGGACCACGGAGAGCAGGTGAGGGCAGGATAGAAGGGGACCACGGAGAGCAGGTGAAGGCAGGATAGAAGGGGACCACGGAGAGCAGGTGAAGGCAGGATAGAAGGGGACCACGGAGAGCAGGTGAAGGCAGGATAGAAGGGGACCATGGAGAGCAGGTGAGGGCAGGATAGGAGACCATGGAGAGCAGGTGAGGGCTGGATAGCCGGGCACTATGGAGGACAGGTGAGGGCAGGATAGAAGGAGACCATGGAGAGCAGGTGAGGGCTGGATAGCCGGGCACTATGGAGGACAGGTGAGGGCAGGATAGAAGGGGACCATGGAGAGCAGGTGAGGGCAGGGTAGAAGGGGACCACGGAGAGCAGTTGAGGGCTGGATAGCCGGGCACTATGGAGGACAGGTGGGGGCTGGATAGCCGGGCACTATGGAGGACAGGTGAGGGCAGGATAGAAGGGGACCATGGAGAGCAGGTGAGGGCAGGATAGAAGGAGACCATGGAGAGCAGGTGAGGGCAGGATAGCCGGGCACTATGGAGGACAGGTAAGGGCAGGATAGAAGGGGACCATGGAGAGCAGGTGAGGGCAGGATAGAAGGGGACCACGGAGAGCAGTTGAGGGCTGGATAGAAGGAGACCATGGAGAGCAGGTGAGGGCTGGATAGCCGGGCACTAAGGAGGACAGGTGAGGGCTGGATAGCCGGGCAGTATGGAGGACAGGTGAGGGCATGATAGAAGGGGACCATGGAGAGCAGGTGAGGGCAGGATAGAAGGAGACCATGGAGAGCAGGTGAGGGCTGGATAGCTGGGCACCATGGAGGACAGGTAAGGGCAGGATAGAAGGGGACCATGGAGAGCAGGTGAGGGCTGGATAGAAGGAGACCATGGAGAGCAGGTGAGGGCTGGATAGCCGGGCACTATGGAGGACAGGTGAGGGCAGGATAGAAGGGGACCACGGAGAGCAGTTGAGGGCTGGGTAGCCGGGCACCATGGAAAGCAGGTGAGGGCTGGGTAGCCGGGCACCATGGAAAGCAGGTGAGGGCTGGATAGCCGGGCACCATGGAGAGCAGGTGAGGGCAGGATAGCCGGGCACCATGGAGAGCAGGTGAGGGCAGGATAGCCGGGCACCATGGAAAGCAGGTGCGGGCAGGATAGCCGGGCACCATGGAGAGCAGGATAGCTGGGCATCATGGAAGATAGTGGAGGAGAAAATAGCCAGGGACTATGGAGGGCTCTGTGATGGCAGTATAGCCGGGGACCATGGAGGGCTCTGTGATGGCAGTATAGCCGGGGACCATGGAGGGCTCTGTGATGGCAGTATAGCCGGGGACCATGGAGGGCTCTGTGATGGCAGTATACCCGGGGACCATGGAGGGCTCTGTGATGGCAGTATAGCCGGGGACCATGGAGGGCTCTGTGATGGCAGTATAGTCGGGCACCATGGAGGTCTCTGTGATGGCAGTATAGCCGGGCACCATGGAGGTCTCTGTGATGGCAGTATAGCCGGGCACCATGGAGGGCTCTGTGATGGCAGTATAGCCAGGCACCATGGAGGGCTCTGTGATGGCAGTATAGTCGGGCACCATGGAGGGCTCTGTGATGGCAGTATAGTCGGGCACCATGGAGGTCTCTGTGATGGCAGTATAGCCGGGCACCATGGAGGTCTCTGTGATGGCAGTATAGCCAGGCACCATGGAGGTCTCTGTGATGGCAGTATAGCCAGGCACCATGGAGGTCTCTGTGATGGCAGTATAGCCAGGCACCATGGCGGGCTCTGTGATGGCAGCATAGCCGGGGACCATGGCGGGCTCTGTGATGGCAGCATAGCCGGGGACCATGGCGGGCTCTGTGATGGCAGCATAGCCGGGGACCATGGAGGGCTCTGTGATGACAGGATAGGTGGCACCATGGAGGGCTCTGTAATGGCTGAATAGCTAGACACCATGGAGGGCTCTGTATTGGGTTATACATAAGGAGAGGGCATGCAGGAAGGTCATGGCAGGATAACTGGGCATCATGGAGAGCTCGGTGCTGGATGCCACAGAATGAGGAAAAGGTAACAGCCAGGTCTATGATGGAGGTCTCTGTGCTGGACTCTACAGGAGAGAGAACAGGTGAAGGCAGGATAGGCAGACATCAGTGAGGACCCTGTGCTTGGCTGTATAGGAAGGAACGCAGGATAGTTGGGCTCTGTCTTTGGCTGTACGCTAGTCAGAAGGGGTTAAGGCAGGATAGCCACATAACAGAAAGTTCTCTGTTCTGGGCTGTACAGGAGGGCAGACAGATGAGGACACAGGAGCAGAGCACTATGGAGGGCTCTGTTCTGGACTGTACAGATGGGAGAACGGGTGAAGGAATTCAGATTTTTTTTAGGGTGTGAAGAAACTCCTAAGAGTGTCTATAATCTGTCTTGTTTTAAACAAAATATCCAGTATTTTATTTTTAATTTTTTAGCTTGAAATGAATGTGATCCTTGAAAATGTGTAGACTTTGCTGTTTGTAACCTATTCATTTGTGTTTTAATCCTAAAACTGATCAGCATTAAAGTGTATATAAATACTATTTTTTAATTCAAGAAATTGCTTCCCTGCCATGATGTCAGCTATGTACTCCTACAGTCTGTCAGTGGTGTTCTTTGCATCCATGCCACCTCTTCTTTCATTTCACAGAAGGTCTATCCCCTCCTCTTGTTGCTGGTGGACAGCAGATCATTAATAGGAGCAGTGGAGTCACCCGGCACACTTGTTCCCACAATCGTATACGCCTACGCAAACCTTGCTTACATGTCCCACCTTAAAGTGCACAGCAGGATGCACTAGAGCAGAGCCACCTCAGCTGATGTGCTTTGCCTGCTGGAAACTTTAGTCCTATCACTCCTGTCACATCACAGTAAGTAGCTCTGCACCCACGTCTGAATCATGGATGCACATAAAGCAAGAGACTGAGTGATTCAGCTATTGGGAGCATGCAATACAAGAATGTTAATTTTACTGGAGCAGCACAGTGTTTTGGTAGTTGGTACATCAGCTTTAGAGCACTAGGGTCATTGGTTTGAATCCCAACAACAGAACCCCCTGCATGGGAGGCATTGGCTCCTGTCTAATTTGGCCCTAGTATGTGAGGTTGGAATTGTAAGCTTCTTGGGGGCAGGAGATGATGTGAATCTACAATATATGTAAAAGCGCTGTGTACATTTTGATGTTCTATAAACCAGTGTTCTAACGAGCAGAGCTCTCTGATTCCTACTGTATTAAAGTGTATTGTACTTGTACTGTCTACCCTCAAGTTGTAAAGCGCTATATAAATCCTATATAATAATAATTTTAAAGTCAAATTTCAATTTTGTTTTAGTCATAGTCTTTTGACTAAAATGCTGTTTATGTTTTAGTCGTATTTTAGGCAACTAAAAACCCCAGTACATTTTAGTCAAATAAAATCTGTTACATTTTATTCAAATAATAGACATACAAAGGTGCCTTCTCCCCTGTAATATAAACAACAAAGCTGCCTTCCTTATAATGAAAACGATGTAAACCTTAAACAAAACGAGAAAATGAGTGGGAGTGCTGAATTGCTAAAGCTAACTGGATGAATAGCTTAATTCCGTAAGAAAAAGTTGAAGAAGTGAGAATAGTTGGGAAAAGTAGGAATGATTTTAAAATAAACATGAATTTCATTAAAAAAGTTTAAAACCACCACTAATGTATGAAAGATGTGGAATATTTAAAGGTTTTTTTGAAAAGCTTGTTGATCATTAATCGCCACACCTAATGAGTGAGAGACAGTGTGAGAGAACCCTTCAAACAAGCCTTAATAAATCCCCAACAGTACATGCTATGGAAACAGCGACTTCACCGTTAGAGACACGCGGCCTTTGTGAACGTATCTGTATAAAATTTATGTTGATAAACTTAAAAATGTGGGCCTGTCAGCGATTTAAAAAAGAAGTTGGCTGTGCATTTTGCTGGGAAATGTGAAGAATTTTATACAGGACAGTCAATGGAAGAAAGTGTAGAACTCTTGATATTTGGAGCTCAACCAGCCAAAAGTAAAAGGCATATCACAAAACTGAGCACATTGCCTGAAACTAGACAAAAATACCTACGTTTTGATGTATATATTGTGTATGACAATTAGATCTTGTGGGCGTGAGAGCAATTTATAGAGAAGGAACTAAGATAATGTTTTTAAGGCTCTGTGCTCTAGCTATGACATCATCCACTCTAAGCAGCCCAATACACACTCTGTTTAATCGATAAAATTTCCTGAAATGATCACTAAACTTAAACAGCTCTTTTACAAAAACTGTAAAAGATATCAAACTGAAAAGATATAGCCAGATAGTGGAATATTATGTGAACATTTTAAAGTGGTGTTCCGGCCGAAGTTATACTTTTTAAATAAAAATACCCCTATAATACACAAGCTTAATGTATTCTAGTAAAGTTAGTCTGTAAACTAAGGTCTGTTTTGTTAGTTTATAGCAGTAGTTTGTTATTTTATAAACTTACAGCAGGCCGTGGCCATCTTAAGTGTGGGCATCTAAAGCCAGACTGTATTTCTTCCTGGATCTCATCCTTGCAGATCTCGCACATGCTCAGTGCAGCACAAGCAGTGTAATAAGTTTCAGGTCGGGTTTCCATAGCAACGGCAGTTTCAGAGGAAGTTGCCGCTCCTTCCCAGAAGGCATTGGAAACAGGAAATGATGCGATGGGCCACGGCCAGGGAGGAGGAAGTGAAAAATGAATACAGCAGATATACAGTAGGTGCTGAGAAAAAAAATAAAAAAATATCCAATTTGTTTACAGTGCACAGTTTAGTGAGGGATGCTGAAGAGTTGTAAAAGTGGGTGGAACTCCACTTTAAAGTTTGTTTGGCGTCTGTAGGTGAAAGTATGAAGGAGCTGAAACTTTTGGGAGCGGAAGAAGATTTTAAGGATTTGAAGCATGTTCCCATTCACTTCAATGTTAAAAAAAAGTGTTAAAAAGCTTATTATTTTAAAAAGTATAAATAGTAGAAAAAAAGTTAAAGTCCCATCATTAGCTGAAAGAGCTGAATATTTTAAAAGTTGAATGGTTTTAATAGCTGAAAGAATGCAGAAGTTACGCAGAGCCAAAAAACGTACAGAATAAAATTTAAAAATAAAAACGAATAACAATAGTGGAACTGCTGAAGCATTCCCACTTAATAGGAACCAGCGCTAATACACTTATTAATATACTCTTATTGCATCATTAATAAACTAAAAAGTCCATAAATAGGTGTGACCCATCCCACACCATAAAATGCATGATCTTCCAATGGGAACACCAAATGCCACCATCACTGTGAGACGTGCACACTTGCCGTCACTCCAGTGACCTCTAAATAAAGGTCAACAAGCGCTCTGGGGTATTTGATGAATCCAATTTGATCATAACCTCTCCATCAGATCCTCTAATATTGTCCTAAAAGTGTCATCCTCTCTTCAAAGGATATCACCACAATGGACCAAAGAAAGTATTTAGGCTTAATGTACACGGGACGTTTTTACAACCTCTCCTGAACGATTTAACTTGACAGATGGTAACCCATGTTTAAAACGTTCGTTTTGCCGCGTTTACCTGCCGAGTTTAGGGGCATTTTGCTGCGTTTGCGTTTAGAAGCGTTTGAAAAAAAAATTTTTTTTTCAAAATAGACAAAAATGAAAAAATGCCTGTAGATGAAACACGGCTAAACGAGAGTTACCCCATTTAGCCGTGTTTAGAAGCGTTTGGCACTTGAAATGCCTCTAAACTCAGCGTCTGAACAAATTTTTTTTTTGCTTTCCAAAAAAGGCCTCTAAACTCAACTGCCTAGAAACAGCTATAAACGAATCTTTGTACAAGTACTGATTAGATAACAGAGGAGAGTTCATGAGCAGTTGAAAAAAAATGCCCAACTGCTCCTAAACGTCCGTTTACCAGCAGCAGTGTACATGAGGCCTTATTGTGTAGCATTTTATTAAACTAGATTTGAAGTGGTTTTAAAGGCTGAAGGTTTTTTACATTCATGCATTCTATGCGTGAAGGTAAAAACCTTCTGTGTGCAGAGCAACCCCCCACCCCCAATCCATACCTGAACGCCCTCCGCTCCAGTGCTGTGCACGATGACGTCGGCTTTCTCGGGACTCTCCCTCCTCATTGGGGCAGACAGCAGTGGTAGCCCATTATATATGATGCACGCTGCCTAAAATGTAAGCAACAAAAATTACTAATAGCTGCTGCAACCACTGAATGTGTTCCCACACTTAAACTGAAAAATAATTATGTGTTTGTGCTGCTAAAATATCAATATTTAAATAAACACAGTGATTCATGACATGAAAGTGATCCCAAAAATGATACAAACATAACCTCTCCTATAAACAAATCTCTATGTGCAATCCCTGTATTAATAAAAATTGTGAAATCAAATAAATGATTCCAGTAGATTGTATAGTGTTAAACTCAAAATTAAAAATGTTAAGGTGTGCCAAGAAAACAACCAATCCACCATTTGAAAGTAATAGTCCCCAAAAGTCCAAATCCAGTGTATTAAGGGCTCTTCACTCTTCTAACGTGACTGGCCGGTGAACTTGCAAGGTGAACTTGCTTGTGGTGCCCCAGGAGGAAGTGGGAGCTGGAACCCTCTAAAAAGAGGGTTTTCGCCCCCCCTCAAAAAAATTACATGCCAAATGTGGCATGTGAGGGGGTCACCTTCCCTTAAAGCGGAAGTTCCATTTTTGTGTGGAACTCCGTGATTGTAACGTCTTTTTGTTATTCTTAAATAACTTTTTTTTTTTTTTTATCTGCTCTGTTGCAGTGGATTTGCACAGAGCAACCCAGATCCTCCTCTTCTCGGGCGGGTCCCTCTTCTGTGCTTCTAGCCCCTCCCTTCCGTCGAGTTCCCCCACAGCAAGCAGCTTGCTATGAGTCACAGCTCCCTGTGTCCATTTAGACATGGATCCCTGGCCCGGCCCCACCCCCTCTCTCTCCTGATTGACTGACTTTGACAGCAGCGGGAGCCAATGGCGTCGCTGCTTTGTCTCAGCTAATCAGGGGGGAGAGTCTGACGGCCGAGACACTCCTGGACAGAGATGGGGCTCAGGTAAATATTAGGGTGGCTGCTGCACCCAGAGGGCTTTTTATCTTAATGCACAGAATGCATTAAGATAAAGAACCTTCTGACTTTACAACCCCTTTAAAAGGTATTAATCGACAATTCAATGATTCTCCAGCTCAGTTCATCAGCATGAATCCACTTTATGGTTAAACAATAACCTCGAATGGCACCATCTCCAGATAGCTCACCATATGAATGGAAAAAAAGGCTGCACATAGTGTAGTATGCTTCATTTATTGTTAGTAATAAAACCGCTACTTAACTACTCACTCACCCGAGTCTGATGTCATTTGGCTCCACCTCCACACATTACGCCATCACTCGCGTGGCTTCATGAGAAAGTAAGCCTTTAATACAGACGCTCATTGAATGACTTGGACTTTTGGGGACTATTACTTTCAACTGGTGGATTGGTTGTTTTTTTCTTGGCACACCTTATATTGTTGTTTTGAGTTTAACACTATACAATCTACTGGAATAATTTGATTTCACGTTTTTTTATTAATATAGGCATTGCACATAGTTTTGTTTACAGGAGAGGTTATGTATGTATCCCTCAAGGGATCGGCGTACGTCCCACCTACAGGAAGTTCAGGCTGGATGTGACTTCAGTGAAGAGCTGGTGTTCCATCAGATTGTGCAATGGAAGTGACGTTCCGAGCAAAAAAAAAAAACTTACTGTGCATGCGCGATGCGTTCCATACACTTTATGATCTGACGGGTAGCGGTATTCTGATAGAACACCTATACGGACAGCTTACTACACCCAGCTACATCTTGAATTTCAGAGTAGTTTTAGCAATAAAGTGAGCTTATATGAATATAGTATATGGACATCTGTGATACTGTTTTGATGTTACATTTTGAAAGAAGCTGGACGTCAGTAGTAGGGAGGTGATGGAGGCCATGTTGGTACACCCCGCATTACTCAGCGCTAAACCTTTAGCCTTTCAAAATGTAACATCCAAACAGCATCTCAGATATCAATGTACTGTATTTTTATATATAAGCTCACGGTATTGCTAAAATTGCTCTGAAATTCAAGACGTAGCTGGGTGTAGTAAGATGTCCGCGTGGGTGTTCTATCAGATTACCACTACCCATCAGATCATGAACTGTTTGAAACGCATAGCGCATGGTCGAATGCATCGCACATGCGCAGTAAGTTTTTTTTTTTTTGTTTTTTTTTTTTTTTTGTCATAGTCACTTCCGTTGCACAATCTGATAGGTAGCGGTAATCTGATAGAACCCTCGGAAGTGACCTCCACGGAGGCTCCGCGGGCATAGTCACTTCTGGCTCTTCATTGGGTAAATGTACCTCCCTCACATTTTCATTCCATTTTTGTTCGTTGACGAAAATTGGTATTGATTTTCATAGATTTTTCTTTTTGTTCATCACTGAAAACATTCAGCTGATGAAAATAACACTGATCTAAACACCTGTAATAAGCAATAGGAGGGTTCAGTTCTATTTTAACATTAATAACAGTCCACAGCTAGAAATTCTTGTAGTAGAAGGTATAACATTTCGGTCACCTATAAGACACTTTTTTCAAATATTGTCTTACAAAGCTGGAGGGGTCTGTTAGTATGATCCTAGAGCTGAGCCCACTCATAGCAAAAACTAACTTCAAGTGTCTGCTTTACAAAGAAATGGCACATTTTCCGGCCTTGGAAGGCTGGATTGAAATCTCTCTTGTAACCTCCTTTTGCTTTTCAGAAATAATAGTGGCTCCAGGCGTGTCTCTATATACAGAAGGTAGGGTTGTCCCGATACCACTTTTTTAGGACCGAGTACAAGTACCGATACTTTTTTTCAAGTACTCGCCGATACCGATTACCGATACTTTTTTTTTAATGTCA
This sequence comes from Aquarana catesbeiana, assembly GCF_042186555.1. NCBI lineage: Eukaryota > Metazoa > Chordata > Amphibia > Anura > Ranidae > Aquarana > Aquarana catesbeiana. Next base: position 245,719,606 of record NC_133324.1, on the reverse strand, counting down.
CGTGACAGTTTTTTTTTTTTTTTTTTTTAACAGTGCTTGCTTTTTTTTGGGGGGGGGGGGGGGGGGAGGGGGTGAACGTTGTATGTGTGTGTTATTTTTTTTTTTTTTTACAATAATATTTTTTTTATTCTTTATTGTTTTTTTTTTTTTTTTTTTTAATCAACCCTTTTGGGGGGCTTTGGTGAGATATCAGGGGTCTTAACAGACCTCTGATATCTCCCCCTTGAGACAGAGAAAGAGACAGAGGATAGAGATTCCCCAGACCCTTTCTCTGCAGCGTCAGCTGCACTGAGAATGAATGGAGAGGAGACAGCGGCTTCTCTCCATTCATAAACTGACACATTGTAATCACAGGAGATTACAATGTTTCAGTTATGTGAATGGACAGAGTCAGCTGACTCTCTCCATACACAAAGGAAGGAGGAGGAGGGGGACGGAGGAACGGAGGGGGAGAACGGAGGGGACAGATAAGGAGAGCAGAAAGGAGGGGACAGATAAGAAGAGCAGAAAGGAGGGGACAGATAAGAAGAGCAGAAAGGAGGGGACAGATAAGAAGAGCAGAACGGAGGGGACAGCTGAGAGGGACAGATAAGGAGAGAGGAATGCAGGGGACAGCGGAGAGGCACAGAGGAACGGAGGCGGCATGGAGGAAGATGCAGTGACAGTCAGCTGTGACCGATCACAGCTGTATGTCACTAAAGCTGGTGAAAGCCGCTGGGGGAGAATCTTTGTATCTCCCCCATGCGCCGATCACAGCTGACTTCCAGGTATCGGTGGAAGCATCGGGAGCATTTGCCCGAGTACAAGTACTTGGGCAAATGCTCGGTATCGGTGCCGATACCGATACTAGTATCGGTATCGGGACATCCCTAACAGAAGGTCATACTGATGGAATACAACAGGGCTTATCTTGTACCTGTTGGCTGAAAGTGCAGAAGCCAAGCACTTACTTTGCGCTCTTCCAAGTCAACCATTTCTTTCTGTGTCTTTAATATGTATATTCAAGTACATTTGAAAAAATTGAATCTGTGATAAATCATTTACTTATTGTTGCATGTATAACAGCACTGGTAGAGCTAGTAAGATTTCATTCACTGTCCTAGAACCAGTATGTGCCCCAGGTCAGGGAATGTCAGCTGCCATCATAGGTTTTCATATAGATGTTTAGCTATGCAACAGATTCTCTTCAAATTATAAAGTGAAAATATTGTGACAGATTATTTTAGGAATTTGTCAGTTTAGATTTGTTCTTTCCTTGTCAGATGTTTATCCCTGAGCAGCATTGTTTGCTGTCTTTGTCATAGTATTGTGACATTGCTCTGTTTTGCATACAGTTACATCCATGAAGTCGTTTTGCATTGTATACTAAGCCACTTATAATTACTGAATATGGAGGCAAGCACATGCCTAAATGGTATGGTAATGTGGGATAATAAGTGGGAACACCCTTTAAGAATTGCTCAATAAAAAACCACATAAAACTGAGCAGCAGATTTCTGTCCTTACATGTAAACACAATCATTATCACAGGAAATGTCTGAGACACAAAAATTGAGTGAAATACAGGGGGGGGGGGAAAGTATTTGATCCCCTGCTGATTTTGTACGTTTGCCCACTGACAAAGAAATGATCAGTGTTTAATTTTAATGGTAGGTTTATTTTAACAGTGAGAGACAGAATAACAACAAAAAAAATCCAGAAAAACGCATTTCAAAGAAGTTATAAATTGATTTGCATTTTAATGAGTGAAAGAAGTATTTGATCCACTATCAATCAGCAAGATTTCTTGCTCACAGGTGTCTTTTATATACAGGTAACGAGCTGAGATTAGGAGCACTCTCTTGGCCCGATTCACACCTGTGAATTTTTAGTGCTTTTTGCAGATTTGTACTACAGAACGTGTTCCATAGGAAACAATGTTAAATGGACTGTAGTGCAAATCTTCAAAAAGCACTAAAAGTGCATAGGTTTGAATCAGGCCTTAAAGGGAGTGCTCCTAATCTCAGCTTGTTACCTGTATAAAAGACACCTGTCCACAGAGGCAATCCATCAGATTCAAATCTCTTCACCATGGCCAAGACCAAAGAACTGTCCAAGGATGTCAGGGACAAGATTGCAGCCCTGCGCAAGGCTGGAATGGGCTACAAAACCATCGCCAAGCAGCTTGGTGAGAGGGTTGCAACAGTTGGTGTGATTATTCCAAATGGAAGAAATGCAAAATAACTGGCAATTTCCCTCAGTCTGGGGCTCCATACAGGATCTCACCTCGTTGAGTTTCAATGATCATGAGAACAGTGAGGAATCAGCCGAGAACTACACAGGAGAATCTTGTCAATGATTTCAAGGCAGCTGGTACCATAGTCACCAGGAAAACAATTGGTAACACACTACGCTGTGAAGGACTGAAATCCTGCAGCGCCCACAAGGTCCCCCTGCTCAAGAAAGCGCATGTACAGGCCCATCTGAAGTTTGCTAATGAACATCTGAATGATTCAGAGGAGAACAGAGGTGAAAGTGTTGTGGTCAGATGAGACCAAAATCGAGCTCTTTGACATCAACTCAACTCGCCGTGTTTGGAGGAGGAGGAATGTGTCTATGACCCCAAGAACACCATCGTCAAACATGGAGGTGGAAACATTATGCTTTGGGAGTGTTTTTCTGCTAAGGGGACAGGACAAGTTCACCACACCAAAGGGATGATGGACAGGGCCATGTACTGTCAATCTTGGTGAGAACGAGAACCTTCTTCCCTCAGCCAGGGCATTGAAAATGGGTCGTGGATGAGTATTCCAGCATGACAATGACCCAAAACACATGGCCAAGGCAACGAAGGAGTGGCTCAAGAAGAAGCACATTAAGGTCCTGGAGTGGCCTAGCCGGTCTCCAGACCTTCATCCCATAGAAAATATGAGGAGGGAGCTGAAGGTTCGAACTACCAAATGTCAGCCTCGAAACCTTAAAGACTTGGAGAGGATCTGCAAAGAGGAAAAATCCCTCCTGAGATGTGTACAAACCTGGTGGCCAACAACAAGAAACATCTGACCTCTGTGATTGCCAACAAGAGTTTTGCCACCAAGTACCAAGTCATGTTTTGTGAAGGGGTCAAATACTTATTTCACTCATTAAAATGCAAATCGATTGATAACTTTTTTGAAATGCTTTTTTCTGGATATTTTTTTGTTATTCTGCCTCTCACTGGTCAAATACTTTCTTCCATCATTGTAAGTGAAAATGATATTTTTCAAAAACAAAAACACCTGGCAGTTTGTTCTTTTGGCAGCATGTTCTTTTTATAGTGCAAACTTAATGTTATTCAGTGAGGGACTAGATCAACTTTAAAGAGTCTGTCCCCCAATTACTGGTATTTTAATTAAACAACAATTACAAGGACTGATCCTTTAGCTTGCACTCAAATGAACATATCCGCATACACTTACATTATTTGATCTGACTGCTGTGTGTGCCTTTTGTAGGGAAATTTTTTTTCCATAATCAGTCGTATATAGTCATATATTTTAAATTGGTAGATAGAATTGTGACTTATACCCAGTGAAGTGACTGGCCTCAGGTGATACACAGATGAAACAAATCCTCCTACATATGTTGTACCTGTTTATCTGCAGTCTTCTCTTCATCCATTCCAAGTTCAGAATTTATAAAGCTTGTCTGAGCTGTCAAACAAAAGGGGACAGGTAGCTGAAGTTACACTCAGTGAGGGGAGCTGATTAGAGGAAAGGAACACCCCCTTCACACAGAACACAGGAACAGAGCTGGTTGACAATCACAGGTTGTGTACTGAAGCTCCCTTCCCAACAGCTTATGTTTCCCTAATGGTGTCAGGAAAACTTGTGCGAAGCGACTCATGGAGATAGCAGAGGAAGGAGGCAGCCTTGTGCGCACAGGGCTTAAAAATGCTGTTTTTACTGGCGTTTGTCTTTTTTTTTTTTTTTTACTGTAGCTAGTAAAAGCATGTTATCCTATGTCCATGCGCACATAGTTATTTACAGACATATTAATAGAGGAAGGTTTACGGGCTGAAAAATTAAATCAAAAGCATGTTCAAGAGAGAAGCTGAAGAGCAGAAAAAAAACACACACTGCACCTAAAACATGTGTCTAAACAATGGACACGTTTAGGTGCACTTTAGTGTTAATACATTCCAATGACCAGACTAAATAAATATTCTGGCCAATATAATCCATTAATGCTCAAATGCTTATATGAACCTATATGCACCTAGGCGCATGTGCAATAAGCAGCTTTGGGTGCTTTTTTAAGCAGATTTTCTCTTGCCAGGCAAAAAGGCATTCAGAAGGGCTAAACAGACACCCTGGGGAAGATTTACTAAAACTTGTGCACACATAAGCTGGTGTAGCTGTGCATAATAACCAATCAACTTCTAGATTTTAGCCCTAATTCACATTAAACCAATTTGACAGGTCAAATCATATGACAAGTGGCAGCCTATTGCCAGCAATGGCACCATTTTAATTGGTGTGATGGCACCTTTGTGGTGCCGCACCGATTTGCAAAAGTAGTTCCTGCACTACTTTTGCCGATTTCGGGTGCGACTCCTAGACATCTTTGCATGAAGCTGCACAGATGTCTTCCAAGTCGCACCTGAAGTCGCATGGACATGCGACTTTGAAATTGTGCGGTTTCAGATGAAGTTGCACGATTATAAAACAGTGTTCAATGTTAACGAGGGCTTATTGTCAAAGCTTAATTGAACAAGCTGAAATCAGTTACTATGCACCACTGCACCAGGTTATGTGCTCCAGTTTTAGTAAATCCCCCCCCCGTGTGGCCTAATTTTGTCTGACATCTTTGAATCGTTTAGTAATTCTGTGTTTGGATCTGGTTTCTTTAGCACACAGATATCTATTGCACAGTGCTCCTGTGTGATGTCCACATTCTCATGTGGGGAAATGATCTTACATCAGTCCATTGATTGCACCCAATAACCTAGAGATGCCTATAAAGGTGGTTTTATGACCGATGGTCCAATGGCACTCCCAGAAATAAAATATTAATATGTAACAAATTGTAACATTTTATAAAGATTGCCATGTTGTGTGCAGTTAGTGTCTCCCCTGACAGCACAGGGTTTTTTTTGTTTTGTTAGGCGCTCAACTAAAACCATTAGTTTTCAGAATAGCATCATAAAGTAATTATTACCACATAGATCTCCTTAGGGACAGGCTCTGAGCTGACAACTGAAGAAACCTGATCTATGCCTCATTCACAGTTCACACTTGTAATCCTCTCACAGTTTTGCAGTATATAAAGCTCACTATTGTGCATCAGCTTTCCCCCACAAATCGTTTCCTTTCTCTGCTGTCCGGTTTAAATGACAATCAATGCAAGGTTTTGATTTTAGTAAAAATGTGCTGCCATACATCAGCCATGTTTATATAGAGTAAATCGAATAAGCCTTTCTGCAGTATGCCCTGAATGTTTACAAGAGGATCTAAATTTGCTGTTGACCCAGTTCACACTGTAACCCGCATGTAAATCGCACAGGAACTAAACCGCATTCCCGTGCAAGTCGCATGTGATTCAGTGCGGTGCGATTTGAGCCCATTCATTTTTAATGGGCTCATATCACACCAAACAAGTGCAGGCACCTCTTTTGGAGATGCACTGCAACCCGATCACATGATAGTTTTCTACCATACGATCCAGTGCATGCAAACCACAATGCATTTGGGGTGTCATTAACTTTGTATTGATACCCGCAGCGGATCGCAAACATGGTGCAATTGTGGTGCGGGAAGGGACTGATGCATTTCCCACAACGCATATGTGTGAACCTTGCCATGCTAAGTATAATCTTGGATTCTAACTACCAGTGTGGAAAAGTGTTCTGTGCAGCACTGAAATCCTTCTAAAGAATAAAGCCTTTTTAGGTTTGTTTTTTTTTTTTTTTTTTCTTTTATGCAGTGTCTTTCAAGATAAATCTGTCTACTGCTGTTGATACCTTTTGTTTGGCATTCAGCAACTATATATTCTTATTATACAGGATTTATATAGTGTCAGCACTTTACAAAATGAAGGCAGACATTACAGTTACAATACAATTTGGTACAAGAGGAATCGGAGGGCCCTGCTAAAATGTTTTTTATGTCTATTCATGATTCGGCCCTGGCTCACAACAGTGCGAGTTGACAGTTCATTTGACAGTTCAATTTGAGGTAGCGAGATTTGTAAGCCACACTGGTGTGAACCAGGGCTTAGGCCAGGTTCACACTAGTGCGATGAGTTTTAAATGCAAATTGAGGTGCGAATATGCACTGCGTGTGCATTTTAGTGTTGCCTGTTTTTCAACGTGATTTTATTGCGTGGGTGTGCTTTACTACAACTATGTTTTTCCATTGAAATCTATGGTCCACAAAATCACACCACATAGCACAGGATACTTCCCCAGTTGAGTTGCATTGATGTGAAAAGCCAACGTTAAACACAATGCTTTTTTCATTGTTGTGTCAGAAATCGCACTAGTGTGAACAGGCCTTATATTTTAACATTTTTCAATCTAACGGTATTATATGATGCTTTTAACTTCTCAAGCAGCAAAACAATGTGTTTGGGACTTTGGGTCCATACAGTCAGTTCTGCACACCTGTCAGATTTTGACATGCGGCTGTTTGCATCCATTTCCATAGGCTGGCTGCACATAGCTCGGGGCAGATGCATATGTGATAAAAAAGGCTTATTTACGTAGGATGGGTGCCAGCACCTGTCTGACGTCTATACATGACACGTGTGTACAGAATGAATAGAATTTTTATGTAGTTACTTTTCTTTAGGTAGCGCACACATTTTTTCAGATTGTTATAAACCCTGTGCATGATAGCCTAATTGCAGCAAAATTATTTTTTTACTTTTTTTGTCATTTGTTTTTGTTTTGATTTCTGTGGAATGGTTAGAATATCTGTCTGATTTGTATATCTTCCTGTAGCACTGTTGGGAAGATTTTCACATTTTTCTTTGTGTTTCCTCTAGGAAGATTGCTATCATTTCCTGCCCTGGCCCCCAATCGGGACAATCACCAAAATAAAAACCCAGGGTTGCACCGATACTGGTATCGGTGCCAATACCGAGCATTTGCACAAGTACTTGTAATCTGTACTTGTAAATGTATTCAATACTCCCACACCCTATCCTATATGACAGTGGTCACTAAATGGCAGACCGTGGTCCAGAGTGATAGTCCTGTACGGACCGCAGCCGTGCCACTGCCATAGCTGGGTACCTGCCCAGCCACCAATCTCATCCTCACATGGGGCAGGAGAAGCTTCAGATTGGGACTGAGGGGCTGGAGCTGTTATATTAACAAGCAGGTGATTACCTGGCTTGTTTATATGAAGACTCCAACCCCTCAGTCCCAATCTGCAGCTCCCCCTGCCCCCGCCCGCTAGGAGGATGATCTCGTTGACCGGCCTGGAGGCCTGAGAGAGGACACCCCAGATTGAGTAATAACTGCCCTACCAAAGGTACCATAAGACTGTGCAGGGGAGGGCTCCATTAAAATGGGCACTGTGTGGTGTAAACAGGCACTGTAATGTAAAGGGGGGCAGTGTTGTGAAGGGAAACTGAGGACACTATAGGACTGCTTTAAAGAGGTGACTGTGATGTAAAGGGGACTGTGATGTGAAAGATACACTGAAAATGATGATGTATGGGGGACTGTGATGTGTTATATTGCTAACGAGATTTGGACCTCTGCTGGAAGGAAATTTTGCTTACCAGACCTCTGTAAATTTTAATTCAAGACCTCTGTTATATGAAATAGAAAGAAGGAAACATTAGCTGGGGTTGGGCGTGACGGATTTTTCATACTCAAATATTTAATTGAACACAAAAGCCAAGCATCACATGCAAAAGTACCATCTATTGCTAGTAAAGATTGGCTCCACACAGGGAGAAATACACAAATAAACATTGTGAACATGAGGATCAAACAGTAATCCCAACACAGGGGGCCAATCGATAGATGGGTAGTCAAAACCTGACAGATGATGGCACACAGCAACATATTGTACAATTTTTAAAGATAAAAGAAGCTAGAAAGCTGAGAATTGTAGTGGGGACCAGGCAATGTCGTTGAAATATGCATGAAAGTTCAAGTATGAATAAAAAAAAAAGGGGTGGGGGGGTGTAAAGGGAAGGAAATGGCCCTGGGGGGCTGAACCAGCAACAGTCCCAAGAATGCATCAAAAGGCATAAATGCCCATAAATGCCATTAAGGGAAAATTGATCGTCTTTGTGTACGTTCGTAATTCCTTTACACAGTCTTTTAAGGGCTCATGCACACTGCATCTCAAGGAAGCTGCTCCTTACAGGCTTTTGAGCTTTTTTGAGCTCTATTTTTTTTCTGCCTTGAAACTCCTCTCCATGTTAGCCAATGCGTCCCATGCACACTATGGCTTTTTCAGGAGTTTACGGGCTTATGCTCTTACAGGCAGAACCCCCACCAAACGTTTTTGAGAGGAGCTTTCAAGCAGAAAAGACTCCTAAGTGACCAAAAGTGTGCGAAAAAGTGTGAGGTAGCTTTGAAAAAGCTCAAAGAAGCTCACACACAAAAAAAATAGGAAAAATGAGTTGAGGGGAGGGTTTGTAAAAAAAAATGCACAAAAAAAGCACAAGCTTCTTTAAGCCAAAATATAAAAGCTCAAATGCCTGCTATAGCTGAGCTGCAGTGTGCATGAGCCCAAAATAATTGGTCCAATACTAATTATGCCTCATAATAATCTTGGTAAGTACTGCTTTGCTCTGGTTTGTAGTCCTTTTTGAAACAAAAAGGCTTGCATACTGCATTACTTCAAAATAATTCAAAATAAATAAAGAAGAAAAACCTCAGAAGTATAAATATGTGTATGGAGACATTATGGAATCGTCTTTATTATATTTGCCAATAAATGTATTGGGTACTGTCTACATCTAAGCTGGCCACATTCCATAACCCCAGACTAGTGTATTTTGTGAAAAGCGTTTCATCTTTCATGTTATACCGGTATGGCCAAAGGACTTGCAGAAGGATCAGATAAGTTGGGTCAATTTTGGATTCTATTTCTGCTACCCAGCACAAAGTCTCCAATAGAAAAGAGAAAGCTATTTGGCTTCACCAGCTCAGGGTAGAAAATGCACACTGCTATTTTTAGTGATATCAATCCCATTCTGCACACATAAGCCAGACATATTTGGATCAAAATTCAGCTGATTCAGCAGGGACAGGCTGAATGTCAATCCATGTACGGGCACCGTACCGATCAACTTCTTTACAATGGCTCTGTTGGATTTTCCCCACTCGTTCAATGCTGCTGGCTACAGCCTGCAACGTTGATCTGTGTATTCTGACAGCAAAGAAGTCTCCTGTGCTGTCAGAATACAGTAGTTCAGTGGGGAGGATTCACTCATCCACCTTTTTAAAGAAGAGTTCCAGCCTGTATTAAAAAAAAAAACAAAAAAAAAAAAAATAAAAAAACAAATACTGTAGCTGCTGACTTTTAATAAAAGGACACTTGTCCAGGGAGCCCACGATGACGGCACCCATAGCCGACCTGTCCATCGGCTCCGGGTGCATGCTCCGGCATCCTTACGAAGGAATCATTCAGAAAGTGCATGCGCGAGTCATGCGGCGCTTTCTGAATGGTCCTGCTGTCTTCTGGGACTTGTGTGTCTCTCCCAGAAGGCAGTGGGGGGAGAGGTCAAGGGGCCGCAAATGATGTAAGTCGGCCTGGCGCCTTCACACGGAAGTGGGAGCGGGTACCTGTTATGACAGGTAGCCACTGATCAAAATCCCCCCCCTCTCCAGGAAAGGTGCCAGATGTGGCAATTGAGGTGGCGAGGAAGCAGATATGGAGATTTCACTTTGGGCTGGAACTCCGCTTTAAATACATGGATGGGAGATTCGGAACAATTTGTTTCCCTTTTTTTTTTTTTTTCTTTTTTTTTTTTTCAACCTGCAAAAAAAAATGGACTCCTTTGGGCTGCCTTACTTGTCTCATCTTACTCTATACCTATTTGACTCTGGCCTCAACATGAAGATGTTTGTCTGAAGAGCAGTGTGTACAGTAAGCAGTGCTAAAGTACACAGACGTTTAAAGTGCACACTAGCACTTCAGCTAGGATATGTGCGGTGATGGGAAATTTAAAGTGTACACACATCCTATAATTCCTTCTGGCCAGCCCCTTTTGTGAATGTGTGCCTGTTGGCATCTGCTGGTTGCTTTGGTGGTGCCCCATGCGTGTCGGAGCACAGTCATAGCCGGGAGCCCACATATGAGGATGGTTCAGGGAGTTCCTACAAGGCAACAAAGTCAACCTCTAGGCAGTAATCAGTGGGGTGCAGTTTTGATGGGAGTTTATCTTGAAAAAGACAGGCTGGAAAGAGAGAGAGCAGCAACAACACAGATACTTGATGTTTGAAAACAAATATATATTTTTACAAGGAGGGTTTAAAGTGGATGTAAACCCGAATAAATATATATATATATACATATATTTAATTAAGGCTTGCCCCTTATACAGTATTTCATGTCATCTGTGCCCAGTCTTGCCACGAAGAGTTAATCCAGCTCTGCTCAGTCCTCTTATCTTTTTTCAGTGAGATAAAAATGGTCAGACAGAGAAATAGATGTCCTTTTCTCCCCCTTTCTGTGAGTGACAGGTGATTTACATATCCCATTCATGAGTGTGAGAGAGGCATTCTGTGTACTTCAGATCCCCTCCTTTCTTCTCCTGCTCTCCCAGAATTGGCTGCTCCACACCTCTGCATAATTGGGTATGCTGAAGTCATATGATGACTTTCCTGGGTTTTGACTGGATGTTAGTGATGATGGGGCATAATCCACAAGACCAGCAGAAGTTCAGTGTGAGAAATATCGATGCCTGGCCAAGGGGAGTGTAGAGGTGGGCAGGGAGTCAACTGACATCACGACTCCACCCACCGAGGTCCAGACAACTCAAAGAATCTGCAGTTTTTCGGGTCTCATAACAGACAGAGGGGAGACATTTGACAGGTAAGGATACATGCAGGAGGCATGTATATCCTTATAGATAACCACTATGGCAGTAGTTTAGAAAGGATGAGAGTGGGTTTACATCCTCTTTAAAAAGAAGTGGGCCTTCTCTTGTGGGTTGCAGGAGTACAGTTTACTTTTATTCTCTAGTGACTCAGTCAGCCGATATGGCAGAGCCGCTATAGGCTGTGGAATTATCAACAGCTGGCTCCACCTCCCAGCATGCAGGTGAGCACCATCCATCCTGAATTGACAACTGACTCTGGTCTAAAGCCCATACCAATTAGGAATATGCAATAATGACAATCACTTTAAGGTTACAGTGAGTACTGAAGGTGCAGAGCAGAGAGCAGAAATTGATAGTCACTACCCTCCACTCTGAGCATTCTGAGAACTGAGTGATCAGCGGTCGTGTGATTACTCAGTTCTCAGTCTTAGAGTCAACGTGGGACAGTTGCAGCATGGAGTCTTTTCTTTGTTTCTTTATAACCTCAAACTTCTCTTTTTAAAGCTTGCAAAAACTTTGTAAATGCCTGTACACAATGTTTTTCAGACTAGCATTTACAAGGTAATGTTCATGTGAACTAGTCAGAAGGATCCATCTTGTTGTAGCTGGCTGTGTATATTATTTGTTTATACACAGGCACCTTTACAAATATGTGTGAACAGCATTGTTTAACAACCAAGAATGTGAAAGCTGCATGTTTTCCAGTGAAATGTGTGTTTTCTGGGGTTTTTTGATACCTCCCTTATATCATGGGAATAACATCTGTAACCTTGAAAGCGATTTGTCATTATTGCATATTCAGAATTGGGATGGGCTTTAGTCCAGACCAGAAAATAACAGATTTTGTCTACAATGTCAACTACAGTTATTTGCACACTCTGAAATAAATTATCTTGTTTTAAGGTGTTAAGATAGTGCTTTATCTCACTGTGGGGTTATGAATTGACAAATGGCTCTCAAGGACGGGTTTGTGCTTTTCTAGTTAAGTATGTATACACGTAACACATCTGCATATGTGTACCTTGGAGCTTTACCCTAGCTGTATTTAAGCACCATTTTTCTGCCCATAGTTTGTCCATTTGTTTTTAATTGAATGATGCATAGCATGCAAGAAATAACTAATCTAAGATTTAGACCAGCTCAACGGAGATGGGTAACACACCCTTCTGATTGCAAGTTGATATTTATACCATACCTGTGTCTCATCAAGTTTTTCATAGACCTGTGGAACCTGTTTTCATTGTATTTGTTCCATTTTTATAGCTGTTTCATTGAGTATAAACCGTCCTAAAGAAGGGAATAAAACGGACTATACAAGGGAAATACAAATGGCATATGTGGTAGTACTAGCACTAATCTGCTGCAACAGCATACCAAAAAAAAGAAATGGTTTAAAGTGGAACTATGACCTCCCATTAAAAAAAAAAAAATGTTGTAGCACCTTTTATTGTAGGTGCAAACCTACAGATTTCCTTTAGTGTCACCTTGCCAGTGCAGTCCACTTCCTGTAGGTTCCTGTTATGAGGTGACAGTGTTGCTGCACTGCTCCTGCATTCAGAGCAGTGGTGTTATCCTCATATAGGCTGTGCATACTTGCACTACAGTTTGGGGAGAAGATGATGCACAGGGCATGGCTATCAGAATTGTTAGGCCACATTTACATTTGCAAATGGGGTCGTTGATTACATGCAGGTGACCCAGTGTGGTTTCTGGTGCTTAGTTTTGGGCAGAAGCACCATTGATAGCAATGGGAGGCTGACAGCTCCCACATGTAATGGTGGTTGCGCACATGTAATCAATCAAGCAGCGATTGATAACCTCTGGACGCAGACTGTCTACTGCCAGGGCCAAGCAATCACTGTTAATCACACCATGAGTGATTTCATGCGAATGGCCCCAGAAGCTGTCCGTCTTCCACTGCTTTTAACGGGGCTTCCCCCCTTTGCAATTAACGTTGGGTCTCCTATAGAGCTGCACGATTCTGGCCAAAATGTGAATCACAATTTTTTTGCTTAGAATAAAAAGATCGCGATTCTCGTGACGTAAAATCTTTCACATTATACAAAAAAAAAAATGGGCTAACTTTACTGGTTAGGTTTTTTTTTTTTTTTTTATAATTCATTAAAGTAATTTTTTTGAAAAAATTGCATTTAAAAGACCGCTGCGCAAATACAGTGTGATATAAAATATTGCAACAACCACCATTTTATTCTCTAGGGTCTCTACTAAAAAAATATATATAATGTTTGGGGTTTCTAAGTAATTTTCTGGCAAAAAAAAAGATTTTAACTCGAAACCAACAAATGTCAGAAAAAGGTTTAGTGTTTAAGTGGTTAAACTTTTTTCACTTACACACAAAGTCTATTCCATTGACAAATTGTTACAATGTTTATACTTCAGTTCAACTGATAAAGAATGTTTTGATTCTTGGCAGACCAGTTTTTCTCTTCCTTTCTTTTGAGGGCTGTGGCTTCAGAAGAGCAGAGAGAATTCTTTGCATAGAAAGAATTGTGAAACACTTTTTAGTCAAGATCACGATAACGAAGAGATATATAATAATCTCTATCTATCTATTTTCTATCTATCCTGGGGCCCTTTACTACGATCCCACAACGGGCCCTTTCACATGTTCTGCAGTGAGCTCCCTTCCTACTGTATTGGGGCCCCCCCAGGGTGACAGAAAACAAGAGATATATGTCACCAGCATACCAAGAAAATATAAGGGTCCAAAGCAGTGGGAGAACTATCAGGGTTGCAAAGGTTGTCTTGCCACCGGGCCCTGGTGTTCTACCACTGTGGGGTTCCCCAGCCTCCTCTTGCTGTCCTGCCCCTGCTATTGACTGCTCTGGTCTGGCATCTCTTGGAATTTATAGGCTGGTTCTCCTGTCCTAAGGACGGGAGAAATCAGCCTGTTTTTTCAGTATGTGAGAGTCCTGGTGGAGTCTTTTCTGCAACTCGCTCTTCTCCCTGCCAATGAGGATGCAGGGGAAGGAGCAGATTGGGCGGCCGTGGTTGTGTGAGCGCTCGCATTATGCAGTGTCAGCGAGCAGAGGGAGGGGGTGGAATCACCCGCAGGAGCTAACTGGGGATGCTCTCCTTCTCAATAGAGACTGTGTTACTCCAGCAGTGGCCCGAGTAAGATGTGGCGCATCCTATATGAATGCAAACAAAAAGACATTGCCTTTTTGTTAAAAAAAAAAAAAAAAATTTGGGGGGGCACATGGTGGGGCCCAGCATAATGTTGGGGGGGTCAAGGCCCCCTCTGCCCCCCCAGGGACACCATTGCACCTGGCTGTGCTGCTTTAAACCATTCCACCATGGGCTGCTGTGTCCAGGAGTGGGAGCATGCGAAGGTCAAAGGAGCATTTAGCTCACTCAAGGGTCAAGAGGTGTGTTTTTTTTTTTTTTTTGTATTATTTTTGTTTTTAAGAGTTTGCTCATCATTTGGCAATTTTTTGACGTCTTTTTTTTTAAAACTGTTACGCAGGAACCTTTAGATGTGCTAGATGGGTCTGTCTGAGATCCTCTGTCAATTGGTGATAGATTTTGAAAGCTCTTCAGTCAGAGGAGCCCTGGAGCATCCAAAACATTTATATCCACTAGTAGCTGGGGTTGGGGACTGCACTCTTTGAGGTCTAGCACAAGTTCAGCTGTTAGACTTTCCAGCTTGTTTTCATACCAGTCTTGTGGAATATCTTTGGATCAGAATATTCCTGAGGTTCAGTTCACATTACTGCAACATGGGATACAACTTTTGAGACCCCAAGTTGGATGACATGTCAAATTCAATAGATAATATATGAACAGCGCTTGCAGGATAAGTGTACAAACCTACACTTACTAAAAGTGCAAATGAATTGAGTGCTCAAAAAATATATAAACACTGGCAGTGCTGACAATCAAAAACATCCATAATAAAAAAACAAATAAACAAACATAGTCTATTTCAAAGTGCTGGGTGCTGCAAAATAAAGTGAATAAGTGCTAAAGAATTCCAGGTGTCGTGTGCCACACTCCCCTCTTGTGACCCTACTCACCAAAATTAATGGACCCTCAGCTTTGCAGTCTGGGGTCAAAGGCACTGCGATCTATATGATCTAGATAATGAAGATTGGATTAATTTCTCAGAAGCCTCTCCTTAACGGTAATATTGGACGTTCAGAGTATGCTCGAAAAATGGTAAAGAGAAGGAACTAATAGTAAAGTCCTGTTAGATATGGAAAATTGCGCAAGCTGGGTGCCAATTACAAGATAGCGGAACTAAACAGCCATCAGTGCAGAGATCCGGGTCTGCTGCTGGTCGGTGTCCATTCCACGGAGGTAGGAAGTAGTGCGTTGACGTACGTCCGGTTTCGTAACCATTTACTTCCACCCTCCGTGGAACACACGCCGACCAGCGGCAGACCCGGATCTCTGCACTGATGCCTGTTTAGTTCTGCTATCTTGTAAGTGGCGCCCAGCTTGCGTAATTTTCCATATCTAACAGGACCATGGCCGGGAGGAGAATCAGTGTTACAATAGCGCATATATTAATTCGCTGTTGTCACTAACTTTTTTTGAAGCCTTTTTAGAGTCTCTGGCTTTAACCACGTGCTTTACAAATGGATATCTGAAGAGTGGCATGCATTTGTATTCAGCCCCCTTTACTCTGATCCCCCTAGCCAAAATCTTGTGGAACCAATTACCTCCAGAAGTCACCTAATTAGTTTCCACCTGTGTGTAATTTAATTTCAGTAAAAATACAGCTGTTCTGTAAAGCCCTCAGAGGTTTGTTAGAGAACCTTAGTGAAAAAAACAGCATCGTGAAGGCCAAGAGACACACCAGACAGGTCAGGGATAAAGTTGTGGAGAAGTTTAAAGCAGGGTTAGGTTAAAAAAAACCTAAACTTGCAGGCAAGGAGGGCATTAATCAGAGAAGCAGCCAAGAGGCCCATGGTAACTATGGAGGAGCTGCAGAGATCCACAGCTCAGGTGGGAGAATCTGTCCCCAGGACAACTATGTTGTGCACTCCACAAATCTGGCCTTTATGGAAGAGTGGCAAGAAGAAAGCCATTGTTGAAAGAAAGCCATAAGAAGTCCCATTTGCAGTTTGTGAGAAGCCATGTGGGGGACACAGCAATTATGTGGAAGAAGGTGCTCTGGTCAGATGAGACCAAAATTGAACTTTTTGGCCTAAAAGCAAAACACTATGGGGTTGATTTACTAAAACTGGAGAGCGCACAATTTGATGCAGCCGTGCATGGTAGCCAATTAGCTTCTAATTCAGTTTGTTCAAGTCAGCTTTGACAACAAAAACCCGGAAGCTGATTGGTTTCTATGCAGAGCTGCACCAGATTTTGCACTTTCCAGGTTTAGTAAATCAACCCCTATGTGTGGCGGAAAACTAACACTGCATATCACCCTGCACACATCATCCCCACCGTGAAACATGGTGGTGGCAGCATCATATTGTGCGGATGCTTTTCTTCAGCATGGACAGGGAAGCTGGTCAGAGTTGTTAGGAAGATGGATGGAGCCAAATACAGGGCAATCTTACAAGAAAACCTGTTAGTCTGCAACAGACTTGAGACAGGGGCGGAGGTTCACCTTCCAGCAGGACAACAACCTTAAACCTACAACCAAAGCTACAATGGAATGGTTTAGATCAAAGCATATTCATGTTTTAGGATGGCCCAGTCACAGTCCAGACCTAAATCCAATTGAGAATCTGTGGCAAGACTTGAAAATTGCTGTTCACAGGCGCTCTCCATCCAATCTGACAGAGCTTGAGTGATTTTGCATAGGAGAATGGGCAAAAATGTCACTCTCAAGATGTGCAAAGCTGGTAGAGATATACTCAAAAAGACTTGGAGCTGAAATTGCAGCAAAAGGTCGTTCTACAAAGTATTGACTCAGGGGGGCTGAATACAGATGCATGCCACACTTTTCACATATTTATTTGTAAAAAATGTTAAACCACTTATCAATTATGTGCCACTTTGTGTTGGTCTATCACATAAAATCCCAATAAAATACATTTAAGTTTTTGGTTGTAACATGACAAAATGTGGAAAATTTCAAGGGGTATGAATCCTTTTTTCAAGGCACTGTATCTCTATCGATTTGACTTCTGTACAGCCACCCTGTTGGCTTTTTCCTGAACAATCAGTGCTGCTGGCTATAGCAGGCAACTCTGAATTTAGTTTTTTGACGACAGGGAAGGCCACCTATTGTGCGAACACAATAACACCACAGTAGCCCCATCCAATTCAAATGTGTGGATGGGAAGCGGGGAGCTGTCTCTACTGGGAGAACAGTAATTATTGCTGGCAGCTATCACATGCTGAAAAGCCAACATGCTGGTTGTATCCAAGCCGATCGATTGGGTACTATCAGCCTGCCCATAGATGGTTTGAATTTTGGTTGGTCCCTGCTGAACCGAGATTCAAATCATCTATGGCCGGCTTAAGTCTTTGCAGATGGTTTAACTGGCATAAATAGACTGCTGATGCATTATCAATTCTTTACAAAAGTGGACAACTTGTAAAAGACAATAAAGCTTCTGCGCACTGTATGACCCTACCTGCCAGCACTTAATAGGGAATCAAATATGTGTATTGTGCTTTGAATATATTCCTGTACAAAATAAAATATACTAGACTTACTGCTGCAGCAGTAATAAAACCGAACACAGACAGATGTTAGTGCTTAGCCAATCCACGTTTGTACTTAGTGTCAGCTGTAGTTGGCTAATGAATTGCCAAATCTTTAACTCTCATGATATATTTTAAATAGAGCTTTTTCTAAAAATAATGAAGCCCAAATGTATAGTGCCAACTCTGATTTAGCCTAGGTTCACGTTTTGTCATGCGGTTTGAGAGATCAAATCGCATGACAAGTTGCAGTATATTGGAGGCAATGGCACTGTTCCAATCAGTGCTGCACTGATTTGCAAAAGTAATTTCTGTACTACTTTTGCCGATTTTTCAGGTGCGACTTCAATAGACATCTGTGCATGAAGCCACACAGATGTCTATCAAGTAGCACCTGAAATCGCGCTGACCTTTCTAATTTGAAATCGCGCTACTTCAAGTGAAGTAGCGTGATTTCAAAATAGCATCAACTTGAGGGCTAACGCTCGCTAGGTGCCATGCTGACCTTCCAACGACTTTCTTGATAATTCTCTGCTTTGGATTTTTGTTCAAAGATAAATATTTGTTTCTGTGTGAAAGTTTTTCTAATTAATGGTGAACTCACCCTGGACTCAGTTGATTGGAACTGTGCCCTAGTACCATTGTGCCCCTCCCCCTCTGGTCTGCACTCACACTGTGCTTGAAAGGAAGTGTTCTGAGCACGTTTATGTTACCTCTGCCAGCCAGACCAAAATGATTCTGGCTCATTTATCTATGAAACGTTCTGTGATCAGGAATGGTTTGTGCTGACCAGTGGCGGCTGGTGCGCAAACTTTTTTCTTTTTTGGGGGGGGGGGGGGGCGCAAACAAACTGAAAAATTCTGAAAAAAACATCAATTGCAGTCTCTCACTGTGCGACCATCATATGCAGCCTCTGTGCGACCATCATATGCAGCCTCTGTGCGACCGTCATATGCAGCCTCTGTGCAAGTGCTTTTTGTTTTGGTAAAGAAGAACATAGTCATTTTCCTCTGGCAGCTGACAACAACCCCCCCCCCCCCCCGCGCGGTCCGCAGGGCAGGACAGAGAAAGCTCCCCACCCCCGCCCATTGGGCAGCCAACAGTGAGGCATCTACCTGATCCAGCGCTGAGACTGGGGCTGTGGTCTCCTCTCGTTGGGTCCAGGCAGGGGCTCCGGTGTCCGCTCCTCCCGCGTCTCCTCTCTAATCTCCAAAACGCTGGGCAGCCAGTGGGATAGCCTGGCGCTTTGGCCAATCGGGAAACGGGTCTCCAAGACCTGCCTCCTGATTGACGGGGAGGAACGTTAATTTGAAATTGGCAAAAATTAATTCGCCATCGTCACACAACAGGGTGGGATCGGGATGCAGTGCTCTGCACCCCGACCCCCCCCCCCCATTTTGAAGTCTATTAGAGCCTCTGACTCTAATCATGTGCTTAAAAATTCACCCCCCCGCCTATCCCCGCCATAGTAATTCATGTGTGCGACGTCCTGAAAGGGGCCGGGCACATGGATGGGGGGGCGGCGCCCGTGCGCCCACAATGCACGGGCTGCCACTGGTGCTGACACTAACGTGAACTGTACTGACTCCAGGCCCCAGACCACCTCTTCCAAGCTGTCCCAGGCACGGTCCGCTTAACCACTTGCTTACTGGGCACTTAAACCCCCCTCCTATCCAGACCAATTTTCAGCTTTCAGTGCTCTAACACTTTGACAATTACTCAGTCATGCAACACTGTACCCAAATGATTTTTTGTCCTTTTTTTATACAAATAGAGCTTTCTTTTGGTGCCATTTGATCACCTCTGGGTTTTTTATTTTTTGCTCTATAAATGAAAAAAGACCGAAAATTTTGAAAAAAAACAAATTTTTCTTAATTTCTGTGATAAAAGTTTGCAAATTAGTAATTTTTCTTCATAAATTTTGGCCACAATTTATACTACTACATATCTTTGGTAAAAATAACCAAAAATTAGTGGAAATGATTTGGTCTGTGTGAAAGTTTGAGTCTACAAGCTATGGTTCAAATCAAAAAAAAATTATCACATCTGATGTAATGGTGTCATTTCTTGAGACCCTAACAAGCCAGTAAAGTACAAATGCCCCCCAAATAACCCCTATTTGTAAAGTAGACATTTCAAGGTATTTAGTAAGAGGCATGTTGAGTTATTTGAAGTTGTAATTTTTTTCCCACAATTCTTTGCAAAATTGAGATTTTTTTTTCACAAAATTGTCATTGTAATAGCTTATTTCTCTCACATGGCATGTGTATACCACAAATGACACCCCATAATACATTCTGCTACTCTTCCTGAGTATAGTGATACCACATGTGTGTGACCTTTTCACTGCCTGGCCACATACAGAGGCCCAACATGCAGGGAGCACCATCAGGTGTTCTAGGAGCATAAATTCCACATCACATTTATCAACCACCTATTACAATTTTGAAGGCCCTGGAGCACCAGGACAATGGAAACACCCACAAAATGACCCCATTTTGGAAAGCTAACACCCCGGGCGTATAATCTATGATGCATAATGAGTCTTTTAAATGGTTCATTTGTTTCCAGAAGTTTTTGGAAAATGTGGGAAAAAAAATGAAAACACATTTTTTACACAAAGTTGTCTGTTTTTAAGATATCTCCAACACATAGCATTTAGATAGCAAAAATGACACCCCAAAATACATTCTTCTACTCCTCCTGAGTATGGTGATACCACATGTGTGAGACTTCTGCACAGCCTGGCCACATACAGAGATCCAAAATGCAAGGGACACCGTCAGGTGTTCCAGGGACACATAGCATGCACATACCAAGAATTACACCCCAAAATACATTATGCTGAGCAAAGCATAAACAAAAGATTACCTGTGGTTGTAGTAGCGCAGCTGTACACGGGAGGATAGCACTGGTCCAGGCAGCAGGCAGGTACTTGGTCAGCAACGGCTAACACAATTGTCCAGGCAGCAGGCAGGGATACTGTCCATATAAAGTCCTGGGTCAGTGCAGGCAGAGATATTGTCAGCAGTGCCAAAAATATTGGTCCTGGTAGTAGGCAGGAACATGTGGTGTGGTCAGTGCGACAGGCAGAGGCATGACGGCAGTAAGTCTTACAGGCAGCAGGCAGAAGTAGGGCATCTTTCAGGACAGAATGGGGACAGGGGTAGAGGCTTCTCCCACCCAAATCTCTTTGAAGCCTCCGAGTCTCCAGACCCTAATCTAGGATTGAAAAAAACAAAAAAATAGTTTTCTTCATTCAGAAAAACAATTCTGGAGCCCCTCACATATGTGAGACCCCTGTGTTGAATCCCACTAGTCCAATAGCAGGGTACAAGATCAGTCCATGAGGCAGGCAAAAACATACAGAATCGTTAGGCAGAAGCATGGTCGAATAACAGTCCAGGGTCAGTTCCAGATTAGGCAGAGGTATGTACAAAATCGGCAGACAGAAGCGTGGTCGAATAACAAGCCAGGGTCAGTTACAGAGCAGGCAGTGGCATAAGGAGTGTGAAGGCAGGAACTGAGGATTACGTTTACCATACTTCACTAATAATTTATTGAAGTATGGTAATGGCGAAAAACATGGTCTGGCCTGGTTCGGAAGGACATTGTGCACAGTAAAAAGATGTGTCTCTTCTGAATCCTGCTTTGGTACACACCTCACATTTTTTTTTACGTTGTTGGCCTGTTGCTTTGGGAGGGATTTTATCGGGAAAGTGGCGTTCGGAGAGTTGACTAAGAACATCTGATCGGATATTTTCTAGTGGGTTGTTCAGGAATATAAGAGCAGTGAAAACTTCTTCCTGGTAGACAAGGAAGCGTTTGGGGTTTTGGGTGGAGTTGCGGTAAATTACATATGAATTGTATATGGCCAATTGAAAAAAATTAATTGCGACTTTTTTATAACAATGGTATGTCCGTCTTGTGGCAAGTTATGGTTCCAGCATTTGGTCACTGAAGTCGACTCCCCCCATAAACAAATTATAATCATAGATGCATTTAGGTTTTTGTATGGGGCCATTCCTTCTGGGGATTTCCACGAAGGTATCATTGTGGATTGAAGACAACATGTAGACATCCCTTTTGTCCCTCCACTTCACTGTCAAAATCTCCTTGTTTCGCAGACTTGCCGTTTCTTCTTTTCTCAATTTCTTATTGACAAAACTTTGAGGAAAGCCCTTCCGGTTCTTTTTTACGCTGCAACATGCTGGTGTCTTCTTCCGGTGAAGGTTGTGGCACAGGGGCAGAGATGTGTAGAAGTTGTATACGTATAAATTGTAGCCTTTCTCCAGTAGGGGGGTGTATGAGGTCCCAAACAATTTTCCCGCTTGAACCCAAGTAGTCTGGGCAATTAGGGGGTTGCAGCTGGGTGTCCTTCCCTTCGTACACTTTGAAGGCATATAGGTACCCTGTGACTTGGTCACATAATTTGTATACCTTCACCCCATAGCGGGTGAAGGTATACAAAATTGTTTGATTTTAAGCCTGCCACTACATTTAACAAGGGACTCATCCACACATATGTGTTGGTCCGTGGTAAACAGCTGGGGGAATACTTCAAAAAAATAATTTAGAAGTGGCCGAATTTTGAAAAGCCTGTCATAATTTGGGTATTTTCGGGGAGGGCACTGGGTATTGTCATTGAAATGAAGGAACCTCATTATCATGAGGTATCTGTTTCTGGGCATTATCTTGGAGAAGATTGGCATGTGGTGGAGGGGGTTGGTTGACCAATAGGACATCAAAGTGTTTTTTTTGGTGAGTCCCATATTAAATGTGAGGCCTAAAAAAACCTTCAACTCCTCCACCGTTAGGTCTCTCCACTCGTAGGGACGGGCATAGTGGGACGTTGGATTATTTAAAATAAATTGCTGTGCATAAAGGTTGCACTGGGCCACAATTGTCGATAGCATGTCCTCGGTAAAAATTAAGTCAAAAAAATTTATTGGGGAAAAATTGTCCGTGTCCACCTGGACTCCGGGCTGGGCAGTGAAAGGGGGAATGTTGGCTTCTCCTTAATTAGGAGGAAGCCACAAGGGGTTCTGCAGGGCATAGGGAAGGCTGGCATGGGTCCTTGGCCTTTCTTGCCGAGGCACTGCAGTGCTGGTGGATGGCACTGCGGTGCTGGTGGATGGCACTGCCTCCTCACCAGAACGCCTTCGTTTGGCGGGCCGAATATCTTCCTTCTCTGAGTCGCTCAGTATTCCACTACTGAGGACTGGCTCATAATCATTTATGTCCGACTCAGAATTGGAGTCTGAAAGGGAATCCGAAAAAGAGAGCTCCCCGTTGCTCTCGTCGGCCTGGGAAAGTATTTGGTACACCTCCTCGGCGGAAAAGCATCTTTTGGACATGGTGCTGATGGTGATGTGACTGCACAGGTGTGTGATGAGGTGGAACACAGATGGGCACTGATGAGGCGGCACAGGTGGGCACTGATTGTGAAGATGTGCAGATGGACACTGATCACCGATGGCAGACAGGTGGGTACAGGTGGGCACTGTACTGATGGGGCACTGTTGGCACTGTATATGTTTTGTAACACTCACAGATCGCTGTCAGATTCTTTTTCTCCTCACACGCGGTCTCTGTGTGAGGAGAGAGCTGGCAATGAGAGATGATCTCATATGTTTACGTTTGAGATCATCGCTCATTGGCCATGGCGATCGCGCTGTAAATGGCCGCTGTGATTGGCCATTTACAGCGATCTGTGATTGGCTGTGTCCAAGGGGGCCAACACAGAATTTACCCGATGCGTGCTCGTGAGCGCACGGGGAGCGAGGAAAGACGGCCTCCCGGGAATTGAGATCCGCGCTGTAGCTGTCATTCGGCTATGGCCGGATGTCAAGTGGTTAAAGTGGTGTTCAACCCAAAAACAAAAATGTAATATATTGCAGTTTAGCAATCTTTAAATGTGAAGGCTTTGTTCATTTTCTTTTGTAGTCTTCTCTTTTTTTTTTTTTATTCCTTTTTCTGTTCACCTGCTAATCTGGGCAGTAACACACTTCCTGTCTCAGGGTGTCTCTACTCTGGATGGTTAGCAACAGAGACACTTTGGACAGCAGCATTGTCATTCTGGGGAGAGGGTAGTGTTAGATGTATTAGCAGATTCTTACATGGATATAACAAATAAAGCCAAACTCCTGTTAACACTTTAAGCAGTTACACCAATAGATTATTTTTTTTTCTTTTGGGATAAAGGTTTTCCATAAATATCTGATCATTGTAAGCAACCCTTATCTAACTGCCACTTTTGCTTGGTCTATTAACCACTTAAGTCCCCCTTCCTGCCCAGACCAATTTTCAGCTTTCAGCGCTCTCACACTTTGAATGACAATTACTCAGTCATGCAACACTGTACCCATATGAAATTTGCGTCCTTTTTTTCACACAAATAGAGCTTTCTTTTGGTGGTATTTAATCACTAGTGGGTTTTTTATTTTTTGTGAAAAAATGCCCTTTTCTTTGTTTCTGTCATAAAATTTAGCAAATTAGTAATTTTTCTTCATAAATTTTGGCCAAAATTTATACTGCTACATATCGTTGGTAAAAATAACCCAAATTAGTGTAAATTATTTGGTCTTTGTGAACGTTAGTGCCGGTTCACACAGGGGCGACTTGTCAGGCGACCTAGCCGCCTGACAAGTCGCCTCCCGTTCTGTACAATGGAACCGTTCTAATAGGAGCACCGCAAGGTTCCTGTACTACTTTGGGGGCGACTTGGGGCGACTTGCATAGACTTCTATACAGAAGTCGTTTTGCAAGTCGCCGTGGCAGTCGTGTGCAGGTTGCCTCGGCGAGGCGACCTGCAAGTCGTGCCGCCCCTGTGTGAACCGGGGCTAAGAGTCTACAAACTATGGTGCCAATCACTGAAAATTGATCACATCTGATCACACCTGATGTACTGATGGTCTATCTCATTTCTTGGGACACTAACAAGTCAGGAAAGTACAAATACCCCCTAAATGACCCCTTTTTATAAAGTAGACATTCCAAGGTATTAAGTTGTAATTTTTTCCCCACAATTCTTTGCAAAATGAAGATTTTTTTTTTTTTCACAAAATTGTCATATTAACAGGTTATTTCTCTCTCAGAGCATATGCATACAACAAATTACACCCCAAAATACATTCTGCTACTCTTCCCGAGTATGGCGATACCACATGTGTGAGACTTTTACACAGCCTGGACACATACAAAGGCCCAACATTGAAGTAGCATCTTCATGCGTTCTACGAGCATAAATGACACATCTCATTTCTCAACCACCATTTACACTTTTGAAGGCCCTGGAGCACCAGGACAATGGAATTGCCCCCAAAATGACCCCATTTTGGAAAGCAAACACCCCAACGTATAATCTATGGGGCATAATGAGTCTTTTGAACGGTTCATTTTTTTCCAGCAGTTTTTGGAAAATGTGGAAAAAAATGAAAACACTTTTTTTTTTTTTTTTTTTTACACAAAGTTGTCAATTTATCAGATATTTCCAACACATAGCATGTACGTAGCAAAGATGACCCCCCAAAATACATTCTGCTACTCCTCGCTATAACGATACCACATGTGTGAGACTTTTACACAGCCTGGCCACATACAAAGGCCCAACATTGAAGTAGCACCATCAGGCGTTCTAGGAGAATAAATGACATATATAATTTCCTGGCAACCTATCATTTTTGAAAACCCTTCATATTTCTAACACATAGCATGCATATACCAAGAATTACAATCCAAAATAAATTCTATTGCGGAAAGGGTAAAAAAAAAAAAAAAAAAAAAAAAAAGCATTACCTGTGCTTTTAGTAGTATCCACAGAGAAGAGCACTGGTCCAGGCAGCAAGCAGGGATGTGCTTTGCGTCAGCAATAGAAATTATCCAGGCAGCAGGCAGGAATATTGTCTATAGTCAGCACAGCACAGTCCATAGAAATTGTCCAGGCAGAGACAGCCAGCACAGCCATAATATTGGTCCTGGTACACTGTTACCTGCAGACACTCATTATTGTACCGCTCTCCAGCCCATCATAAACATACTGCCTCTTGCTACAGCTAATTATTTGCATAGTCCAGGTAGTGGTGTGGTCCATTCATGCAACAGGCAGAGGCATGGTGGCAGTAAGTCAGCCAATTGTGGCTGAGGGCCACAATCGGGTAAGACCTGTGCACAGGGGTAGAGGCTTCAACCCACCCAAATCTCTATGAAGCCTCCGGACTCCAGACCCTAATCCGGAAATTCCGAAACCCGGAGAAAACAAAAAAAAAATGTTTTCTCCATCCAGAAAAACAATTCTGGAGTCCCTCACATATTTGAGACCCCTGTGCACTACAGTAGCAGGGCAACAGATCAGTCCAAGCGGTAGGCAAAAGCACAGTCCATAAATCAGGCCAGGGTCAGTTCACGTACAAGCAGTCCAAACGGTAGGCAGTAGTGTAGTTAATAAAACAGGCCAGGGTCAGTTCACGTGGAAGCAGTCCAAACGGTAGGCAGAGGCATAGTCACAAAACAGGCCAGGGTCAGTTCACGTGGAAGGCAGTGGCATGGTTATTTGGGGAAGAATGGAAAATGGTCAGCACAGATGATGAAAATGGGGAAATGGTTAAAAATATGGGCTAATATTTTAGGGATGTATGATAACGTTGGAAGCATTCACCAATGCAAAGGCCAGGTTGGGAGGGACACTGGGGACAATGGTAGCTGGTATCTTTTCTAAATCCTCTTTTGGTGCACACGCAACATTTTTTTTGCTGTCTTCGGCCAGCTTCAGATGGTGGAATGCTAAAGGGGAAGTGGCGCTCATGAAGTCGGCAAACAGCCTCAGAGCGAAGGTCTTCTGGGGGGGCTTTGGTGATAGATGAGGGACGTGACAACTTCTTCTATGAATTTTACGAAGGGGGTGGGGCTTTCAATGGATTTGGTGTAGACTACGTAGGAATTGTAAATGACCAAATGGATGAGATAAATTGCTACCTTCTTATACCAGAATCGGGACCTCCTTATTGACAAATAGGGCTGAATCATTTGATCATTAAAATCCACACCCCCCCCCCCCCCCATGTAGAGATTATAATCTTGGACACATGTTGGCTTTTCAATGGGGCCTAGTCTTCTTTGTACCTCAATTGTAGTGTCGTCATGGATGGTGGACATCCCTCTTATCCTTCCACCTCAAGGCCAGCACTTCGTTGCATCTCAATGATGCTCTTTCCCCCCTTTGCAGCTTTTTGTTCGCTAGAGATTGTGAGAAGCCCTTCCTATTTTTTCTGGAGGTTCCACAGGCCAGGATTTTTGCAATGTATAAGTGTTTGAAAAGGGGCAGGCTCGTGTAAAAGTTGTCAACGTATATGTGATATACTTTGTTCAGAAGTGGGTATGCCAGGTCCCATACAATCTTTCCAGTTGTGCCCATGTAGGCCGGGCATTCAGGGGGCTGGAGCTGGGAATCTCTTCCTTCATATATGCGGAACGCATACAGATATCCAGTGGATCTCTCACATAGCTTGTATAACTTTACTCCGTATCTGGCCCTTTTGCTAGGAATATATTGCTTTATTCCTAGCTGGCCTGAAAAGGGTACCAGGGACTCATCGACACACACATATTCTGATCGGGGACATAGAGTTCTGCAAATTGTTGGGAAAAGAAATTTATCAGTGGGCGAATCTTGTATAACTTGTCGTAATTTGGATGATTGTGGGGAGGGCACTGGGTGTTGTCGCTGAAGTGAAGAAAGCGCATTATCATCTTGTATCGGGACCTGGACGTTACGGCAGAATAAATGAGCATGTTGTGGATAGGGTTGGTGGACCAATAGGCATGTACGGCAGAATAAATGGGCATGTTGTGGATAGGGTTGGTGGACCAATAGGCATGTTATTATTATTTATTTATTTATTTTTTTGTAATCCCCATGTTTAGGGTGAGGCCCATAAACACTTTGAACTCCTCCAAATTCAGATCTCTCCACTCAAAAGCCGGGCATATGAAGATTGGGGGTTGTTGACAATATATTGCTGGGCATATAAATTTGTCTG
Organism: Aquarana catesbeiana; assembly: GCF_042186555.1. NCBI lineage: Eukaryota > Metazoa > Chordata > Amphibia > Anura > Ranidae > Aquarana > Aquarana catesbeiana. The sequence goes on along the minus strand of NC_133324.1, from coordinate 245,691,905 downwards.
GTCCACAATAAATTGCAGCATAGTGTCGGGCAAAAACATATGAAAGAAATCAATCTGAGAAATTTTGGGTGTTGGTCTGCACACCTGGCAGTGCTGTGAAAGGGGGAATAATTGGTGATGCCGAGCTGGAAGGCAGCCATGTTGGGTTGGCAAGACCATCTGGCATGTATGTAGAGGCCCTGGCTCTTTGGGGGTGTGACACCCAGTAGTTGGATTGGAATTTCCTGTGCTGGTACTCAGGCGTGATGTGGCAGGACTAGTACTGGGTCTGGGCATTTGTTCCTGGGGCCTATTGCCGGTGGCAGCGCTGGTACTGGGCATTTGTTCCCAGGGCCTAACGCTGGCGGCAGCACTGGTACTGGGCCTGGGAATATGTTCCTGGAGCCTATTGGTGGTGGCAGCGCTGGTACTGGGCCTGGGAATATAATCCTGGTTTCCAGAGTGCCGTGCCCTTTTGGGAGGGACCCATTCTTCCTCCGAATCATTTGCCGATTCACTATTCGGTTCAAATGCCGAAATGGATTCAGAATCAGAATTGGAATCTGATGAGAACTCCCCGTTGCTCTCATCGGTCATTTAGAGGATCTGGAACGCCTCCTCACTTCTGTATGCTCTTTTGGACATGACGCGGTGTGACAGGTGGCAAGTGACGGTCACTGATGGGCTGTGCGATGGGTGGCAGCTGACGTTCACTGATAGGTGATGACGGTGTTACAGGCGATGGTCACTGATGGGTGACAGGCCACAGACAGTGATGGTTGACGGGTGATGGCTGGCGGTCACTAAAGGGTGATGGGTGATGGCTGACAGTCACTGATGGGTGACAGGTGATGGGTGATGGCTGGCGGTCACTGATGGGTGATAGGTGATGGGTGATGGCTGGCGGTCACTGATGGGTGACGGGTGATGGCTGGCGGTCACTGATGGGTGACGGGTGATGGCTGGCGGTCACTGATGGGTGACGGGTGATGGCTGGCGGTCACTGATGGGTGACGGGTGATGGCTGGCGGTCACTGATGGGTGACGGGTGATGGCTGGCGGTCACTGATGGGTGACGGGTGATGGCTGGCGGTCACTGATGGGTGACGGGTGATGGCTGGCGGTCACTGATGGGTGACGGGTGATGGCTGGCGGTCACTGATGGGTGACGGGTGGTGGCTGGCGGTCACTGATGGGTGACGGGTGGTGGCTGGCGGTCACTGATGGGTGACGGGTGGTGGCTGGCGGTCACTGATGGGTGACGGGTGGTGGCTGGCGGTCACTGATGGGTGACGGGTGGTGGCTGGCGGTCACTGATGGGTGACGGGTGGTGGCTGGCGGTCACTGATGGGTGACGGGTGGTGGCTGGCGGTCACTGATGGGTGACGGGTGGTGGCTGGCGGTCACTGATGGGTGACGGGTGATGGCTGGCGGTCACTGATGGGTGACGGGTGATGGGTGACAGGTGCACCGCTGACGGTCACTGATTTGTGACGGGTGACAGGTGCACCGCTGACGGTCACTGATGGCAGTCCCTTATGTGACAGGTGCACTTTGGTGACTGTGGTGACTACTTAGAACCCCCAAACATTATACATTTTTTTTTGTAACGCCCTAGAGAATAAAATAGCGGTCGTTACAATACATTCTTTCACACCGTATTTGCGCAGCGGTCTTACAAGCGCACTTTTTTTTGGAAAAAATACACTTTTTTTGAATTAAAAAAATAAGGCAACAGTAAAGTTAGCCCAATTTTTTTAAATATTGAGAAAGATAATGTTTCACCGAGTATATTGATACCCAACATGTCACGCTTCAAAATTGTGCCCGCTCGTGGAATGACAACTTTTACCCCTAAAAATCTCCATAGGCGATGTTTAAAAAATTCTACAGGTTGCATGTTTTGAGTTACAGAGGAGGTCTAGGGCTAGAATTATTGCTCTCGCTCTACCGATCGCGGTGATACCTCACATTGTGTGGTTTGAATACCGTTTTCATATGCGGGCGCTACTCACGTATGTGTTCGCTTCTGCGCGTGAGCTCGTCGGGACGCGGTGCGTTTAAAATTTTTTTTTTCTTATTTATTTTAACTTTTTATTTTTTATTTTTACACTGTTTTTTTGTAAACATCCCTTGTAATAGAAAAAAAGTATGAGATCTGGGGTCAAAAAGACCTCAGATCGCATATTTACACTAAAATGCAATAAAAAAATGTCCTCAGCTATGGGCTGAAGTGATGTGGCTTCCGCCCTGCATTGTTATGGAGACTGGTGGGGGCCATCTTCCCCTCATTTGTCTCCATGCCCAGCAAGGGTGAAGATCCTATCGCTTCTGCCGCTGCCGACGGCTCCGGGAAGCAGTGGAAGGGAGGGGGCCCTCTCCCGCCGCCGATTCAAAAGTGATCTCGTGGAGAATCTGTCACAGAGACCACTTTTATCTGAAACTGTACCGCTCACTGAAGAAGAGGATACCACAGTTATGGCAGCTAGCTGCTGCCATAACAACGATACTCCTCTTCAAAGTACCGACGTATAACAACAGTGGGTAGTCCGGAAGTGGTTAAAGAAAGCGGCAAGATCAAAAGGTGAAAATAACGGTTAAAAAAACCCTACAAAAACCCAAAACTAGTGCAGCTACTATAGCTAAAAATTAGTAAGCTGCCATATAACTTTTTTTGTTTTGTTTTTGGTTTAACACCTATTAAAGTGGGAGCAAACTCCTAAACTCTCCTAAATGTCCTCCATTTAAGAGATATTTACTTTTGATGCAGCTGGTGACAGCACCAGCGCATGTGCTCTGAAGGAACGGCATACCGTGCTGTTCCTTTAGAGTCCTGCGCTGTGAATGGCGGCTCCCGCGCGCATGCGTGGGAGTGATGTCATCGCGGCTCCGGGCACTCGCACAGCCGAAGCCCGTAAACCCGAAAGGAAGACCGGTTGAAGATGGAAGCGCCTTTAGCGGTGACAGCATGCCACCGGATGGCTTTCTTCTAAGGTAAGCTTCACATAATGTGCTAGCATGCGATGCACGCTAGCACATTATTGCTTTGCCTTGTAGGATTAAAGACAAAACCGTGGTTCTATACCGCTTTAAACATTCCACCATTTTGTGGGATTCGCTAAACACTGTTGGCAGTACTGATCTTGCGATAAGAGAGGAAGTATCGTAATTTAATCGAAAGAACAATATCATGCCAGCATGCTCAAATTATTGAACGATAAGAAAACCAACTCATGCTACTCAGCAATCCCATGTTTATATGTAGAAAGGAACTCTAAAAAGTGGTACATCTAGGTCTTAAGAGGAATATTTTAAATAAAAAAGAAGCAAAATATTTAATACCAGAATCATGCCAGGCAACGGATTATATATTCACTACCCAAATTACATAAAGATGACACTAATCCGCCCCCTAGACCCATAGTGGATGGCATAGAATCAATTACAGCTAGAATGGGCCAATACATAGACCGATATCTACAACCAGTGGTTCACAACACCAAGGTGTAATTGAGGGACACAAAACAGATACTGCAACTACTAGTTGGGACAGGAGTCGAAGAAGGACCCTGGATTATGGCCACAGGGGACGTCTCCTCATCGTATACAATTATTCATCACCATCAGGCATGTGAGTCCACAAAATGGGGACTTGGAACATATACAACGCTGCCATCTATACAAAAGGAAGTATCTAATTAAATGTCTAGATTTCTGTCTTAAGAACCGTTATTTTTGGTACCATCATAAATATTGCCATCAGAATACGGGCGTAGCCATGGGAGCAAAATTTCATGGTTCAATGGGAGGAAGAATCCCTCTTTACTGATACACCGATGGAACACAACAGCGCAGCACCACTCAATATTCAATTTTTTACTCATCTATGGGAGATATGTACATGTCAGGAATATAAACACAGTTGCACAGCAGTTGTAATTTCTTCTATTGTGTTATTTTCGGGCCACCATATTTACCACAGAAGTGGATATGGACATAGAATAATTTAAGGCAGGGGCCAGACTGGTCAGTGGGAGTAGAAAGTGCCCCATCGTTATCTGTGGGGGTAGAAATAGTACCCCGTTGTTGGTGTCTGTGAGGGGAGGAATAGCGCCCAGTCAGTGTCAGGGGCAATAGTGCCCCGTCGGTGAGGGGAGGAATAGTGCCCTGTCGGTGAGGGGAGGAATAGTGCCCCGTCGGTGTCGGTGAGGGGAGGAATAGTGCCCCGTCGGTGTCGGTGAGGAATAGTGCCCCGTCGGTGTCGGTGAGGGGAGGAATAGTGCCCCGTCGGTGTCGGTGAGGGAAGGAATAGTGCCCCGTCGGTGTCGGTGAGGGGAGGAATAGTGCCCCGTCGGTGTCGGTGAGGGGAAGAATAGTGCCCTGTCGGTGAGGGGAGGAATAGTGCCCCGTCGGTGTCGGTGGGCGGAGGAATAGTGCCCCGTCGGTGTCGGTGAGGGGAGGAATAGTGCCCCGTCGGTGAGGGGAGGAATAGTGCCCCGTCAGTGAGGGGAGGAATAGTGCCCCGTCGGTGTCAGTGAGGGGAGGAATAGTGCCCCGTCGGTGTTGGTGAGGGGAGGAATAGTGCCCCGTTGGTGTCGGTGACGGGAGGAATAGTGCCCCGTCGGTGAGGGGAGGAAAAGTGCCCCGTCTGTGTCGGTGAGGGGAGGAAAAGTGCCCCGTCGGTGAGGGGAGGAAAAGTGCCCCGTCGGTGAGGGGAGGAATAGTGCCCCGTCGGTGTCGGTGAGGGGAGGAATAGTGCCCCGTCGGTGTTGGTGAGGGGAGGAATAGTGCCCCGTCGGTGAGGGGAGGAATAGTGCCCCGTCGGTGAGGGGAGGAATAGTGCCCCGTCGTTGGTGTCAGTGAGGGGAGGAATAGTGCCCCGTCGTTGGTGTCAGTGATGGGAGGAATAGTGCCCCGTCGTTGGTGTCAGTGAGGGGAGGAATAGTGCCCCGTCGTTGGTGTCAGTGAGGGGAGGAATAGTGCCCCATATCAGTGGGAGGCGTAGTGCTGCAAGGGCAAGATAAAGACAAGCAAAGGGTCTGCACTTTGGAGACTGCTTATCCATACAATGATGGAACAGATCTTATGAGGAAAAAGGAAGAATGAACATTGTCAGATGGAGTAATCAAATCTTTTGTAATAAACACCTGTTAACAGAGAGTTTCTACTGATGCTTTCTCCATGGTCTGTGTAAATTGCTTTCTGTAGCAGCATTGTTTATGATTAAGGTCCTTAGGGCTTATTGCCTGACTTCATGTTACTGTCACTGACTTTGTAGTCTTGTAAGACTTCAGACATACACAGCGGTTTGACTTCAAATTCCAAACACAAAAGCACCCTGCAATTTTAATCTTCAGGAATGTACAGAATGTCAATTTTTGCAATTTGCATTTTGCTGTTAGCATACAAAGCATTTAAGCAAAATCATTGTTTGCACAATGATTTATGAAGATGATATGAATAATAAAGATTAATCTGACATGTGCCCTGATGACGATGTGGCCAGAAGTGTGATGGTTCCCACTCAACCTCTTGCTTTGTGATGACTCCAGTGCTACAAAACGGCACATGTAACAAGTGTTCCTGTGACTTGTCCTTGATATTTCATAATCGGGCTTCTGACTCCTCCTATGCACCTTGGCTCTCGGCCTTTGCTATGTGCTCTGCTGTTATCCTGGGCAACCCAGGTTTTACAGTATTCTTTGACACGCTCCTTTATTGATCACTGTAGTAACTTCTTGGAGACCTCCAACCACTGCCTCTTTTTACATGTTAGATATGCTATAAGCAGGGGGGATAATCCTAGTATATGCTATAAATTGGGCCACATTGACTGATTTTGAGGCAATAAGACTGAATTTAGATTTATACTGAATTTGCGGGATTCGATTTCCCAGCCATTTTCATTGCAACTATATATTCTGTACTGCAGACTTGGCTGAGTTACACACACATATACACTTTGTAACTTCTGACCAGTTGCTAATGGTGATTACATGTAGTAGGAGGCTGCTGAGAGGTCTGTGATTACAAACATTGCTTAAGCTGTCGCTGTAGTTTAGAGGTTAATAATTTTTTTGTCAGTGTTATCTACGCGTTTTTTGTTTTTTCAAGTTGGTCTTACATGCCTTGAAACCACCCTAACAAGGCATGTAAGGTCTGCATCTTGCTATTATGACTGTATATTACTTTATTCTTACACACCATGTCTTCATGTAAGAATTGTATAGTGGCAGGCCCCAGAATGACAATGGGTCAGCAGGATTAAATTATACACATATGTAAATTACTATCTAAATCATGGCTTGTGAATATAGCTCCAAGAGCACCTCCTAAACAAGAACAGGTGTATTTTGCCTGGTGCTTCACTTTTTTTTTTTTTTCTTTTTTTTTTTAACACTAGGGGAGATGGCAGAGAAGAAAAGGGAAACTAGTAAGGCTATGACAAGAGGTGTGGGGATATTGAATATTGGCAAATCTAAATAGAAGGGGAAAGACTTTGCAGGCATGTTGAAGTGTTTTGTGTGCAAGTGAAGGAGGCAGCACATAAGACAGACCGAATTGATTTCTGAGGGGATACACGGCACCCAAATCAAAGTGAGCATCCTTTAAGTACCTCTAAACAGTCGGAATTGTGCAGAATTTTTAAGGGTGCCTTGACTCAAAAAAGGGTTGAGAAACAATGGGCTAAAGGTTATCGCTGTCATTTTAAGTGGGGTTAAAGTAGAACTATAGGCAAAACTTTTTTGTTCGTTTAGGATAGGTTAAGGGAGGGCCATAACCCCTGTAAGATTGTTTGCCATCTGTGTCCCATTGGGGAGATTTCCCTTCACGTCCTGTTCCATAGCCAAAGCAGGAAGTGAGAGGAAATCCCTGCAAATTAAGGTAATCCCTTGAGGACCCCCCCAGGCCACCAGAACTAGTGTCCCTATTGGAAGATTTCCCCTCTTACTTTTCTGGGGACAACCCAACATTTGGGATTTTCTCTTTTTTTTTTTTTTTTTTTTTTTTTCCCAAATAACAGTTTTTATAGTACAAGAACAGAACAAAGTAAGCTCCAAGTAATAGTGAAACATGAGTACAGCAAGTTCAAGCAATGTAGTAACAATTGGCACAATCTTTGTGCTAGATCAAACCATGAACTGTTGGGTAACATATGGAGTTTTCCACAGCTGAGATATAAGCTTATAAAGTAAAAGAGCGTGTAAGAAAAGGGGAAATAGAAGGGTAGGGGAAAGAGGGTATTTGGGGAAAAGGGGGAATAAAAGAATGGTAAGGAAATAGCACATTAGCTCATCCACCAGCTCAAGAGGGGCCCTCCTGAAGATGCCACAGCTCCCAGACCTTATCATGTATTTCCAGCCTATCCTGTATTCTGGCAGTCATTTATTCTTTTAGCTCCATGTCTCATTCTGGCGTACAGAGCGTCTTGGGAAGGTGGGGAGCTCCGCTTTCAGGTGAAGGCAACCAGACAGCGTGCAGCAGTAAGGATGTGTCTGAGTAGTTTCTTGTGCGGTTTGGGAATTTGTAGCAGTGATACACCTACCAGAAAAAATGTTGGCGTCAAAGGAACCAGCACCTCAAATAGACGGGACAGCAGGTGCTGCGTCGAATGCCAAAAGGGCACTATGAGGGGGCAACTCCAGTAGATATGGTAAAGAGTACCTCTATCCCTTTGACATCAGATAGATGGCGTGGAGCACATCTGGAGTCAAATACTAAGAGTAAAGGATTTTATAGGCATTTTCCTTGTAATGCGAGCAAAAGGAGCTCTTAGCCGCCTGGGTCCAGATTGTCCGCCACATCATCTCAGGGATTTCTTCACCTAATATCTTTTCCCATCTGAGCATATAGGCATGTTTACCTTCGTTTGGCATACAATAGGCATTGAGTAACTGATATATGTCGGAGATCAGGCCCCGTTGTGTGGATCCCTCCAAGATTATGCGCTCGAAAGGGGAAGGCGCTGAAAATTGTAAATTTGGAGCAATGGTTTGGGCATAGTGGCGTATTTGCAAGTATCCATAGAACACCTGGTCAGGTAATTCATGTTTGTTCTGAAGTTCAGCAAATGATAGTAGCTTACGAGTTCTAGGTTCTATCAAGTGTCCAAAGCGGAATAAGTTCCGTGTTGCCCAAGGCGAGGACATCTGGTGGGTGAGACCAGCAGGCACCCTGGGGTTACAGATAAAGGAGGTTAGGAGTGATCTGGCAGAGCAGAGCCCATGGTCGCGAGATAGTTTGCACCAGAGCGATCTGACTTGAGACATGGATCCCAGGAGCCTACCTCACCTCAGTCCACCTCAGCATTTCCAGAGCAAACTGTTTGGGTTTACGCCAGCCATATTTTTTTCAATCTCCGTTCACTTAATATAAGATGGGTGGGGGAACCAGGAGGTTATAACGCACAGTTGGGTCGCTTGGTAATATTTTTCCAGGTTAGGGAATGCTAGTCCCCCATCAGATGGATGCCATTAATACCGAACGGGGAAACCTTATGTCTCTTATAGTTCCAAACGAAGCGTATCAGATCCGCTTGGAGTGTTCTCATGTGCGCATAGGGGACAGGGATAGGCAGTGTTGAAATTTAATGATTCACGTAGTCACACATGTATATTGCCATCATCCCTTAAATAGTATGTAGAATAAACCTCAAGAAATGTGGGATTTTATAGGCAATCGAAGAAGAAATATTATACTTATAAAATGTAAATTACAATAAAATTCCCAAATTGAAAATGCAACACATTGCAACAATAATAGTATCAACTATACAAAAAGCTCTGTCAGACAAAGTGGTAGCCGTCCCCATCTACTTGCTTTTCTTTCATCGGTAGATTACAGAGGAATACAGTAGAAGGGGATATCAAACGTGTTTCAAATTGTACTGTAATAGACAAATCATCTTCAGGGAATAATACCACTTCTGAAAAAATTAATGAACAATTAGTACATAACTATGTATGGTAATGCATATAAAATACATATAAACATAGAACATCATCCATGTACACATAGGCACTTACAATGTAAAAGCTTATTTAGCAAGAGCACTCCTCTAGATGGCAAGAGAACCATGCATCAGCGTATCAAAGACTTCCACCAAAGTATCAACATCCATTAGCAACCGGTTTTGGACTGCCCCAAAAGAAGATGGAAAAATTGCAATGGGATGGTAAATACTGAGTCAACCTAGATGATATTCATCGAAAGGCTGGCCCAGTAGCTGCCTGAATTCAACAAATGACGAATTAGGCAGTGTTTGGAATAAATATAGGAGTTTAGGGAGAATGGTCATCTTAACAGAAGCCACATGCCCCAAGAGGGATATGGGGTGGGACTTCCATTTTTGTAATAGAGCAAAAAGGGGGGGGGGTTTGCTTGGTACAGGGTAGCGAACGTCGGTGTAAGGTGAACCCCTAGGTATTTCATGGCCGAGGTCTTCCAGTTATAAGGGAAACTCGTTTGCAGGTGGTGGACTTCTCCAGCAGGGATATTGATTGGGAGGGCCTCCGATTTGGACACATTAATTTTATAACCCGAGAGGGACCTATAGGTGTCCAGCTCAGCGTGCAGGTTAGACAAGGAAATACTGGGCTGAGTCATGGTAAGTCTATGACCCTCCTGGTGTTGTCACCTGCCTGACAGAGAGGGACAAAGCCCACCTGATCCTTGTGAATTAGGGAGGGGAGGACCGTATTCAAGCAAATTGAGAGCAGCTTGGTAAAGATTTTCAGATCGGAGTACAGGAGCGCTATGGGCCTGTAGCTAGCACAGAGAGAGGGGTCCTTATCTGGCTTCGGGATTAAAATGAGGAAGGATCTCTGCATATCTGAGGATATGGGGGTCTGCTGAAGGAAAGCGTTAAAAAGCTTACATATATGTGATAACAAGAGGGGGAGAAAGGATTTGTAGTATTCGTAAGGGAGGACGTGTGGGTAGATTTTTAATAGTCGACTCAAGTTCCTTCTTGGTGATCCTGGGGTTATTATATAACGCTGAGTAGAACCTCTCAAAGGAATGGGCAATGTCTTGGGGGTGTGATAGTATACAGCCCGATCTATTTTTAATTTGGTGTGTGGTAGTCGTGTAAATGCGGTCAGTTTTCTAGCTAATAGGGAGTGGGCTTAATTACCCTTGTCATAGTATAATTGTTTCAGCCTAGTCAGGGCTTTTTCCACTTGTCCTAGTGCCAGGTCTTGGAGTGTCGTTCGGAGACGGGTGATTTTTTTTTTTTTTTAAGTAAGGGTAGGGATGGAGATACCTGTAGACGAGTTTCGAGGGCCCTAAGTTCCCTTTCAGTTCGTAACTTGGTAGCCCTAGCGTCTTTTTTTTTTTTTTTTTTTTTTTTTTCATGGCGGAGGTGAGTGCGATGCAGCGGCCCCGGAGGACTTCCTTATGGGCTTCCCAGAGGGTGGAGAGAGATACCTTTGGGGGTGTTCAAGAAAATACAGTTTCTTTATCGTACATCATGGGACACAGAGCCTAAGTTAATAACTTAATGGCTATATAGGCACCTTCAGGTGATGGACACTGGTACACCCAATTCAGGAAGTTCACTCCCTATATAACCCCCCTATCAGGAGTACCTCAGTTTTTTCGCCAGTGTCTAAGGTGTTGGTCACTCTGAGGAGCTCCAGGAGGGATCCATGTTGGATTTAAATAACCTCCATAGACCAGATCCATCCAAAGTGCCACTGAGGCCAAAGTGGATGGTACCTGGCCCTCGTATACGAAGCACGAGGTTTTGCCTGAAACACCTCTTTGAGGGCTTGACCCCGGGACCCAGGGCTTTGGTCATGCTACATTACCTAAAAGCTTTCCTGATGGGGTGCTTTTTACAGGTCCAAGGGAGTGGAACCCTGATAAAAAGGGACCCGGTCCTTGAAGGTTCGCTATACGCAGCCCGCCATGATGGGTGAAGGTTGGATTGACTGTTAATTCAGCAAATCCTGCAGTGGGGATAAGGTAAGGGAAGAAACTTAGGAACGAAAGTCCACCTATGCTTTCTTTTAAGGGAAAAAATGTTATGCCTTAAATCTCCACTAGAGGAAGTGTATGCACATACCTTAATCTGTTGTCTTCACTTCAGCTCAGTGTCAGTCTGTGTCTGGCAGCAGCAGCTTGTGCAGGGGGATTCCTCTCAAGGTAAGAGATCTGCCGAATGCTTTTCTCCCCCCTGAAGGGACCAGAAGGGTTAGGGAGACAGCTGTGGTTGTACCCCCCCTTGTAATACGCCCCCTCCGCGGGGGGGTGCGGAGGTCCCGTTTTTTCTGCATGAAAAGTTGTTTTTTGCCTGCTGTGTAAAGGGCTCTGCTTCCCCCCTCCCGTGCCCAGCTTTTCATTAGGCTCAAATGAAAAGGAGGGGTAGGGGTTTACGAAGGGGGCGGGGCCTAGGCGCGGCAACGTCCACGAGGACGCACGGATGCTTAAAGGATCAGCTGGAGCAGTCTCTCCTCGGCAGGGAGGAGGAAGCAAGCAGTCGACACTGGGAAACAGGAGCGGTGGGGCACGTAAGGGTTGCAAGTGGCATTCCTGATACGGGAAGGACATTTTTCCCAGCACTAGGATTAACATAATAGCGGCAGTTCAGCGATTAAGTGCAATTTAATAGTGCCACTGCTTTTGTGCTTAGGGCTATGCATACCAAAAAAGACACCACAAAGAGCAAAAGGGTAAAAATTTCACCCCCAGGCGCTAGGAACTCCAGTCAGGTCTCCACACTGTCATCCTCGCCTGAAATGCCAATTATGGCAAGAAAGGGTGAGCCATCGGAACAATTTGATGGTGCAACTGCTTCTCACATCTCAGCCCCTGTATACGTGACTGAAGATGTCTTTTCCTCCACCCCGCAGGGCCTGGAAGGAAGATTAGCGGCTTTAATCGCATCATTCAAATGGATAGGAAGTGTGCTAGATCCCCCTCCCCCACTTTAGTCACTTTGCAAGGGGAACAGTGGGCACAGGATGAGGTGTTACCCTCAGGTGATCAGGAGGAAAGACAAACCGATGATTCCTCTGCAGAGGAAACAACGGTAGATGAACTTTTTGCAGCCTCGCAATCTGAGAAATTGCTGATACTCTCTTACGGAGATGGTTTGTTCTACTTTCATGCTACCCCTAACGGAGTCTGCTGAAAGCTTGGTTTCTTCCTTGGATTCCTTAAAACCTTCACAGCCTTTGCATGCGTTTCCTGTGCATGCATTACTAGAACAGATTATTTATGCTTAATGGGATCACCCGGATAAGCATTTTCTCCTTCCAAAGAGATTTTCAGTTCTCTATCCCATGGAGGAGAAATTCACCAAAAAATGGAAGGTACCAACAGTTGATGCTGCGATTTTCAGTGTGAATAAAAGTCTAACTTGTCCAGTAGACAATGTACAAATGCTTAAGGATCCAACAGATAAAAGGTTGGAATTCCTGTTAAAATCCGCTTTTTCCTTGGCAGGTGCCGTTACTCGGCCTACAGATGCTGCAATAGGCGTTTGTCAATCCCTAAAGGACCAATTTAGACAGGCCGTTAAAGAGGTTCATGCACAACAAGCCCGGGAATTGGCCAAACTACCAAAAGCATTATGCTTTGCACTAGATGCCATTAAAGATTCTATTCACCAGGCATCCTGCCTTACGCTTATGCTAGTACATATGCGTAGAATCCTGTGGTTAAAAAATTGGTCAGCTGAAGCACCATGTAAAAAGCTCCTGACTGGGTTCCCTTTTCATGGGGATTGGCTATTTGGGGATGATTTGGACAAATACATCCAAACAATTTCTAGTGGGAAAAGTACGCTTTTGCCAGTCAAAAGAAAGTATAAACGCCCTTCATTTAATCAGGCTCTTTCTCCTGCACCAGGGGCTTCTGCCTCTAAGCAATGGCGACAGCCTCCGCCATCAGACTCTAGAGGAAAACCTGAGGGTCAGGCCCCACCTCAAAAGAAGTCCTGGGGCCGCAAACCTGCAAAGCAGAATCCTAAAGCCTCATCATGAAGAGGCACCCCCCCTCACCAGGGTAGGGGGAAGATTTCTGTAGTTTTCAGAAGTCTGGCAAGAGGAAATTCAGGACAGATGGGACATCTCCATGGTAACTCTGTGGTACAAACTGGAGTTTCTGGACTTTCCACCATCTTGTTTCTAACGTTCCCAAAGATCCAGAGAGAAGGCAATCTCTCTGTTTCGGGCACTAGACCGATTAATGGCTCAGGGGTGATCGTGCAGATCCCCACAGAAGAGCAAGGTTTGGTGTTTTAATCAAACCTCTTCACAGTACCAAAATGGATTGGAGATGTCCGACCCATTCTAGATCTAAAGAATCTAAATCAGTTCTGAAGATCTGTTCCTTTCGCATGGAGACGATCGGGTCAGTAGTTTCTATCCTATTAGGAGAAGAACTTCTGGCGTCTATCGACATCAGGGATGCATATCTGCATGTCCCTATATTTTCCGCTCACCAAAGGTTTCTGCGGTTCGAGGTAGAACAGCAGCATTTCCAGTTTGTAGCCTCGGCCTTCGGGCTAGCTACAGCACCCCGGGTGTTTACAAAAATCCTGGCCCCACCTCTAGCCAGGTTAAGGGCACAGGGCATAACAGTCTTGGCGTATTTAGATGATCTATTGCTAATAGACCAATCGGTGGCTCGTTTAGAGCAAAACGTGCGCATTACAACCAGTTACCAGGAAAGTTTGGGTTGGATTCTCAACCTAGAGAAATCTTCCTTAAAACTGATAAAAAGCCTGGAGTACTTGGGTCTGATCATAGACACAGCCCAGAAAAAAGTGTTCTTGCCTCAGGCAAAGATCAGCTCCATAAGAGAGCTGGTGCGGATGGTCAGGTTAAAATTCGCCTTTGCATGAGGTTGCTAGGAAATATGGTAGCTTCATTCGAAACGGTTCCCTATGCCCAGTTCCATTCAAGGCTGTTGCAAAACAGTATCCTGTCTACTTGGAACAAAACTTTTCAAGCTTTAGACTTGCCAATGCGGCTGTCCCCAAGGGTGTCCCAAAGCCTCAGTTGGTGGTTACTAACCCAGAATCTGCTGAAAGGAAAATCCTTCAGACCAGTTATCTGGAAAGTGGTAAGGACAGATGCCAGCCTTTTAGGCTGGGGAGCAGTACTAAAAAAGACAACTGTCCAGGGACAGTGGTCAAGAGCCAAAAGAACCTTGCCCATCAATATCCTAGAGATTTGGGCAGTGCGTCTGGCTCTGAAGGCCTGGACTTCCAGGTTACGGGATTGTCCTGTCAGGATCCCATCCGACAATGCCACAGCTGTGGCCTATATCAATCACCAAGGGGGGCACCAAGACTCTCTCAGCGCAGAGAGAGGTGAACCATATTCTAACTTGAGCAGAAAGGAATGTTCTGTGCCCATTGGCAGTCTTCATTCCGGGAGTAGAGAATTGGCAGGTGGACTACTTGAGTCGCCAGCAGTTATTCCAGGGGGAATGGTCTCTTCACCTTGACATATTTTGGGCTATTTACCAAAGATGGGGGACTCCGGACATAGATCTTCTAGCGTCCAGATTCAACATAAAGTTAGTCAACTTTGTGTCCAGGACAAGGGATTCACTCACATGCGGAACAGATACGTTGGTGACCCCGTGGGATCAGTTCTCACTGATCTATGCATTTCCTCCTATTCAGTTGCTGCCTTGACTTCTTTTGCAGGATCAAGCTGGAAAGAAAGCCAGTAATTCTGGTAGCACCATCATGGCCCAGAAGGTCATGGTATGCAGAAATCGTAAAGATGGCAGTGGAGGGTCCATGGTCCCTCCCACTACAGCCAGACCTACTCTCACAGGGGCCGATATTCCACCCTACCTTACGAACGCTAAATTTAACGGCTTGGCTATTAAAACCCACATTCTGAAAAAATGTGAGCTTTCTGGTTAATTCTACCTTGATTAATGCAAATAAGCCAGCTTCCAGGATTATATATTATAGAGTCTGGAGGGCTCATGTTTCCTGGTGTGAATCCAAGGGTTAGCATCCTCAGGGGGAATATCATAGGCAGAATTCTTGCTTTTCTACAATTGGTGGTAGAGATGAATTTTATTTCAAAGACCGCTTGCTACACCATTCTTTAGTCTGGGGTTTTATGCAAGGGGTGATGCGGCTTAATCCGCCAGTCAAACCTCCTTTGAACCCTTGGGACTTGAACTTGGTTTTGTTAGTGTTACAAAAACAGCCATTTCAACCGATACAGCATATTCCCTTAGTCCTTCTGACAAGGAAGATGGTGTTCTTGGTTGCTATATCCTCAGCAAGGAGGGTTTTGGAATTGGCTGCTCTTTCATGTAAAGAACCATACTTGATTATTCATGAGGACAGAGTGGTGTTACGCCCTCGTCCAGACTTTTTGCCAAAAGTGGTCTCAGGTTTTCACCTGAACCAAGATATTGTCCTTCCATTGTTTTTTCCAAAACCATGTTCCAGGGAAGAGAAGTCACTACATTGTCTTGATGTGGTGAAAGCAGTGAAAATCTATTTAAAGACAACTGCTCAGATTAGAAAGACTAATGTGTTATTTATTCTGTCAGAGGGTCCTAAGAAAGCACAAGCAGCGTCAAAATCCACTGTGGATTCGGCAAGTTATAAATTAGACTTATAATTTAAGGGGTAAGATTCCCCCTTTTCAAGTCAAAGCGCACTTTACCAGGGTGGTTAGTGCTTCTTGGACAGTGTGTCACCAGGCCTGCATGGCTCAGATCTGTAAGGCCGCATCTTGGTCTTCAGTGCATACATGCACCAAGTTTTATCAAGTGGATGTAAGGAGGCATGAGGATATCTCCTTTGGGCGCAGTGTGCTTCAGGCAGCAGTATAGGTCCTCAAGTCTGGAGGTACCCTGCGGGTTGTGTCTCCCACCCCTCAATAGCATTGCTATGGGACGTCCCATTAAGGTTATTAACTTAGGCTCTGTGTCCCATGATGTACCATAAAGAAAATAGGATTTTTATAACAGCTTACCTATAAAAATCCTTTTCTTGGAGTACATCATGTGACACAGAGGTCCCTCCCCTCTTTTATGGGGTTTAAGTATATTGCTTTGCTACAAAAACTGAGGTACACCTGATAGGAGGAGGGGTTATATAGGGAGTGAACTTCCTGGATTGGGTGTACCGGTGTCCATCACCTGAAGGTGCCTATATAAGCATTAAGTTATTAACTTAGGCTCTGTGTCCCATGATGTACTCCAAGAAAAGGATTGTACAGGTAAGCTGTTATAAAAATCCTATTTTTAGTGTGGACTCCAGTTCTATATTGGATGGGAAGTGCTGTAACAGGAAGTTATTCAGCTGCCAATAGCAAGGCTTGCGATTCGGGGCTCCCGTGTCCAGTGTAAGTAAGATGGGGGGGGCATGGTCGGACTAGGTGATTGGGAGTATGTGCATATACTTGGTGATGCGTAGTGTGGTATTATTAACAAAGAGGTAGTCAATACGCGTGTGCATGCGATGAGGGGTGGAATAAAACGTATACTGCCAGTCGCCAGGGTGGAGAACTCGCCAGGAGTCAAAGAGCATATCGTCTGGCAAGTTGACAAATAAGTTTGAGTCCCTAGAGGCTCTGGCAGGCAAATCCCATGGGTCCACCACATGGCGATCCAAAACCGCACAGTGAGATAGATTGAAATTTCCACCTACAATTAGGAATTTGTTTGGGGTGCAAAAGAAATGCGCAAATACCTTAGTTAAAAAGCAGATCTGGTAGACATTTGGGGCATAAATGACACAAAGGGTGACTGCCTGCTCCTGCCAGTGGCCGCACAGAATGATAAAATGTCCCCGCGGGTCACTGTATAACTCGGAGCATGTGAACGATGCCCCCGGTTTAATTAGCACAGCTACACTGGCACACTTGCGGGGGTTAAACACCTGGTAGGCTTGAGGATCGTATCTGAATGTGAAGGAGTTTCCCTTGTTAAAATGGGTTTCCTGAATCAGGATAATATCTGCCCCCGACTGCCTGAACTCTCTAAGCACCAGGTGTCTCTTTCTGTTAGAGTTTAGGCCATGAACATTCAGTGACATTACCTTAGCCATGGTTCTGGATAAAAGCAAACATAAAAGCACTTATCTGAGCCATCTGGGGAGTAGATGTGGTACCAGAGCCAGAAGAGCGCCATCTCCAGGAGGAAGACCAAGTGGTTGTATAGGACCATAAGGTGAGCCTGTGGATGGGGGACAGAAAGAAGAAAGAAACTAAGAAAAAAAGAACAATTAGATCAATACTTTATACTACTATATTAAGTGCAGTATACATTAACAGATTCTACGAGACCTGTGAGGCACAGGCCTAAGTTCCTATATGTCCTCCTGACCAAAAGTAATAAAAAACAGGCCGGGGGGGACACCGAGAACCACAATAACAGATTCAAAAATAAACAGTGAGATGTTTAAAGGAACTCTAGGGGGTAGATCAGGGGGGGTTTAGTGAACAGAAGTGTGACCACTCTCATATCTCATTCGAGATACGCCCAAAATTCTAGTAGCAGTAGCAAGTTAGTAAGGTGAGCCATTGGTGTCATCCAATATTGGAAACCTGGTCTACTGGTAAAAGTGACCGAGGGGAAAGTCCCGTGGTAGTCAGCCTTTTTTTGGTTTAGTAGCTTTGCGCGGGGGGGGTGTATCCTGTCCCCGGGAGCGTTTGGAAGAGGGGACTTTCTGCCAGACTGCAGGTGGTGGCGGCGGGGGTGGCAACCAAGTCCCAGTCCTGAAGCTGGGGGACGGGAATCCCCAGAGTGTCACAAAAGGCATCCAGGTCTTCTGGGTAGCGCAGCACTGCAGATTGTCCCTGATGCCTTGCTGTAAGACAAAGGGAATCCCCAACGGTCCTTATCCTGAAGCACGTGGAGAAGGGGTTGGCGGAGCCTGCTTTTTGTAGGGTGATCCAGGAGAGGTCCAGGTATAGCTGTACAGGCGTGTTATCAACGGACGGAGCGAGCTTTGCGCATGATGTCTTCCTTCAAAGGGTAGGAGTTAACTCTACAAATGACATTGCGTAGTTTGGAAGCAGGCCTTTTGGGGCATAGAGCTCGATGGGCCCTATCCATCTCAATATGTTTGGTAGAGGGCTCACCCAGAAGGTTATTGAATAAGGCCTGCAGGGTGGTTTGCAAATCTTCAGAGCCCTCTGACTCTGGGAGGCCCCTGACATGAATGTTGTTCCTGCGCCCCCGGTTGTCTAAGTCTTCAACTTGGCGCTGCATATCTCTTATTAGTAAGCGATGGTCTAGACCCTGTAGTTGAGTGTGGTGGACTGCCAGTTTGGTCTCTTGGATCTCTTCCATAGCCATCTCCACCCTATCTGCTAGATGTTTAAAGTTTGCATCTAATGTCCGAATCTCTGCACGGCATGTGAATTTAACATCTTCTATAAGTTGTTTAAAGTCCTCTTTAGTCTGTATAGTCTGAAGATAGGCTTGACCTGATGGGGACCCACTGCCTCTTGTATGTGCAGGTGAGGGGGTGATAGAGGCCGTATGGTGGTGGCATATTGGGCCTGTATGTTAGGGCCCATTGAAGTTTCCCATGGTTCACACCACGCCAGGGCCTGGGAAGGCGAAAAGGCCTGTGCTGCTGGGGCCCCTGTGTGAGATGGAACTGGCAAGCTGATAGCCTGGGCGTAGGTGGGAGTGGGAACTGCGGCTCTCCCAGAGGAGATGGTGTCTCTGGAGCGGGACTGCCTCTGAGCTTTAGGGGAGGCAGGGGCTGAAGAGCAGGCCGGACGCGGTTTAAGGTCCCTCTGAGGCTCAGTGGGTGGGGCCCGACAGGGGTGGAAAGTCCTTCGAGTCTACCGAGAGAGAGGGAGAGCTGGGTCCTCCAGCCTGGAGACCGGGGTCTGATGCTGTGGGAAGGCATCTGTGCACTGAGTGTACGAGGCAGGGAGCTGGCCTAGTGCAGCTGGCTGGGTCCTGTGTGGCGCTGCCGCAATGTAGGCAGGATGATGGGGAAGATTCACTGTGTCCACCATGCTGGGTGGTTGCCTGATATTGTCCATGGGTGTTCGAGTGTGCTCTGGTGCGGAGCTGGAGCTTGCTGTGCTGGCTGTGGAGGGGTCCGCATACATATGGCAGAGGCGGCCGGCGCCATCTTGTCCAACCCTGCCGGGCGGCATGTGAGGCAATGTAAAATAGCCGCAGATGGTGGTAGAAGACCTGGGAGGAGGTTGGGAGGATCCCCATGCTTTAGAGGATCAGGTCCTCCTAGATCGACCCATGCGAGGGTGTAAAAAGTCCCCTGGAAAGGCCTTGGGCTGTGAGAGCGCTAGGACCCCAAGCGTCCATACAGGTCAACTTCCAGTCACGCCCCCCCTACTTTCACTTTTAATGATAATGTTAACCAAAAAAAAAGTTTTGCCTGTAGTTTACTTTAATTCGGAAGAGAGATCAGGCTCTGTATTGGGTCCGGTCCTGTTCTGTTTAATCTGTTTTTAAAGTGCAAAGAAACCCCTCCTGTTTGTTTTCTAGCCAATGAAGCTACCATCTAGGCTCTGTTTGGTCTGCAGTTGTCATGGTGCTGCACATTTGATCAGTTATTACACCAGCCATTTGATGGTTTGACAGTTCAGTTCAGTTGAAAGCAAATGTGAATGTTCTTATTAACAGCATGTCTTGAAGGTAAGGTCTGGTTCACACTTGTGTGGCTCTGTGAAGACAGGTTTTGTTTCATTTAAATGGGCTTCTGTGCCTCCTGAAAACGCAGGGAAAAGATCCCTGCTCCATTTTTAAAATTGCAGCCCACACGGAAACTGCAATTGTAGTAAAGTTTCCAGTGCGGGAAACAGCTGATGTGATTTCCAGTACGCGCGTGCCATTAGGATTAATGCGCTAAAAATTACGTTTATGTACAGATCTTTTATTTTTTAAGTGATACAAGTAGCGCTTTAGTTATTTAGCAGCGCTGATAAGTGAGCAAAACTAGTCAAATAAGCAAACGATAAGATGGACATAGTCCAATAAAAATTGAAAAAATATATACACTCAAAATGAATAGTGAATAAATAATAAATAGTAATTTTGAGTGTATATTTTTTTCAATTTTTATTGGCTTATGTCCATCATATTGTTTGTTTATTTGACTAGTTTTGCTCACTTGTTAGCGCTGCTACATTTTTTCCTATTAACTATATGTGTGTATCTCACTTCTAGTGGCTGCTTAGTTCATTTTATTTATTTAGGTGTTATCAGCGTGGTATTTTTCTTTAATCCTAACGCTTTAGTTATGAATACTATTTTTGTCCTTGGGCATTTTTCATGATTATTGAATATATATTGATTAATTAGAGTAAGTCTGTATTGTTTGAACTGAATACCCCTTTACCCAGCTCTGTTCATCTTCTGAGATGTTTACTCTTAATATTTCTGGGCGATCATTTCTGCAAACTAAGATGTGTACTTCATTAAATGTGGTTCCACCCGTGATAAAGTGTAATGGTATCATTTGTGGCGCAAACTTCTTTTGTCTACAGCTTACAGATGTAGTAACCTTTTAAAGATTATTTGGCTGCCTCAATTATGGGCCCCTTTCACACTTGTGTGACTTGTCCTGCGACTTGGGACTGCAAAGTCGCATGACAAGTCGTAACCCATGATTTCCAGTGAGTGCCATTCATATCTGTGCGACTTCAAGTCACACTGACTGCAAAGTAGTCCCTGTACTACTTTGATCTGACTTTGATGCAAGTTGAGGTCCATAAACCAAGTTTACACAGGCCTTCCCTGAAATTGCAGGAAAACCGCACAACTTTCAAGTCTCAGCCGTGTGAAAGGGGCCTTATATGTATTATAACACACTGATATGGATTGTAGAGAATGCCTTTAAAATAATTTTCAGAGAGATTATATGGAGAAAAAAATGTATTTATATAAACAGTACAGCATCCAACAGGTAAGGGTGGGATGGCTACCCCCAATCCATTGCTGTACAGTATAGCTGTGCAGGTGCACCATATTGGGGCTGGGGTGAGGCTGCATTATGCAGTGGGCAATAGAAAATTCCAGTAATAGAGGATGTGGCGATGTCAGATCGTACAAAGAGTAAACACAATGAAATAGCCTATGAAACCACTGAGAGAGTTATTCAGTTATTTATTGTCCATAAGACATATATAACTCCCCGTTCACTTTGCAGAGCAGTCCTTTGGGTTAAAGTGATTGTAAACGCTCAATTTAAAAAAAATAAGTGTCATACTTACCTGCTCTGTTCAACACCATTGCACAGGATCAGCCCCCTGATCCTCCTCTTCTGGTGTCCCCTGCTGATTGCCTCCATAGCAAGCTGCTTGCTATGGGGGCACTTGTGCATGCTTGCTCCAGCTCCTTCTGTCCATAGCTTGGCCCAACCCCATGATCCCTCCTCACTGGCTGTGAGTGACAACAGCGGACAGCAGCCAATGGCTCTTGCTACTGTGTCTGAGCCAATGAGGGGAGGGAGTAGAGGAAGCCTATGCTATCATGTATATTGCCAGATTGGGCTCAGACTGGGGTAAGTATAAGGGGGGACCCTTTAGAACCTCTTTAATCATAAGTGCACTAGATGTGGACATACCCTTGAAAATGTCATACATCTTTTCTGGAGATGTTATAAGTTGATAAGATATTGGAAATGTATTATTCAGCATATTAAAGTGGTTTTTAACGATCGCATTGTAAAACAACCCTTTCAGTTTAAAGTAGAAATGAAAGGCCAAACATGTGTGTGTGTGTGTGTGTGTGTGTATGTATGTATGTATGTATGTATGTATGTATGTAATGTGTATATGTATATATATAATTAGAGCTGCACAATTCATGGCCAAAATGAGAATCACAATTTTTTTACTTAGAATAAATAAAAAGATCACGATTCTCGCAACATAATTTTTTTTTTTTTTAGCAGAGAGATTGATAGAGAGAGAGAGATTGAGAGCCTCTCCTCTAGGGTGTTGCCCTCTTCTTTCAAGTGACCCCCCCCTTTTCCCTCTCAAGTATCCCCCTATCCTCCTTTCAGGTGCCCCTACTTATCTCAGGTGTCCCCCTTTTTTTATGCTCTCTCTCTAGTGATCTCCCTCCCTCTGTCAGGTGCCCCTAATCCCAGGATCCCCCCCCCCTTCTATGTTAGGTGTCCCCCTTGCTCTCTCAGGTGTCTCCCCCCCCCCTCCCTGTTTCTTCCTCTGTCATGTGTCCCCCCTCTGTCAGGTGTCACCTCACCTGCTGCTGGATCTTGCCATCCTCTGTCACCATCCATTGTGTTGTGGCCCCGGAGGGACACACCTGGCACAGCAGGCAGAGCACCCCGGGGAGAGAGACCCCCATCCGGGGGATCCGGGCGGTTCCGGTCAGGGCTCCTGCTCTCCGCCATGTTTCCCGCTGACATCACACATTCGGACACACACAGGAAGAGGCAACGTCCCCTACCTACCAATACCGGGGGGGCGGGCTGTCACTCTGACATACTGTCCAATCACATTATTCTTTGCTGACGGCAGACGTTTCATGCTGGCTCTGACGGCTTCCCCTCCCCTCCGCAGCAGGGAAATGGGAAACATCTTGGGGACACCATTGATCGATGCGCGGCGCACGCTTTTAATGTGAGCACATTACAACAAATTGCTTGATGGGTCAGAATCGCCCAAATCCAGAATTGTGATCGTGGCGGGTGGCGCGATAACGATTCTCCGAATAATCGTGCAGCTCTAATATATATATATATATATATATATATATATATATATATATATATATATATATATATATATATATATATATATATATATATATTTCTTTTTTTATAAGTGATCACATTCCCTCTGTTCTCAGCTGTATAAGAGCTGGGGTAGGAGAGGCAGCAGCACACTGAGCTTTCCAGTGAATGGCTGTGCGCCGGGGGGGGCGTCACGAAAAGTCTGATCATTGGAGAGTACACGGAGTTCCCAGCACAGCTAGAGAACTGACCACGGAGTGCTCTCCTGCCTAGTGTGGTCAGTTTTTAATAGGAAGGCAGAGGGAATGGCAGCAACACCAGGGATTTCATATAAAGGAAGCAATACAAAGAGAACAGGAGACTTTCTCATACAAGTACATGGTACAGCAGGTAAATATCAGGAATATGAAGTTTTGGGGTAACAAATGCCTTAATTTAATTTTTAAAACAAATGTATGTAAACCATATACGTGTATTCAGGGACATCAGGAGGTACCAGAAAATGAGATTGCATGAAAGAAATTCACTCAATTCCTCCAACACAGACATAGTCATTTTTTCCTGGTGGGGAAAGCTGTCCCTGCCAGGAGAGGACAGTGAGTGTTGCTAGCGGATATATCAACCAGCGATAATTTTATGTAAGATCCAGTAGGCAGGTTGTACCCAAGTTGATTGATCCAGTTGGTACAGTTAGCCTGCTCATACATGGTTTGAATCTCAGCCAAGATGGTACAAGCTCAGGGATGTTGTGTTTTTTTTTTGTTTTTGTTTTTCTTTAGACCTGAGTGATGGGCTAAATAAGAATGTGGATTTTCTTTTTTTTTCATTGGTATCGTTTTTTTTTGCGAAAAAATGTGTTCATAAAATGTGCGTTAAAAAATATGAAAGCTGAAATCAGTGCTAATGAATTCTAGTAATTCAGTAGTTGTGGTCTGAGATTGCAAAACAGACCTTTTTTGGTAACGTTAAATTTGGCTGTTCTAGTGCATGATACTGAGTTGTTTTAGTCATAAATCTTTACAGCAACGCCCTATAGTACTAACAAGTTCATGCAGTTCAGTAGGTCAGGTATATGTATGGAAGTGACTTTCAGCAAGTGCTTCTTATGGCTCCCCAGATTAACCACTTTGCTACCTGAGCCTTTTTTCTCTTGTGCATTTTAAGTCTAGATTAATGTAACTCCCCAAAACAGTTTTATAATTTCTGAAAGCAAGTACCCTGGAGAATAAAATTAAGGTAGCTGCAGTTTTTACGTCACACAATGTTGACACACGTTTTTATCAAATGCAAAATTTCAATAAAGTACACTGAAGTAATTTTTAGTGCACACAATACAATAATGTTTTTGATAAAATATAAAATCTGAAGTTGCAATGAGTAATTGGCCCAAAATGCTAAGCCTTAAAATGGTTCTAAAGGCAGAAGTTTTTTTACCTTAATGCATTAAAGTAAAGTCTCATTTTTGTTATTTTTATAGGGAAAAAAAACACGTTTTACTTACCTGCTCTGTTGCAGTGGCTTTGCACAGAACAGCCCAGATCCTCCTCTTCTCGGGTTCCTGTTCTGTGCTCCTGGCCCCTCCCTCCTGTTTAGCTTGCTATGGGGGCACCTGAGTCGAGTCACAGCTCCCTGTGTCCATTCAGACATGGAGCACCGACCCGGCCCCACCCCCTCTCTCCCCTGATTGGCTAGCTGACTTTGACAGCAGCGGCAGCCAATGACATCGTTGGACAGAGAGGGACCTCATGTAAGTGTTAGGGGGGCTGAGGGAGGCTGCTGCACACAGAAGCTTTTTATCTTAAAGTGGTCATTAATCCACTCTAACATTTATGCACCATCAGCGCTGTCTAATATTGCAGTGTCCCCCTCTGCGTGTGTTTATAAAATGCTATAAATACCTAATTTCACAGTGGCAATCCACGATCATGTGACTGGCTGGCTCCCTCCTTTCTTCCTCTGACAGTTGCAGTGGGAGGGGCCTAGATTCCCCCGCTGACATCAGTCGGGAGGGGAGGAGTAGAGAGCC
Source organism: Aquarana catesbeiana (assembly GCF_042186555.1). Classification (NCBI taxonomy): domain Eukaryota; kingdom Metazoa; phylum Chordata; class Amphibia; order Anura; family Ranidae; genus Aquarana; species Aquarana catesbeiana. Next base: position 245,667,219 of record NC_133324.1, on the reverse strand, counting down.
GGCCGGTCATGTGATTGCCGCTGTGAAATGAGGTATTTACAGCATTTCTTTTTTTAATAAATTGCACACCGAGGGGGACACTGCAATAGGAGACAGCGCTGGTGGACAGCCGAGTCCTGCATCTGTGTAAATTCACACAGAATGCAGGACTCGCCCCCCCCCCCCCCCGCGTCATTGGATTTGTTTAATAGCAGCAGGAGCCAATGGCCGCGCTGCTTTCAATCTATCCAATCAAGAGCCTAGACAACGGGCAGAGAGGAAGAGCGCGTCTCCACTGAGGGAACGAATGGGCTCAGGTGAGTAGGGGGCCCGTCAGTGTCAGAGGTGTTTTCCACCTTACTGCATAGGATGCATTAAGGTGAGAAAACACGTGTGTTTACAACCCCTTTAAAGGAGCAATATCGATTTTTTTTTTTTTTTTTTTTTTTTTTTTTTTGCATGGAATGCATTAAGATGCCTTTTTATAATCACTTTAAACGAAAAGTATGGCCAAAGTTGCATCCACCTAGGCTAGTGTAATTTTTTTTTTCCTGAAATGAATGCTTCTCTTTTAACCACTTCAGCCACGCTAGATTGGCTACTCAATTACCAGGCCATTTTTTGCGATAGGGCACTGCGTTACTTTAACTGACAATTGTGCGGTTGTGTGACATTGTACCCAAACAAAATTGGTGTCCTTTTTTTTTCCCCAGAAATAGAGCTTTCTTTTGGTGGTATTTGATCACCTCTGCGGTTTTTATTTTTTGCACTATAAACAAAAGAAGAGTGGCAATTTTGAAAAAAACACAATATCTTTTAATTTTTTTTTTTTTTTAAATATCCCACATTTTTTTTTCAAAAAAACTAATGTTTTCCTCAGCCGATATGTATTCTACATATTTTTGGTAAAAAAAATCGCAATAAGCGTATATTGATTGGTTTACGCAAAAGTTATAGCGTCTACAAAATAGGGGATAGATTTATGACATTTTTATTATTCATTTTTTTTTTTAATAGTAATGGCGGCGATCTGCGATTTTTATCGGGACTGCGACATTATGGCGGACACATTAGACACTTTTGACACATTTTTGGGACCATTGACAATTATACAGCGATCAGTGCTATAAAAATGCACCGATTACTGTAAAAATGTCACTGGCAGGAAAGGGGTTAACACTAGGGGGCGATCAAGGGGTTAAATGTGTTCTACGATCAGTCTCTTCACCCCTGAATGAACCGGGATCTGTGTGTTTACACACACACAGATCCCGGTTCTCACTCTGTCACAAGCGATCACGGGTGCCCAGCGGTCATCTTGCCCGCCGGGCTCTCGCATCGGTGGCGAGCCGTGGGCTCACACGTGCGTGTGCCCCTAGTGGCCACAATGGGCAGCGACGTAAGGTAACGTCCATTTGCCGAGCTAACCGGCCGCAGTAAAACTGCAACTGTGCACAAGAGCAGCAGCTCTCTCGGCTCTCTCAGTCACAGTAAGTGAGGGAGGCTCAGGAGCGAGCACACGAGTGCCCCCAGAACAAGCGGCTTGCTATAGGGCCAGTCGGCGGGGGGGGGGGGGGGAGCCAGGAGTGCCGGTGGGGGATGCCTGAAAGGGAGTATTAGGGCTGCTCTGTACAAAACCATTGCACTGAGCAGGGAAGTATACCATGTTTTTTATTTTAACCACTTGCCGACCAGCCACTGTATATATACGGCGGCAGGTCGGCTCGATTGTGGTCCTTGCACGTGACACTGTGGGCGCGCACTCGATGTTCGCCTGCAATCGCGGTACACAGAGGCAGAACGGGGATCTGCCTGACGGGAGACATCATGGTGATCTCTGTGGTGTTCCAGTGAGCCCAGCCCTCACAGAACACACCCAGGGAACACACTTAACCCCTTGATTGCCCCTAGTGTTAACCCCTTCCCTGCCAGTGTCATTTATACATTAATTAGTGCATGTCACTTGGGGTCAGATTTGTCCGCCGCAATGTCTCAGTCCTGCTAAAATCGCAGATCGCCGCCATTACCAGTTTAAACGTAAAAAAAAGTCCATACATTTTTCTCATAGTTTTGTAGAAGCGATAACTTTTGTGCAAACAAATCAATATTTTTTTTTTTTTTTTTTACCAAAAATATGTAGCAGAATACATATTGGCCTAAATTGATGAATACATTTTTTGGATATGTATTCTAGCAGAAAGGAAAAAATATTTTTTTTTTCTCAAAATTGTCTGTCTTTTTTTGTTTATAGTGCAGAAAACCCCAGAGGTGATCAAATACTGCTAGAAGAAAGCTCTATTTGTGGGAAAAAAGGACATCAATTTTGTTTGGGTACAACGTTGCACGACCGCGCAATTGTTGGTTAAATCAACGCAGTGCCGTGTTGCAAAACATGGCTTGGTCATTAAGGGGTAAATCCCACTTTAAAACTGCGCACAATTTTTCTAGGTATATATATTTGTAAAGGTGCTATTGACATGAGATTTTCACCACATGTCGGTAACAACCCATGCAATCCATACATACAACCAAAACAAATATGTTCAGAAATTAAGTCATGTGTGATAAAATAGAATGACACAGGGAAAAAGTATTGAACACATGAGGAAAGGGAGGTGCTAAAAAGGTATAGAACACCAAGACACCAGCTGAAATCTATCAGTAATTAGAATGCGATCCTGCTCATTGTCAGTGCAAATTAATATCAGCTGGTTCTATCTCTGATGGCCTTTAAAAATGTGTCTCATTACCAAGGCTTCACACAAACATCTCATGATGGATAAAAGCAAAGAGCTTACAGAAGGATTTCTAAACTTCTGAATGCTCCAGTGAGCACTGTTGGTGCTATAATCCGGAAGTGGAAATAACATAATTTCACCATAAACCAGCCACGATCAGGTATTCCTCGCAAAACTTTCTGAGGAGTGAAAAGAATTATCAGAAGAGTTATCAAAGCCAAGGACCACTTGTGGAGTACTTCAGAAAGACCTGGAATTAGCAGGTACAATTGTTTAAAAGAAAACAAGTAATGCACCACCGATCAGATGAGACTAAAATTGAGCTCTTTGTATGTCATAATACACTCCATGTTTGGAGGTCAAATGGCACCGCACATCAACCCAAAAACACCATACCAACAGTGAAGTTTGGAGGTGGGAACATCATGGTGTGGGGCTATTTTTCAGCATAAGGTACTGTCAAACTTCAGATCCTTGAAGGAAGGATGAATGTAAAAATGTACCAAGACATTCTTGATAAAAATCTAAATTGCTATCTACAGTGGAACCTCGGTTTGCGAGTAACGCGGTTAACGAGCATTTCGCAAACCGAGCACTGTATTTTTAAAATTCCTAACTCGGTTTGCGAGTGTTGTCTTGCAAAACGAGAAGGATTCAGGCCAAAAGCGGTGTGCAGTACCGCTTTTGGCCTGAGGTGGGGGGCGCCAGAGCCGAGCAGAGCCGAAAGTCGCCATTCGGAAATACACGGAAAGGCCCGAGGACGGTTCGGCGGGCCACGGCAAACCTCGGAAATGCTCATGAACGGAGTCTTTCCGAGGTTTGCCGAGGTCTGCCGAAGTGTCCCTCGGGCCTTTTCGGCCGTTTCCGAGGCTTTCATTTCCATTGACTTCAATGGGAAAACTCGCGAGTACATTGGATTACAAGCATACTCCTGGAACAGATTATGCTCGTAATCCGAGGTTCCACTGCACCAGAATGATGAGGATAAAACGAGGGGGGACATTTCAGCAAGACAATGATCCAAAACACAAAGCCAAGGAAACTCAATTGGTTTCAAAGAAAATAAAGCTGCTAGAATGGTCCAGCCAGTCACCTGACTTGAATCCAATAGAAAATCTATGAAAAGCACTAAAGATCAGAGTTCATAGAGGCCCCATGGAACCTTCAAGATTTGAAGACCGTGTGGAAGAATGGGCCAAAATCACACCTGAGCAATGCATGCGACTAGTTTCTCCATGCAGGAGTCATGTTGAAGCTGTCATTACCAACACAGGATTTAGTACAAAGTATTAAATACATTTCAGTTAGTGTGTTCAATACTTTTTCCCTGTGTCATTCCATTTTATAACATATAGCTTAATTACTGAACGCAGGGCTCAAAATTTCAAGTCCTGAGCTACTAGCCAGGCCTTAAGAGTTACTAGCCACTAGTGTCCCCACCCAACCTCTACCCTGCACTGCCCCTAAACACACCCTCATTAAATTCTCATGAAATGACACTGTTAAATGTTTTATGCAGAATTAAATTACCAAATGAATATGAACAGCAACTTTACCAGTGCTCATCAGTGTGACCTCACCAGTGCCCATCAGTGCAGCCTCACCAGTGCCCGGGAAACAAAGGAAGAGCCGACCGACTCATCACACGAGGATCTCCTGCTGTGACACTGCTTTGATTTGACTTGCCGAGTGAAAATTTTGAGGGCTGCTGAACATATTTGTTTTCTGTTCTTTGTATGTGTGGATTGCATGGGTTGTTACTGGCGTGGTGAAAATTTTGTGTCAATAGCAACATTAGAAATATATTTACCTAGAAAAATGGTGACTTGTTCAATACTTATTTTACCCACTGTATTAATATACTGCCTAAGGTGATGAATGTAAAAACTATGAATTATGAAGCCAAACTAAAGATTCTGACACAACATAACTATTGCTAATTTTGCAGATCTAATGGATAAAATCTAAGGAATATCTAAGGGTGCATTGAGGAACAAAGTTAATGCCAGTGGCGTTGCTAGGGGGGTGGCTTCTGGGGCTATAGCCCTGAATCTAGTGCCCATAGCCCCGAGTCCAGGGCCGGCCCCACCATAGGTCCCAATGGACCCAGGCGGCAATTTGAGAGAGGCGGCAGAGCAGGACAGGCAGTACCTACACGATTCGCACTGAGTACAGACTCAGTAAGAGTGTTGCAGGCTGCCTGGCACAGCGCTGTCCCACACAGCCGCGGCACTCTCACTGAGTCTGCACTCGGTACTTCAGTGACAGCCAGAGCTCGAAGATCCATCTGAGAGCGAGTCTCCTCCCTTGCTCCGCCCATATGATAGAGCTGGGAAGAATTTTCTCACACGAGCTCCTGAGCAGGGGTGGCACCAGGTTAGTGCAGGCCATGGAGGAGGAGGGGGGGGGGGGGAAACTCTACTACCCTAGTTTGTCTATAGGCCTAGCCTGTCACCGCTTCCACCCTCACTGTGCCCCTGCTGGCAGCAGAGAGATTACATCATCTCTCACTGCCCGCCCTCTCTCTGGGACCCAGTCAATGCACATGTGCATCTGGTGACACAGCAAGTGGCAATCTGCATTTGGTGGCAGGTAACATGACAAGCTCTCTGGGGACCTTGATGTGATGGGGAGGCTCTCTGGGGACCCTGATGTGAGGGGGAGGCTCTCTGGGGACCCTGATGTGAGGGGGAGGCTCTCTGGGGACCCTGATGTGAGGGGGAGGCTCTCTGGGGACCCTGATGTGAGGGGGAGGCTCTCTGGGGACCCTGATGTGAGGGGGAGGCTCCGGCCGAACACAGAAACCAGCTAGCTGCTGCTATAACTAACGATATCCGTCCTCAAAGTGAGGACGTATATAGTCGTGCGGCGGTCCGGAAGTGGTTAAATCGTGATCACAACAGAAACTACCCAAATGACCCTGATCAAAATTTTATATACCCTGGTTATTTTGGCCTGATAACATGCACACAATTTGACACAAAGGGGTTTGAATAGCTATTACAGGTAACCATCCTCACGTGTGATCTGTTTGCTTGTAATTAGTGTGTGTGTGTGTGTGTTTTTGTGTATAAAAGGTCAATGAGTTTCTGGACTTCTGACAGACCCATGCATATTTCATCCAGTGCTGCACTGATGTTTCTGTATTCTGAGTCATGGGGAAAGCAAAAGAATTGTCAAAGGATCTGTGGGAAAAGGTAGTTGAATTGTATAAAACAGGAAATGGATATAAAAAGATATCCAAGGAATTGAGAATGCCAATCAGCAGTGCTCAGACTCTAATCGAGAAGTAGAAAATGAGGGGTTCTGTTGAAACCAAACCACAGTCAGGTAGACCAACTAAACATTCAGCCACAATTGCCAGGAAAATTGTTCGGGATGCAAAGAAAAACTCACAAATAACTTCAGGTGAAATACAGGACTCTCTGAAAACATGTGGTGGGGCTGTTTCAAGATGCACAATAAGGAGGCAATTGAAGAAAGATGGGCTGCATGGTCGAGTCGCCAGAAGAAAGCCATTACTACGCAAATGCCACAAAGTATCCTTCTTACAATACACCAAACGGCAAAGAGACGAGCCTTAGACCTTCTGGTACAAAGTCATTTGGAGCGATGAGACCAAAATTTTAGCTTTTTGGTCACAATCATAAACACTACATTTGGAAAGGTGTGAACAAGGCCTATGATGAAAGGTACACCTTTCCTACTGTGAAACACAGGTGGATCGCTGATGTTTTAGGGATGTGTGAACTACAAAGGCACAGGAAATTTGGTCAAAAGTGAAGGCAAGATGAATGCAGTATGTTATCAAAAAATACTGGAGGAACATTTGCTTTCATCAGCCAGAAAGCTGCGCATGAGATGTACTTTGACATTCCAACATGACAATGATTCAAAACACAAGGCCAAGTCAACCTGTCGTTCGCTACAGCAGAATAAAGTGAAGGTTCTGGAGTGGCCATCTCAGTCTCCTGACCTCAATATCATTGAGCCACTCTGGGGAGATCTCAAACGTGCACTTCATGCAAGAGAGCTCAAGAATTTACAGGAACTGAAGGCTTTTTGCCAAGAAGAATGAGCAGCTTTACCATCTGAGAAGATAAAGAGCCTCATCCACAAATACCACAAAATACTTCAACCCATTGATGTTAAAGGGGGCAATACATGGTATTCAGAACTGGGGTATGTAAACTTTTGATCAGGGTCATTTGGGTAGCTTCTGTTGTGATTATGATTTAAAGAGTAAGCACAGTTGATTGATAAGAAATGGCTGCAGCCAAACACTAACCATGAGTAAAAGAAAAGTTTTTGTGTTTATATGTTTTGTGTTGTGTCATATTCTCTGAAAAATGGCCAAGAAATCATGCATTTTGCCGGGGTATGTAAATATATGAGCACGACTGTATATCCATATATAATTACAGACACACGCACGTATATTATATACATGTGTATGCCTGCCCAAGCGTATGACTTTCTTCACTTCGCTGCTATGGGCTCTAGCCCCAGATCTTTTGTAGACCTAGCAATGCCCCTGGTAATGCTGAATTCCAGGTATGTATTTTTATTAGTTACTTTGGTCCAGCTTGGACCGATGGAAATATGCATATGCCATAACTTTGGGATCCCTGTGGAAGTTAGAAATCAATGTAGTGATTGCAGCTGCCTTCCGGGTCCCTTGCCAAATGGCTACCCTGCTGCATATTACCCTTAGTGGGTTGCTCACTCGGCAGAGACACCAATCACAGAATGTCTTGCATTTTTCTCATTAAGTGCAAAGTGCTTTTTGATTGGACGACATAGAGATTGATATCACTAGCCCACCTCTCTACCTCGCCTAATCAAAGAATAGCTTGTATTTATTGCTAAAAATGCAAGGTGTTCTGTGAATGGTGCCCATGGCAAGCTGGCAGCACCATGTGGTTACTATGCAACAGAGCAGCCGCTCACCAAGAGACCAGAAGAAGGTGGTTATCACTGTAATAGTGACAACTGCAAGATTGATTTTCAGCTTCCATGGGGATCCCGCAGGTATGAAAAATGCATACTTGCATTGTTCCAAGCTGGACCAATGTAACTGTACCATAAAATCCATACTTGGAATTTGGCGTTAAATATCCCTAAGGAGCTGAAAATCAAAATGGAATTTCTTTCATTCAGTACAGGTTTCCTATGTGTTTATTATCAGCCATTGGCTATGCACAGCATTCAAATTATATGAAAAATACCGTTCGATTTAGCAACGCCCACAAAGTTCCACACTTCACAGTACACGTGACTACTATAGAGAGAAGTCGAATTTTACAAGTGCGCCACATGCATTAGGGTGCTCATTTCCAATCACTGTTTTATAATGTAATTAAGTTTTAATGATTGCACAATTGTAGTGTTTGAGTGATTAGTCCTATACCACATATCTCCTGGATCTCCTGCAATGTTTGTTTTAAAACTTTTTATTTAGAGGATTGCAACACATAACAAGAAAAAATACTGACTTCGTACATGAGTGCAACGTATAGTCCATTTCACTGCAAAGGTACATTTACAAAAGTATTAAAATATCCACAGAGGTGTTTATTAGTATAACATACAAAAACCACATTTATCAACCAGAATCCTTGTGCGGAAATGTCTAAAGTCCCACTACATAAAAAGAAAGCACTTGGTACAATGGTTATAGAGAGACCTCTTGGATTCTGAGATTCCACTAAATAAAAAAGAAAGCACTTGGTACAATGGTTATAGAGAGACCTCTTGGATTCTGAGATTCCACTAAATAAAAAAGAAAGCACTTGGTACAATGGTTATAGAGAGACCTCTTGGATTCTGAGATTCCACTAAATAAAAAAGAAAGCACTTGGTACAATGGTTATAGAGAGACCTCTTGGATTTTGAGAGTGGGTGCAGGGATTGTTTTTAATGTGCTGACTTCAATACCATCACATTTGTGGTGGGGATAGCAAGTGTGGTTAGTTGTTGTTGGCCGTATGATTTTGTCCCCCTTGGATCACAAAACTCGTCATTTCTCAGACTCTATATTTTATAGTTTTGCAAAAATGCATTATTAGTAGACTGTTTAACTGAGTGTTTATTGCATCATGCAGAAGGAGAATTTAATTATTAACCTGAAAGTGGTGCTGATAAGCTAGATAGGAAAAGGCCTCCCTTGAACTGGAAATTGCACATTTTTATGGACATAAATATACTGGGCAGTTTTATTGTGACGTGAAAACTTAAATAATTTCCACCTCCAACTCCTGTGACTCCAACTTATTGATATAAAGAGGTCCATTAACCTACAACTGTTGGGTGGGTACTTGTAGAAAGTATCACTCACACATACTTGTGCCTGAGACTCCGTCGTGAGATGTTCCCACCATAGTTCTTGGGTTTGCCTATTCAAGCAGGGAATTTCACTTTTCTTGCTACATCCTCCCCATTCTAAAATAAATATCCAGCAGAGATAAACCCTTAACTTGGCGTGGAGCTCTTGTGGCTAGACTTGTTAGGGAACTTGTTGATTTGAGATGATAGTCACTCAATCCAGCTTCTTTACAGCTGGATTGATAATAATCTGATTTTGATGGGACGAGCAGATGTCTGCTGGGCAATCATTTCTGGGAAAAATAGAGGTGGAAGAGAATCCTATTGCTATCAGTTGCCTCCTTTTCCATTGGAGCCTGTGTTGGTAGTGTTTGTATGACAAACACGTCAGCTTGGCTGAACAGAGCATTTGTGTTTAAGGGAGGGCCGTATGATAGACCTGTCAGAGGGTGATCACCTCTCTGTGGGCAGCCTGTATCATGTCATAGTCAAACAGTCTTTCATCATTCTTAACCATATAACTGTTTCTTAAGATGTGATTTTTACATTTGTGGTAAATAAATTTGTTTGAGGTGGGATTTTAGAGGTGATTTGGAAACAAGCTAAATCACTACACTGTAAATGGTACCTCGGTTGCAACAGTGCACTTTTTACTGTGGGAAAGGATGATCTCTGGTCAGATTAACAGGAACTTAAAGTGATTGTAAACCCTCACCTTGTAAAAGAACCCATTCTGTTTAAAATAGAAATGGAAGGCAAACATTTATGTATAGATATAAAAAAAAACATTATAAAAACACTGTTTTCCCTTTTTTTACAAGTGGTCACATTCCCACTGTGCTCAGCTACATAAGAGCTAAGGGAGGAGGATAAGCAACAGCACACTGAACTTCCCAGAAAAGCTGTGCCGGGGGGGGGAGGAGTCAAATCTTATTACATGGGCAGGCTGCAGCGTTTTCCAGCATAGCTAGAGAACTAAGCATGCTGTGCTCTCCTGCCCTAGTGTGGTCAGTTTTTAATAGGAAAGCAGAGAGACTGGCTGGATCACCAGGTAATTCACACAAACAAGTAATACAAAGAGAACAGGATACTTTCACATACAAGTATATGGTACAGCATGCACATATTAGAAATATAAAATGTTGGGTTTACACGTTCTTTAAGTGCCAGTTGGCCCGGTGCCCTGCATTACTGGTAAATTACGTTTCTGTGCATTTCAGGGCTTATAGTGACTGTATTGGGGCGAAAGTAATGTTGCAACAAACACTTGCCATACATTATTAGTTCCTTCAGCTGGTTCCTCCTTCATCCACACAAATCTCCTAATAGGGAAATTTTTTGGAGACGCAGCAGAAGGTAAGAGGAAACCGCCTCATAATGATGGAAAAAGTTTTGCCTTTATGCACATGTATAACTATATACAAATACTGACTTTGGGTGATCAGGAGGTACCAGGGTGCATATAAATCAATGATTTAAAAAAAAAAAAAAATCAGATTTTTTTTTTTTTTAATTAAAACTGATTTTTTTAAATTTAAATTATTTTTTTTTTTATTTTTATCGAATTTATTTTGATAAAATGCTTTTTGGAGCATAGTCTATTTAAACATAGTTTTCTATTTAAGATACATTAATAATTTAGTTTATCCAGCATGGAATGGAGCTTAAAGAGGGAGTCCACCTAAATCCACCTAAAAAAAAAAATATTAAAAGCCAGCAGCTACAAATACTGCAGCTGCTGACTTTTAATAAATGGCCACTTACCTGTCCCAGGGTCCAGTGATGTCGGCAGCCGACGCCGGTAACCCGCTCGATTCTCGGCAGCTGCCGCCGCCATCCTAGGTGAGGGAATCAGGAAGTGAAGCATTGCGGCTTCACTTCCCGGTTCCCTACTGCGCATGCGCGAGTCGCGCTGCGCATCGTAACTGATCCCCTCTATCTCCTGGGACCTGTGTGTTTCCCAGGAGACAGCGTGGAGGGACAGGAAGAGGCATAGACTCTGGGAGTCTATGCCGGAAGTGGATGCAAATACCTGTCTTTGACAGGTATCTGCACCCCCTCCCCCCTGAAAGGTGCCAAATGTGACACCGGAGGGGGGGGGGGTTCCGAAAAGCGGAAGTTCCATTTTTGTGTGGAACTCCGCTTTAAGTTATGTAGCATGAGGCTATATATGCTGCAATATTTACATTTTTGGTAAACTCATTCAATGAATCCAAGCTCTGCAAGCTGAGATAACATGCACTGCATTGATGCATTCACACAATTTCACATTAACCATGAGATAAACCTTCAGGAATATTCCTTTATCCCGTTGTTTTGCAAATCTATGTAAACTCCAAACTGTATGATTTAATCGGTTCTGATATCGCCGTTTTACTAACCAGACAACTTATTATTCTAAAGGAAACTTTTAATTTTGTTTGCAAATATTAAAGATTCTAACTACCCGCAAGAATAAGAGCACCTGTCATTTCAGATCCACCATGGCCATGCCTGTTAGCGGGCATCCACTCACCTGCTGCCGCCTCGTCCCTCACCTTGTTATGTCACTGCCTCATTAACAGCTGTCCCATTAAAGTGAATGGGACTGTCGGTGAGTCAACAGCGGGTCAGAGGAGGAGCTGCTGCAGGACAAAGATGACAGTTGCGCTTTGAAAATGATGATTTAAATCGAGTTAATTTAAATCAAGTTAATTTAAATCAAGCCTTTTTACTAGTGATTTAAATGAAAGCCACCCTGGATGGTACGAACAGTTATGTTATGATACCTACTACCAAGACGCAGCATTGTTTTTTTTTTTTTTTTTTTTTTTTTTTTTTTACTATAATGTCGATTTTCTAGATTGTGAAAGTTTAGAACTAACAAATGTGTGGCTACATTGTTTTGAAATGTTTACCTTTAGAATTTTTTATGCCACCTTCTTTTTAGAAGTACTGTAAACTGAAAGTTGATTTCACAGGGCCCTACTTCTAAAGAAGCTTGCAACACAATACCGTATACAGTGCTTTAAAGGAGAAGTCCAGCCTGAGCTTTATAGGCTGGGCTTCTCCTAAGGGTCACAGAAGTGCAATTAGTTTTACACTCCCCTGACCTGTTTTCAGAGGAGAGCGGACTTCAGATCAGGATCAGTCCAGGCACCACGTCATCCCGACTTCCGAAATCTGGATCCGCCAGCGTCCTTGACTTATGGCAGTCTCAACGTCTCAACAAGCAGCAGAAATAGCCACTCTCGCCCCTCCACAGCTGAGCGCTCCAATGAGCGTGGAGGAGCAGAGAGGAGAGCTGCTGACTTAGTCAGCAGCTCTCCGCTTGGGGAGGTGTGAGAACCGAGCCATCGGCAGTGTTTGGTGCAGAGACGCCACGGGACAGCTGTAGCATCGGTCTGATGCTGCATCCACTTAGGTAAGTATGAATAGAAAAAAAAAAAACATACTTCTCTTTTAAAGTATTCATACCCCTTGAAATTTTCCACATTTTGGCATATTGCAACCAAAAACGTAAATGTATTTTATTGGGACTTTGTGATGGCACATATTTGTGAAGTGGAAGGAAAATGATAAATGGTTTTCAAAATATTTTACAAATATGTGAAAAGTGTGACATGGATTTGTATTCAGTCCTCCTGAGTCAATACTTTGTAGAAACACCTTTCGCTGCAATTACAGCTGCAAGTCTTTTTGGGGATGTCTCTACCAGCTTTGCACATCTAGAGAGTGACATTTTTTGCCCATTATTCTTTGCAAAATAGCTCAAGCTCTGTCAGATTGGATGGAGAGCGTCTGTGAACAGCAATTTTCAAGTCTTGCCACAGATTCTCAATTGGATTTAGGTCTGGAGGGGGTGGGGAAAGCCATCCCTGCCAGAAAAACACAGTGGTTATTGCTAGCGGCTTTAACACCCACAAGCAAAAATCGCATTTACAATGTTACATGCTGGTTGTACCCAAGCTGGCCCATCAACTTGGGTACTTTTAGCCTGTCCATACATGGTTCGAATCTCGTCTGGTTCGGCAGGAACAGTCTATGGCCGGCTTAAGTAGTTTTACAAAGTTAGTTTCAAAGGAACATACAATTGTTTGTGCTTTCAGCTCCAGCGTCATCAGCAGATATTTTCTATTCTTGCAAAAACTGTTCTTAGCTGAAAAAATGAAAACGAATGCAGCCACATCTAAGGACTGTTAAGCTGCAACATATTCGATTTTTATTCTTGTGTTTATGGGACACTTAGGTGATGGATAAATTGCTAATAGATCTCAGTAACTGTACAGTTAATGTATGTTGGCTACCTAGCTCCTGGGATTTTTCAAGTCCTTCATTAAATGTTCCTTTTGAAAAGTATAAACCAGTAATCACATTGAATATTTAGCTTGAAGCTAATAAAGAAAATGTTTTTACGTCATTTTAGGTGTGTCATTTTACATTGGAATGGTTTACGTTTTATTTTGCTTTGTGCAGAAATAACAAGGTGGCACTGGATTTACAAGAAGTCCCTGTGTATTGTCTCAGTGGGTAATTGTTCAAGTAACACAGCTGTTTGCATAGTATTCTTAGACCACACCAGACATGGTTGTCATATTGCATTTTTCTAGACGCCTTTTGGCTGCGTTGACGTTGTGTGGAGGCTCACGGTTTAGATATACAGACCATTTGTGTGAATTGTTTGTATCCTGTATGATTGAAGTGCAAGAACTATCAACATGAATAATTCAGTAGTGTGTGTATATTTAAAAATGGCAATGCTTTTAAATTAAGTCCCTGCATCTAAAACAGATGTTGATTTTGTTTCCTTTACGCAGTAAAATTTAGACACTAGTATTAAATATTTAAGTAAACTTATCGGTGTGTTTGGGTTAAGGCAGAATCCATGTTGTATGCTTGAATGCTTGACTTGTCTGTAGTTTTATTTCCTGTTAGACCTTGTTCACACAAGGCGATTACATTCGTATCCTGTGCAGGGCCGTGTCTTGCCAGCACATGAATGCATAGATGTTACATGCATTAAAGGAGTTGTAAAAGCAGAAGGTTTTTTTATCTTAATGCAGTCTATGCATTAAGATAAAAAGCCTTGTGTGTGCAGCAGCCCCGCTAACACTTACCTGAGGTCCCTCTCTGTCCAACAATGTTCACGAGTGTCTCAGCCGTCTGAGAGTCTCCCTCCTGATTGGCTGAGACAAAGCAGCGGCGCCATTGGCTGCCGCTGCTGTCAGTCAGCCAATCAGGGGAAAGAGGGGTCGGGGCCGGGTCGGGGTTCTGTGTCTGAATGGACACAGGGAATTGTGACTCAGCTCGGGTGCCCCCATAGCAAGCTGCTTGCTGTGGAGGCACTGAACAGGAGGGAAGCGGCCAAAATCTCAGAAGAGGGACCCGAGAAGAGGAGGATCCGTGCTGCTTTGTGCAAATCCACTGCAACAGAGCAAGTAAGTATAACAGGTTTGTTATTTTTATAGGAAAGAAAACAAGACTTTACAATCACTTTAATGTTTTGGAAGTCCCATTCTGGTACAGACCCAGTCATTGTGTTCCTGTATGACATCCTTGTGGGTATGAGTGCATGTCCCAAACTCACCCTGGGCGCGTTTTGGGGCTGGTGACCTACACGCTTTTGTGACATTGGGAGCATTGGCTGTGTCTGCAGCCTCTGCGTCTCAATAGACAGCACTGGGACTGGCAGAATGGAGATGCATGCAACACCTGTGCATCCCCCTGCTGGTAAACACTATGCATGGATGTAATCGCCCTGTGTGAATGAAGCCTAATAATACTATAAATTCCACCAGTTAAAGTGTACATGCACTGTACACACCACACAACACATGTACATACAGTATACTTTCTAGTTGTACTGTATATACATATACATCCTGCTGCATTCTTGATGTCTAAAAGCAAGTACACAATTTCTGTGATCATTTCTGCAGTCAGCATTTTTCTTTAATCCTAACTCGTTTTTTTATTAGTATTGAAATGGTAGGCATAAAGTAACAACACTTATGCTGATAAAGACATTCACCTATGGTGTAAACATTCAGTCAAAGGAATAGTTTAAACAAGGTCTGTGCGATCTAACATACACAGAAGGAATGTATTACACAACGTATTGTGTAATACATTGTGTATTGGCAAGTTATCAAATTGCTTTTGGGCAACTTCTGCGGTTATAGATCAGTTTCTTTATATGGGAGCGTTTTATTAAACCACAAAAAAAAAAAATCTCCCTGCAATTGAATGTCATAATATGATGGTATGCATCACATACTAGCACATTATGAAAGATTTGCCTGAAAACTAAGCCCTCTGTGGCAGGCTGTCACTGCTGACAGGGTTCCATCTTCACCCGGTCTTCCCTCTGGGTTCGCAAGTTGCGGTCATTTGACTGGATAAGCCATGAGATGGGAGTCATGGCCGCAGCACGACATCACTGGTGCTGCTAAAGTAAATCTCTCCTAAGCGGTGCACGTTTAGGAGATGTTTACTGTACCTGTAGGTATAAATGATGATGATAAAAAAAAAAAAAAAACGCCTTTACTACCAGTTTAACCTTCCGCTTTCCGTCGTTGTAAGGTAAGCACCCCAGCTTGAATCCACACCTTAGCTATCGGCTTCGTGGCAGTAAACAGTGGCCCATGCAAAATATAAATGTTTAATTCTAAAAAGAGGAAGACCCAGCAGGCATAGCTGAGGGTTAGTCGTACCGGGGGAACCCTTGACGTCATGCAAAAATGTTAATAGTTTGATTCCCGTGAACTGAAAAAATTAGTTTGGGACTCCATAACACTTAGGCCGGGTTCACAGCATTGCAAATTGGATGTGTCATCTCCGCTTCCAATTCGCAATAGCAGGAGATTTTGACCTGCTCTTTATGGAGCCGGTTCACATATCTCCGCAGCAGGTCCGGTGCGTTTTGCAGAAAACCGCTGTGCGTCTTTTGGTCTGTTTCAGATACGAATTCAGCCCAAAATTTGGGCTGAAATCGGACCTGAAACTGTGAACCAGTATGCACCGGACCCCTGCTGTGAGACGGATCCGTCTTGGGTATGAACCGAGCCTTAGGCATATTGGATGGTTTGTCTTGCTAACCAAAATGGTGTCAGATAAGTACAGTTAAAGTGGTTGTTAAGCCACTGAGTATTCTTTCTACAATCCCCTCTGTTATTGTAAATGTCCGGCCGCTTCTCTCGATCTGATGGCTACAGGGGGCGGGGCTGAGAATCCCCCCCCCCCCCCCCCGCTGACGTCAGCCAGGGAGAGGAGGAGAGAGGTGGCTGGTCATGTGAGCGCAACTATGAAAAAGGTATACAGCGACTTATTTAAAAAAAAAAAAAACACATACATAGAACAGAGGGGATTGTAGAAACAACATTGAGTTATGATAGCAGCAGGAGGGGAGGGGAGGGGAGAAGACGGAGCTGACAGGGTGTCTCAGCATAAACCGTTGTCAGTTTACAGGGGGGAGGGCAGAACCAGGAATGCTCACCCAGGTATTTCAAGTGATAGAAAGGGCCAAATTGCACAGCACAAGCTTTAAAGCAGCGTTTCTCAACCCGTGGTATGCGTACCCCTAGGGCTACGTGCACCAAGGGCAGGAGTATGCCGCCTGTGCCGGGGGCAGGGTTGCAATCGCCGCTATGATGCCGGCTAAAAAGGCTGCATTAATATAGGGGTGGCTTGCTATATACAACCGCTGGCCGCCGCTACACAGTTTTACATTTGCAGAGCTGCCTCCTGCACCCGGCTGGTGTTACTCACACAGACACTTCCCTGTCAGGCTGAGTGATCTCTGCCCAACAGGAGCTTCCTACGTCCCACCAGGCATGATGTCATTCAGAGGCGAGGAGTGCTGCCTCATTGACCTACCCGGAACGTCCACTGTCATAGACAAGTGAGTGAGCAGAGGCTGATAACGTTGCTGACTGTACTACTGTCTTATCTGTGTGCTCCTACTACAGTGCTTAACTTTTTTTTTTGAAGGGGGTGGGAGTTTATTTACAATGCTATTTGTAATATGCAGCATGGAAGGGGTTAATGTATTGCCATTGGTCACGGATGCATTAGTGACCAGTGACAATTAATCCATTTGTGCTGCATTAGTGGCAGTGTTAACCCCTTTATGATGCAGCATGAAGGGGTTAATAAACACTGACACTGGTGCCACTAATGGAGCACAAAGGGATTAATTGCCACTGGTCACTAATGCATCAGTGACCAATGGCAATGCATTAACCCCTTCCATGCTGCATATTACAAATAGCATTGTATATTAACCCCCCAAGTTTAAGACCCCTGGCAATGAATGGGTTAGGCACAATTGTCTTGAAACTATTTTATTGATCATTGAATATTTTTAGATGACACCTAAGCTTTAATCCTACCGTAAAATGTTAGACATCCTCCTGTGGGTTGTTCTTATCTACCTCAGGCACTATTTCCTATGGAATACCTGAACACATCTGTATATGATTCATGCTTTTGTTTAAAGATGCTTTTGATTTCCTTATTTGTGTGCCACTTCCTACCCCTTACATGATTGTAGAGTTTTTTTAATGGAGAATACTATGGCAGTTTGCCAAGGTCTATTGTACTAGTGAACTTGATTTATCCTTTGGCTGTAAATTTATGTGGAAAGTCACAAGAAGAAAGCAGCTTTTCCCATGCATGAAGCTGTTTGACCAAGTTGGGAAAAAAGTTTTTGTAAGGCCTTGGTCAGGTGCTCATTCTGTTTCAGTTTTAATACATATTTATTGAGGAAAAGATTATAAAATCTAGAAAACATAGCGAAAGAAAACTATTTTTTGAAATAGCTGAGACGATGTTGGGCAGGAAAAATGTAGCTGCATGTAATGCATAAGGAGGGGAAAAAAGGATTGGGGGGGGGGGGGAGAACGTTGGATGTCCAAAACCAGCACCCCCTAAGGTGGAGGTGCTCATGCTGTTTCAACAGAAGGGCGTTCATTTGATCTTTGCAGGTATACTATATGTACACACAGAAGTCTGCTGAAGCGACTTGGGGTAAATACAACGTCGGGTATAGTTAATGAGTTTTTATATATATATATATATATATATATATATATATATATATATATATATATATATATATAAAAATATATAAATATATATATAAATATAAATATAACACACACACACTCCCCGAGTTACGAACGGGTTAGGGACTGCCTGTTTGTTCTTAAGTCGGATTTGTTCATAAGTCAGAATGAAAATATTTGCCAGCACACCATGGAACGGCGTAGATGGCGTCCAAACGTGTAATTTATTTCATCACATGCCTGACGAAGAGGTCCTGCGTGACTCTGAAACGTTGCACTCTCCTTGTGTTGTGATCATGCAAATTACATGTTTGGATGCTATCTACGCCGTTCCATGGTGTGCTGGCAAATATTTTCATTTTGATATGAACCAGTATCCAGCTGGTTGTTGCTGCAGCACCCATATTTCGTGAGCTCATCCAGGAAAGTGTGCGATGGGAATATGAAGTATTATTGTTCATAAGTCGGAAGCGCATGCGCAGAACGGCAGAGACGTTGTTTTCCGCTGTTTTCCGATGTGCCCGCCGACGCAGCCTCCCGTTCGTAAGTAAGAGGTTCATAACTCGGGGACCTCCTGTATATTTAAAGAAAGTTGAGACATATACAGTGGGGACGGAAAGTATTCAGACCCCCTTAAATTTTTCACTCTTTGTTATATTGCAGCCATTTGCTACTTTTCGTCCCCACTGTGTGTGTGTGTGTGTGTGTGTGTGTGTGTGTGTATATATATATATATATATATATATATATATATATATATATATACACACACACATTTCTTCTTTCTAATTTGACCCCTTGTTTTAACGAGAAAAATTCTAAATAATTGTTGCCCTTTCTTCCCCTTTTATACAGCAAAATTATAAATGGTACCCTGTATCCATTCGTTGGAGATCTGTTGCTAGTACTTGGACCAAAGCATTGTTTATTTGGACGCTGCACCCATTGTAATTGAAAGGGTGCCCAAAGCTGCACAATAAACACTATCCCCTAAAGGCCAAACCTTGACTTTAGTTTGGCACGTACACCCATTTCTAACCCGCTAGCCCAGCCCTGGACAGACCAAGCAGTGTTAATGCATTTATTTCATGCACAGGTGTACTGGTTTAGATTTATTTGACACAGAAGCCTGTAAAATGAGGGTCAGTAGTGTTGTGTGTGTATTTTTTTTTTTTTAAGACTTTATAGTGGAACTGAACTTACAGCTCCATTCACACATAGGCAATTTTGGGCGTTTTTTTTTTGCTGTAAGCCTCAGCTCTAAAAACAAGACAAATCCCATTCGATTCATTGGCCCTTATTCACATCTGAGCATTCTGCCGACTTCTCCCCTACCTCTTCTGCCCTGCTAAAGTCACTTGGCCTGTGGTAGTGGACAAATGAAAGTCTTGCACATGAATGTGCGGTGCTTTCCATTACCTACCTGTTGCTGTTACATGTCCGCAGCCCCTTACAAGAAAGCTGCTGAACCTTGCAAGTCTTTGCAACTGAAAAAGATAAAAGTTGATAACTAGTTGCTCATCAGAAAGCCAGATTCACAGATAAGAAGACTGGATGTATAACTTAAATCATGGCATGTCCTAGATTACAGAAGGTGAATAAGAGGAGGAACATTTCTATTTTTCTTGTCAAGCACCATTGAATGTCTTGAAAATATAAAGTCTGTCTAGGGGAAAAAAACACATTACTAGAACTCTGAAATACATTCCACAATGTTTTTTTACATCAAAACATTGCAGGTGCAAGAGCAATCAGTTGATCTGCCAGAAATGTGATATGTGTTGTTAATGTAAAGTGATTATAAAAGCTTTAATTTTCTAAAATAAAATACCAAACATGTCATACCTACCTGCTCCGTGCAGTGGTTTTGGCTCCTCCACTTCTGTGAGTGCGCCCATAGAACGCAGGCAATCTTTAAAGGAGTAGTATGGGAATCGGGGGGAGGGAGGGAGTATGGGAACCCGCTGCCCCCAAACAAACAAACATTATTGCCTCGCTGCTGCAGCATCGGTCTGATGCTGTAGCTGTCCCCCACCAGCTGTAGGCCTGAGAACTGAACATCACATGACAGCTGATCGTTCAGTTCTTGATCTTCCCGGAGCCCCACTGCCCACTGTTCTCCAGTTATCGCTGGATGGGGGTGGGAGCACCTGACTCGGGCTCTCTCCACTTGCTGAGCCAACTGCCAATCAGGCATTGGAGTGGATTCCGACAATATTGTTGGGATCCTTCCAGAGCCTGCAGCAGCTCTGTGACTTTAGGTCACAAGAGTGCAAAAGTGAGTGCACTACTGTAAGGCTCAGTTCACACTAGTGCAATGCGTGAACTCTGCGAATCGACTGCGGGTTCCTGCATTGCACCTTTACTTCGCAAGGCAGTTCACACTGCACTATGCGAACTGCTGGAGGTGTCAATAGGAAGTTAATGACACCCCCAAATCAGTTTGCATATCGCAGTGAACACCCATGCGATCCGATTCAGCTGCAAACCAAAAAAGGGTCCCGTGCGAGTTTGGTCCAAATGCGATGTAAATTAAGCCATACTATCTGTATGGCTGAAATCGAATCGCATCGCACAGACATCACGTGGTTTATCAATTTGCACATTTGTTTTTAAAGGGTTAGTGTATCTTTACTGACTCTTACCCAAAACAACCTAAACCATTACACTGTCCTCAGTACAATAACATGCATGTAAAAAAAGTTGACTTTTTCAGTTAATTATTGCCCTCCCTTTATCCTGCGGGTGTAGGATGTACCAAGCAATGGATTAGCATCCCCCAAAAACTTCTGAATGATCACTCAGCTCCAGTCCCTACTCACGCATGTGTAGTCTGCTTTATTTCGGAAAACTGAGCTGCATGAGAACAGACTGTGCATGCATGGGTAGGGAACAAAGCCAAGAGCTCGTTTATAAGTTTCCTGGGACAGGCATCTAGCGCTCTGTATGTCCTGCCATCAGCAGGACTATAAAATAGAGCACATCATGTCACTGAGGATGCTGCGATGCTTGGGGATATTTTTGGCAAAAGTCAGTAAAGGTGAACTGACCCTTTAAATTTTGCATTTAGTGCACCTTATGTGATACGCAGTGGTGGCTGGTGCTCCAAATTTTTTGGGGGGGCGCAAACAAACTGAAATATACTAAAAAAAAAAAAGCCTATCGAATGCTGCCACTGTGCCTGCCTTCTGTCTGCCCGGCACTTACCCTGTATCGATTGGGGCAGCAGGTGACGGTGGCAAGCGGTGTCCTCCATGCTCCTCCATGTCCTCGATTTCTTCTCCCGTCCTCTCCTATGATTGGACACCTGATAGGTCTCCAACCACAGCACCTGTCGTTTCAGCCAATAGGGGTGACGGGTAACAGACCCGAGCACCTGATTGGCGGAGAGGCGGTTCAGTGTAAGCAAAGTGAATATTCTTTGGCTCTAATCAGGTGCTTCAAAAAGACTCCCCATCACTGTAATTCCGGCGCACGGCGCCCGAAGAGGGGGTGGCAGCGGCAGCCATGGACAGAACCATGCAATGCATGCATCTATCTATTGGTGATGGAGGGGGTGGCTGGAGAGAGGGGGCAGCGCCCATGCGCCCTTATGGACGCACCGCCACTGGTGCGTCTAAAACTGAGCACAGAGCTGTCAGTTGTGTCATTCAATATTCCATTTCTTGCAGTGAATACTTCCTCCTATGTAATCTTATGTGTACATAACACTGGAATGCTACCTCATTCATCGTCTTTCCACCCACCGGAAACCATTATTTGTCTTTAACGCCCATGCTTTTTTTTTCTTTTTTTTTTTTTTGCGGTTCTAGATGTTAACTTCTATATTAATTTTTTTACAAATGACAAGGTTTCTTCTCTAACAATATAAGACTAAAAACTACATTCTCCAGGGGGGATCCATAGTTGTTTGATAATTATTTACTTATCAGAGATAAATATATATAAAAATGTAAAGGCTTTAGAGATTTACAAAGTGATTAGTTAGTGACATATATATTTAGATTATATATTTTTTCCAGTTAAAGTGATTACTTGTTCACAAAAATCAGCTGCAGAGAAAACCAGCTGACTGAACAATAAGGTGACAGCAGTGTGACTGATCTGTGCTTTCTTCTCCTATTGGCAATGTCAGTACATGTGCACTGCTACAAAGCCTGATTGGCTCCTAGTGCTGCTCCCCTAAATCAAATCTTTCATATGGGGTTCAGATACTTTTGTTGCCTTTTGAAAAGACCATTTAATAAAATTAGTCATGAATACTTATCTATATTTGTGTTTTATTTTTTTTAATGTCTGCCTATATTTAAGCATTAGGTTTAAGTTTTTAAAAGGGTTTTCTGGATCTAAATAGGATCTGTGAAATACTCTACCTTCCTCGGAAAGTAAATAATAGTGTTGTATATTTGGCATGAATGATCCTTTTTGTAGTACAAGTATGTATCGTCAGCCTAATGGTGAGCCTGCATTGTAAGATTATTCATTACCGCTGCACAGGCTACATACCAGTAATGTTAGTATTCTGTCAAGCACAGAACTGCCCTGTTTCCCTGTTCTTGGCTGGGCTCAAAGCCTTCAAACAAGCTCATTGAAATGGTTCCTTGTAAATGCATACTACTGTTTGGCTCTATTCTCCATATACTTTGACAGGTTGGATTCCCTTGACACACAAATGTGTACAGAAGTCTCAGTTATTCTTTTGTCCACAGATGTATGCTTTGTGTCCTGTGCCTTTTATTAGGTATCCTTTTCCTGAAATACAGTAGACGTCTCTGTCTGCATACATTGCAAATGATTGTACATCTTTGTGCCTGGAAAGCCTTGTTGGAAAGCTTTACTTGGTTAGTTTAAATATGACTTTAGAATTGTTACCTTTTTAAAGTATTTTTAAAACTGGGCGCTAAAATCTCATATAAACTTTAGCACATGCACTAGTAATAAATAATATCAAATATTTTCTGTTTTATTCTGCAGTTTTTAATAAAGAAGACCAGGTGATTTGTCAGGTCCGTTATAGGGTGATGGCGCTCTGTCCTTTTCTGCCAGCTTATACCCTTGTGGTGTTGCCCTGTCTTACAAGCTTTCAGTGACGTTTGAACCAGTCAAAAACACATGTTCTGCTCACAGCTTCTGCCCCGTGCACTTGCACCAACATTTCATGCGTCTCCGTCACCCCCAATTTGTAGTAGAACTTGATGTTCTCTTGTTGCACTGTGAGCCTACCTCTCACACAGACTACGTTCGACTGCCCACAGCAAGTTTACCCTGACAGTCATGTGTACTTCACGCTAGGTGGTGCTTCTCGATGTGTCTCTTGATGGGCATGTGCATGCAGGTGCCCATGTTGCCATTGAGATATTGGGCCACTCACAAACATTTTAGACACACCTCGTATAGTTACATAGTTGGTAAGGTTGAATACAAGTACCAGTCCATCCTGTGTGTTTATGTCAATAATAAATCCCATATTCCTGTATGTTGCGATCGTTAAGATGCCCATCTAATAGTTTTTTTTAAATTATTACACCTCCTGCTAATACCACTGCTTGTGGAAGGGAGTTTCACATTCTTACCGCTCTGACAGTAAAGAACCCTCTATGCAGTTTAAGGCTAAACCGCTTTTCTTCCAGTTTTAATGAATAGCAGCATGTCTTTTTAAACTCCTCCCACCGAAAAGTTTTTTTCCCTATGCTAGTGTCGCCAGTAAGGTATTTGTTTATTGTTATCATATTTCCTAAGCATCTCTTCTCCAGAGAGATTAAGTTTAATGCTTGTAGTCTTTCCTCATAACCTGAGGTCTTCTAGTCCCTTTATTAGCTTTGTTGCTAATGCAGTTTTACTTACCTTATCTCTCACTCCCAAAGGCAATTATACTCTTGAAAAGGAAGAACAAGGGCAATACAAGTACACTGAATTTCAAAATCCTAAGACCAAGGAACACTGAGGGAAAATGGGAATGCTTTAAGAACATATTAAATAAAAAGGTAATGGCCAGTGCATTCCGATGGGCAATAAATATAAAAGAGCTCCGAGTATTCTCGGGTCCCTCTTCCTTGCTCCTGGCCCCTCCTTCCTGTTCAGTGCCCCCACAGCAAGCAGCTTGCTATGGGGGCACCTAAGCCGAGTCGCAGCTCCCTGTGTCCATTCAGACACAGAGCTGCAGCCCGGCCCCGCCCTCCCCCTTTCTTTTTTCATTGGCTGACTGACAGCAGTGGGAGCCAGTGGCACCAAACTGCTGTCTCAGCTAATGAGGAGGGGAGTCCTGGGCAGCTGAGATACTGCTGCAACATCGCTGGACAGAGATGGGTCTCAGGTAAGCATTAGGGGGGCTGCTTCACACGGAAGGTTTTTTTTATCTTCATGCATGAACATAAAAAAACCTTTTGCCTTTACAACCACTTTAATTATCTTTACTCTGTATTCCAAAGGCTGTTTTTTTTTTTGTTTTTTTTTGTTTTTTTAAATTTTGAACATGTGATCAACAGCAGAGGACTATAAGCCCTTTCTGCTTATGTTTCCCTGCAGACAGGCTGGGATAGATCTGGGTCATGTTACAGCTGTATATCGATTAGGAAAAAGGTATATAGAAGTTTTTTTTTTTTTTTTTTTTAATTATAATTACAGTGCCATCATCCACATACAGAACTATAAGGGATAATTTAAATAAAAAAGAGTTTGTTTAGTATCACTTTAAGTTAACATTTTCCTGCCCGGAGTTCACCTTTTTAAGCTTTACAGACTTGTACACCAAGCAGAGTTTTGTTGCCTGAATGTTAATGAGTGGATGTCCCAAAAACAGTCTGTTGAAAATGAGGTCAGGGACGCTGTTCTTTGTAGAGCTGCTCCACCAGCTGAGTTTTAGGAAGTTGAAGAAGTTTGGTTTTCTTTTTTTTTCAAGCTAAATTTTTTAAAGTATACATCTGTGCAGGTAGTTATACATAGTCATAGCAAGAAGGTTCTTCCAGAAACAGAGTGTATGTGAAACATAATGTAGACATAATGTAGACAACCAGTGAACAATGGTCCAGGATTATAATAAACGGTAGCTTATCAAGTGATCATGCATACGTCACATGGGGAGATGGCGGTAGCCCTTGATATACAGCTCAGTAGATTTCCCTTGTTTTTAGTTTTATATGTATTATTGCACATAGAAGATAAAGGGTGGAGGGGGTGGTAAAATGGGAGGGTTTGCGAAGGAGGAGAAGTGGAAAGAGGGGAGGTTAAAGAAGGAGCAGGTAGATGGAGCATGATAAAAGAAGCAGAGGAAGGGAAAAAAGTAAATGTTAACCACTTCAATACTGGGCACATTTACTCCCTTCCTGCCCATGCTAATTTTCAGCTTTCAGCACTGTTGCACTTTGACAACTGCTCGGTCATGCAATGCTTTACCCAAACAATGTTTTTTTTTTTTTTTTTTTTTTTAGACCAATAGAGCTTTCTTTTGGTGAGTTTATTTTTTGCTAAAAAATAAATAAATACAATTTCTTTGTTTTGTTATAAAATTTTGTAAATTAAGTCATTTTTCTTCTTCACTGATGCGTGCTGCTGAGACTGCACTGACGGGCACTGATGAGGTGGCACTGATGGGCAGTGACAGGCATCGCTGATGGGGCTGCACTAATTATTGGTGCAGATCTCCCCTGTCAGGAAAGCCGCTTATCGGCTCTCCTCTGCTCAAGCACTATATCAGCGTGAGTAGCGCAATGCCGATAGCCAGCACTTCCTAGTTACACTGTGATCAGCTGTGATTGGACACAGCTGATCACATGGTAAAGAGCCTACATCATAGCCTACTTTGGCTTAAGTAGTTGGATCAAGATCTGTCCTACTGTTGTGGATATAACTGGCTATAGCATCTTTGTATACTAAGGAGATCCTGAATCCTGATCATGAACCTTTTGAACCTCACGTACCCCTAAACTTACAATTTTGACTCCTGTGGGCTACTAATGTGAATTTCGCATGCCTTATGCACACAATGTTTTGGCTCTCTGCCACTCTTCCCCTGTATCTGGATTACACTACTGCCTTATACACACAATGCTCCTTAACCACTTTACACCCGCAGGCTGTCATATGACATTGCAGACTTTGGTGATATCTGCATGATGCCTGCAGTTACAGGCATCATTCAGATATTGTCTTTTACAGCCGGCAATTCCCTACACTGTAAAAACAATCATAGTATTTTAGCTGCTTCATTGTTTTTACAATATCTCTCCGGTGCTTTTGCCGGCTCCCCCGTGTGATCGGTGAGCCGGAGAAGGAATCCACCAGTGCCAGAAGTTCACCATAGAGATGGCCCCCGGCAGTCTATATGACCTTCAGAGGATCGGCCTGGGAAGCTGAGATTGTGTTTTTTTTTTTTTTTTTTTTTTTTTTTATTTCAGGCTAGAGGCGATATCTGCGGACTTATAGAACCCAGATCTCGCTGTAAAGAGGACTTGTAATGCCCTATTCCTATTACAAGGTATGTTTTTACATTCCTTGTAATAGGAATAAAAGCGATTAAAAAAAAATATACAAAAGTGTAAAAATAGAAAAAAAAGTTAAAAAAAAAAAAAATATAATGCCCCTGTCCTCAGTGGCTCGCGCTCAGAAGTGAACGTAAGTCCCGCCCACATATGTAAACGCCGTTCAAACCACACATGTGAGGTATCGCTGTGTGAGTTAGAGCGCGAGCAACAATTATAGCACTAGACCTCCTCTGTAACTCTAAACTGGTAACTTGTAAAAAACTTTAAAGCGTCGCCTATGGACATTTTTAGGTACCTACGTTTGGCGCCATTCAATGAGTATGCGCAATTTTAAAGCGTGACATATTGGGTATCCATTTACTCAGCGTAACATCATCTTTCACATTATACAAAAAAACAGGGCTAACTTTACTGTTTTGTTATTTTTTTTAATTCATGAAACATGTTTGAAAAATTGTTGCGCAAATACCGTGCGAGATAAAAAGTTGCAATGACCACCATTTTATTCCCTAGGGTATCTGCTAAAATAAAATATATATATAATCTTTGGGGGTTCTGAGTAATTTTCTAGCAAAAAAATTATGATTTTTACATGTAGAAAAAGAAAAGTGTCAAAATAGAAAATAAAAGTAAAATAAACAATAAAAAAAAGGCATCCCCGCGTGCTCGCTCACAGAAGCGAACGCATACGTAGGTCAGCCCACGTATGTAAATGGCGTTCAAACCACGCATGGGAGGTATCGCCGTGAACAATAGCCCAAGAGCAATAATGCTAGTGCTAGACCTCCTCTGTAACTCTAAACTCATAACCTGTAAACATTTTTAAAGCATCGCCTATGGGGATTTTTAAGTACCAAAGTTTGGCGCCATTCCACGAGCGCAATTTTAAAGCATGACATGTTGGGTATCCATTTATTCAGCGTTACATCCTCTTTCACATTATGCAAAATAATTGGGCTAACTTTTTTGTTTTTATTTTTTAATGCATGAAATTTTTTTTTTTTCCAAAAAAAAAACACTTTTGAAAAATTGCTGCGCAAATACCGTGCGAGATAAAAAGTTACAACAACCACCATTTTATTCCCCAGGGTGTCTGCTAAGAGAACATATATAATGTTTGGGGTTTCTGAGTACTTTTCTAGCAAAAAAATTATGATTTTTACTTGTAGGGAAGAAGTGTCAGAATTGGCCTGGGTCACAAGAGGTTAAAGTGTTACTAAACCCAGGACCCTGCATTCACTATATCTGGTCTCCCACAGTACACAGAACATGGAAATGCAATTATTTTAATATAAACTGCTAAATACCATTTTCTCATCAGCAGTATATAGCAGTCTTGTGACTTTTATCAGTGTCTGGCCGAGCACTGGTTAAAATTTGTAGGAGGAGTTTTCATTCTCCTTGGACTGTCCTATGAGGGTGCATGACCCCTGACCCTCTGTCTGGACAGTACTGATTAGCCCTGTGCCGATCACATGTACCCTTCCAAAAAAACAACTCTCTCTAGCAATACACACTAAACAAAATATGTACAGAGTGCCCCCAAGGCCCTGTTCTATCAGCAGATGGATTGGGGACTGTGAAAGAAGGGGAGGATCAGAGAAGATGGGATCAAACAGCCCTTTTTACACAATGCGGAGGATTAACCCCTTAGGTTCAACAGTGAGTATAACAAGCATGCTTTACTGCAAATACAGACTGATTTTACTGTTGTGGGTTTAGTAAGACTTTAAAGTGGATGCAAACCCAATGTCATCCTTTCTAAACTCCTGCCATAGGGGTTATCTATAAGGATATACATGCCTCCTGCATGTATCTTTACCTGTCAAATGTCTCCCCTCTGTCTATTATGAGAGCCGAAAAACTGCATATTCTGTGGGTGGGTCTGTTGTCTGGAGCTCGGTGGGTGGAGTCGTGATGTCAGTAGACTCCCCACCCACCTCTACACTCCCCTTGTCAATATGCATTTTCTCCTGTGTATTTCTTACACTGAACTTCTGCTATGATCTCTAACATCCAGTGAAAAGACAGGAAAGTAACCACATGACTTCAGCATGCCAAATCATGGTGAGGTGTGGAACAGCCAATCCTTGCAGAGCTGCTGAAGAAAGGAGTGGGGGGGTGGGAATTAAAAAATAATGCATGTCTTAGGCTAGTGCACGAGATGTAAATCACCTGTCACTCACAGCAAGGGGGAGGATTTGACAAAGTTTTTCTCAGTTTGTCAAAATTTATCTCACTGAACAATAAAAGAGGATTGCTCAGAGCTGGATTAACTTTGTGACAAGACTGGGCTCAAATGATAGGAAATCTTATACACTACATTAACATAAATTTTTTTTTTTTTTCGGGTTTACATCACTTTAACTTGCTGTTCCAGTGACATAAAGATTAGAGGAAAGGGTGTCACTGGTGAAAAATAAACCAGACCAGATAGAACAGGTGCTCTGGGGTAACTGACTGGCCAGCACTGGACCACACTAAGGATGGGGGGAGGAGAAGGGGGGAGAGAGGGCTAGTCCTGATATGCACATTCCAGCAGCACTTCAAGGAGAGGAAAGCAGGGGGTGTCCAGGAGGTGTTTAGTGTCCAGCGGGCTGTATTCCTGTGAGGAGTCTCTGTGTCAGCGGCAGCGCTGATACAGAGGATCCTGGGCCAGTCAGCAGCAGAAAACCATGGAAGGTGAAAGCAGGAAGAGCAATCAACGCTGTCAGCTGATACAGCCTGCTGGCCACCTGCTGGACACTGCTGCGACTCAGTGACTTTCATGACTTTGAGCCTTTACACCTACTGTTTCTAGGACATGACTTTTGCTGTGTATATGGTAAAGATTGTGGTGTGGATTTCTGTGTGACTGTAGTTGACAAGAAGGTTATATGTCCTAAACGTTGAATTGGTTTTAAATGATTCTTAGTTGTTGGGATGCTGCAATGCATAACCAGTTTTACTCCTCTAAAAATAACGTCCAGGTGTGACCTCTATTAGTCATATTCCTCCAGTGAATAGACAATGCCAATAAAACAAGACTGGTTGGTTCCATTCCACTTTGATCTTAGGCCCTGAGCAGTACATTTAAGCGGAGGTGCCAAAATACAAATGCCTAAAGCTTAACTTTACAGAGCCTAATTATGTCCCATCATCTAATATTAACATTTAATGCCTATAACTTAAAGTTGATGTTCAGCTGAATAAAATTATTCCCAGTTACAGTTTGTCACATTATTTACCTGTACCTGCATATCCCATGTTGTGCAGATAGCTAGGTCCTGAACAAATGGTCACTGAAAGGATGCCCCATCCTCTTCTTGTATCTGATTAGACACTCGCCCCATTCACTGATCATTTTAAAGACCGTATAATCAAAGAAAAAACTTTTCTTAATGAAGGAGGGGCCCGGAGTGAGTGTGTCCTCGTCAGACCATCTGTATTGCTGTTTTCCAAAAACCCGAAGCTCTTAACCATTGCAGCGCCAGAGGTTCAGAGACAGGAAGAGGACAGACATCCCTTCAGTGAAGATCTCTCTGAGATCCTACCTGCACAATGTGGGACATATTTTGTTTATCTTTCCTTTTCAGTGTACAGCCCTGTAATTTTCTGTAAAATGCAGTGCAATATGGCAACCTGCTTGTGTGATTGGCTTACTGATTTTCCAAGAAGTCTGCATTGGGATACAAGTCAGATTTTGGGCATCCCCTGCAGCAAAAATGTATTTTTTGATTATAGACTCCCAAAGGGAAATCACATCTAATGAGATGCAGAGTCACTTTTTGGTCATTAGAACCCTGCAAGTGCAATGGCTGTTTGATCATTATAAATGCACTCCCATTCAATTTACACAGACCATAACAAAAGGTAGGAATCTGCAGCAACATTTGCTAGATTCTTTGCAAAGTACATAGATCACCCAAAGGGGAATGTTTTTTTTCTTTATCGTACATCACGGGACACAGCGCCCCATAGTAATGACTATCTGGGTTTATATGCTACCTTTAGGTGATTGGACACTGGCAACCAATAGTAAGAAGGTTCCTCCCATACAGGAAGTACCTTAGTTTTTTGTCAGTGTCTTGAAGGTGATGGTCAAGGCTGTGAAAGCTCTTTCTTCAGATAATGTCCCAGTGAGGATGTTATAATCGGATCCATTCGGATGGCATATCATGCTAAAGTGGATGGTACCCGAGCCCTGGTTCAAGAACAGGGTCTTGCCTGTAATGTTTCCTTATGGAGCTGGACCCTTGTGATATGGTATTCCTGGTCTTTTATTTGCCCAAGGAAACCTAAAGGGTGCTTTACAGGCCCAGGGGTGTGGACCCTAAACAAAAGGGGACCCGGTCCTTGAAGGTCCTCAGTGGCGTTACCCGCGGTGATGGGGGAAGATTGGGCCTATCTCAGGCCCTGCTGCGAGGATCGGTGAGTGCTTCCTTTGGAGGCCCCATTTTTTACATTATTTCCAAAGTAATGTTATGCAGATTGTCATGCCAGATTGTAGTGTCTGTTTGTGTCCCCACTGTGATGGTTCAGAGAGCGGTTGCATTCGGACTAAAAGCTCCCGCTGGGGACCGCGCGGCGGGTCACATGCAGTTGGCACGTGCGTGCACAGCCTGCTCCCTCTTGTGCACGCTGTAGCGTGCGTGATGGCGGCATCGCAGGCACGTGTTTTCCGCAGGCGTGCGCATGCGCAGTAAGTCCCAGGCGTGCGTACGTCACGTGACGGCGCACGCACATATAGGGAAGTCAGGCGCCTGCGTGTGTCAGTGCTGTTCAGGATTGGAAAGCTGCAATATACTAAATTTTTTTGGTTTTTTTGTTTAATACTGCTTTGACCCTGGAAATGAATACCCATCACTACATCTGACCCTTAGCCTGGGTTCACACTGAAGGCAGGTTTAAAATCGTGTGAGTTCAGCTGACTTGAGTTTCAGTCCGACTTCGGGAGCGATTTTGGAGACATCTCTGCGGGTTCCTGCACAGATGTCTATTAAAATTGCCTCTGAAGTCGCCAAAAGTAGTGCAGAAACGACTTCCCTCTGGTCTCAGCTGCATAAGAGCTGTGGGGAGGAGAAGCAGCAGCAGACTGAGCTTCCCAGTGAATGGCTGTGCAGCGGGGGCGTGTCAGGACAAGTCTGCTCATTGGAGGAGAGTACACTGAGTTCCCAGCATAGCTAAAAACTGACCACAATGTGCTCTCCTGCTTAGCGTGGTCAGTTTTTAATAGGAAAACAAGGTGACTAGCTGGGACACTAGGGATTTCACACAAAGGAAGCAATACAATAAGAACCACATACTTTCTCATACAAGTACATGGTACAGCAGGCAAATATCAGGAATATGAAGTGTTGGGGTAACAAACGCTTTAAATTGTACCTGTGTATCTGCAGTCATCTGTCCTGTACATCCAATCAAAACTCAGAATGTACAAAGGATCTCTGCGCTCTGAAAAGCAGGGGGCGGGGAACAGAAGTTACACTCTGCCGAGCTCAGTGAGGGGAGACCTGAGAGCCGATTGGAGGAAAGGAACACACCCCCTTCTCACAACATATAGGAAAAGAGCTGAGGCTGTCAGTCACAGACTGTGTACTGAAGCTCCCTCCCCTGCCACCTTTTTACCTCTTGGTATCAGGAAAACTTGTCATATAGATGGCTGCAGAAAGAAATGTCGCTTAATTCTCTGGATTGAGACAAGTACACACTAGAGGGATATGCTTTGTATATGTTTAACCAACTTGGGACCGGCTCACGCTGATATACGTCGGCACTTTGAAGAGGGATATCGTTGTTATGACAGCAGCTATCTACCGGTATCCTCTTCTTCAGTGAGCGGTCCGGTTTCCGATAAAGGTGATCTCTGCTACGGGTTCGCTGCGAGGTCACTTTTATTGGCGGCGGGAAAGGGGGGGCCCCCATCCCGCCGATCTCCGGTGCCCTCCGCCACTTACCGGAGTCGTCGGTAGTGGCGGAGGCAATCGGGTCCTCTTCATCGCTTGGTACAGAGACGAGTGAGGGGAAGATGGCCCCTACCCGTCTCCATACCATTGCAGGGCGGAAGCGGCATCAAAACGATTTTGACCCCAAATCTCATATTTAGGAGGTCCTGTCATGCTTTTTATCTATTATAAGGGATGTTTACATTCCTTGAAATAGGAATAAAAGTGACACAATTTTTTTTAATAAAAGGTAAAATAAATAAGAAAAAAATTATTTTTTTTAAACGTGCCCAATCCCGCCAAACTCGCATGCAGAGACGTACGCATACATGAGCAGCGCTCACATATGAAAACGGTGTTCAAACCACACATGTGAGGTATTGCCACGATCGGTAGAGCGAGAGCAATAATTCTAGCCCTAGACCTCCTCAGTAACTCAAAAATCTCCATAGGCAACGTTTAAAAAATTCTATAGGTTGCATGTTTTAAGGGCAAGAGTTTGTCGCCATTCCACGAGCGGGCGAAATTTTGAAGCGTGACATGTTGGGTATCAATTTACTTGGCAAAATCCAGTTGTGATTTTCCCTGGCTCCATGGCTATAATAAAAAGAATTGGACAAAGTTGACAACCCTCACATGTGCCTCTGTAGACATTGAAAGAACTGCAATACTGTGTTTTCCCGAAAATAAGCCCTACCCCAAAAATAAGAGCTAGTGTGATTTTCTGGGAAGGCTGCAATATTAGCCCTACCCCGAAAATAAGCCCTAGTAAAGTCTTTGTAAAAATATATAATCCGTTTTGTAAAAAGATTATATAATGTCCAGTGTGTCTCCCTCTGTAACTTTGTCAAAAATACCTTATTTACAGCGCTGCTAGGCACTCATGTGACCCTCTGGAGAACTTCTCCTCTCCTCCCGGCTGATGCCAGCAGCCCCTCCCTCTGCAGTGCTCGGAGTGGGGAAGAAGAGCTCTGGCGGATCACGTGAGTGCCCAGCGGCGCTGTAAAATAGGTGTTCTCAACAAAGAGACTCACTGGACATTATATAATCTTTTTATAAAGTTACAAAAGGAGACACATTGGACATTATATCGTTTTTTAACAAAACGGCTTACATATTTTTACAATGACTTTAACAAAGGTTTAATTTTGGGATTAAAGATGTCATAATGATGACTACTGAGCTGAGAGGGTAAGAGAAAAAGAGGGGCCATAAATAAGGCATCCCCTGAAAATAAGCCCTAGTGTGTTTTTTGTAGCCAAAACTAATATAAGACCCGGTCTTATTTTTGGGAAAACACGGTAGTAGCTTGCATAGCAAACAATAGTCGAAGGGGCAGAGTGTAAAGCCAAGATCCACGAAAGACGACAAGCATCAACATTGTAAAACTTCTCCTGTATTTTTCTATCCTGAGCTCTATGATTTTTACCTGTGTGTATGGTATAGATCCTGATACTGGGATGTCTTTAGTGCCTGTCACAGTATACAGTCAGGTCCATGAATATTGGGACATCGACACAATTCTAATCTTTTTGGCTCTATACACCACCACAATGGATTTGAAATGAAACAAATAACTTTAACTAGCCAACTTTTAAATAGCTTTAACTGTAGACTTTCAGCTTTAATTTGAGGGTATTTACATCCAAATCAGGTGAATGGTGTAGGAATTACAACAGTTTGTATATGTGTCTCCCACTTTTTAAGGGACCAAAAGTAATGGGACAGTTTAACAATCATCCATCAAACTTTCACTTTTTAATACTTGGTTGTAAATCCTTTGCAGTCAATTACAGCCTGAAGTCTGGAACGCATAGACATCACCAGACGCTGGGTTTCATCCCTGGGGATGCTCTGCCAGGCCTCTACTGCAACTGCCTTCAGTTCCTGCTTGTTCTTGGGGCATTTTCCCTTCAGTTTTGTCTTCAGCAAGTGAAATGCATGCTCAATCGGATTCAGGTCAGGTGATTGACTTGGCCATTGCATATCATTCCACTTCTTTCCCTTAAACCCTTTTCGCTTTCGCAGTAGGCTTCGGGTCATTGTCCATCTGCACTGCGAAGCACCGTCCAATGAGTTCTGAAGCATTTTGCTGAATATGAGCAGATAATATTGCCGAAACACTTCAGAATTCATCCTGCTACTTTGGTCAGCAGTTACATCATCAATAAATACAAGCGAACCAGTTCCATTGGAAGTCATACATACCCACGCCATGACACTACCATCACCATGCTTCACTGATGAGGTGGTGTGCTTTGGATCATGAGCAGTTCCTTTCCTTCTCCATACTCTTCTCTTCCCATCACTCTGGTACAAGTTGATCTTGGTCTCATCTGTCCATAGGATATTGTTCCAGAACTGTGAAGGCTTTTTTAGATGTTGTTTGACAAACTCTAATCTGGCCCTCCTGTTTTTGAGGCTCACCAATGGTTTGCATCTTGTTGTGAACCCTCTGTATTCACTCTGGTGAAGTCTTCTCTTGATTGTTGACTTTGACACACATACACCTACCTCCTGGAGAGTGTTCTTGATCTGACCAACTGTTGTGAGGGGTGTTTTCTTCACCAGGGAAAGAATTCTTCGGTCATCCACCACAGTTGTTTTCTGTGGTCTTCCGGATCTTTTGGTGTTGCTGAGCTCACCGGTGCATTCTTTCTTTTTAAGGATGTTCCAAACAGTTGACTTGGCCACATCTAATGTTTTTGCTATCTCTCTGATGGGTTTGTTTTGTTTTTTTCAGCCTAATGATGGCTTGCTTCACTGATAGTGACAGCTCTTTGGATCTCATATTGAGAGTTGACAGCAACAGATTCCAAATGCAAATAGCACACTTGAAATGAACTCTGGACCTTTTATCTGCTCCTTGTAAATGGGATAATGAGGGAATAACACACACCTGGCCATGGAACAGCTGATCAACCAATTGTCCCATTACTTTTGGTCCCTTAAAAAGTGGGAGGCACATATACAAACTGTTGTCATTCCTACACTGTTCACCTGATTTGGATGTAAATACCCTCGAATTAAAGCTGAAAGTCTGCAGTTAAAGCACATCTTGTTCCTTTCATTTCAAATCCATTGTGGTGGTGCATAGAGCCAAAAAGATTAGAATTGTGTCAATGTCCCAGTATTTATGGACCTGACTGTATGAATGGTAAGTTTCATGTTCAGATTTTATTGTAAATTATTTTTGTAAATACTAATGAAAATCGCCTTTTTTGTAGCACTGATTTCAGCTCTTGAATGTTGGGTTTGGTTTTTCTTCTTTATTACACTGCATTGATGATTTTGTATGTATACTATTAAATTAGCCACTCATTGCTGTGTAGAAAGAAAGCCTAAATAATAAGCCTTTTGTGAAGTTGTGCCCATAGCAGTTTTATCCATTTGGTGGAGTTCTGATTTGCTTTCTCAGACTATGAGGTTTTTGATGTGGAATAATTGTTTTAGTACAGAAAAAAATGCTACCTAATATTGATTCTTACTGTTATTGTAAGAATTTATAAACTTTTTTTTTTTCCTTCATCTTTTACAGGCTGTCAGCATCAGCAAGGCTATCAA
The DNA here is from genome assembly GCF_042186555.1 of Aquarana catesbeiana. NCBI lineage: Eukaryota > Metazoa > Chordata > Amphibia > Anura > Ranidae > Aquarana > Aquarana catesbeiana. Next base: position 245,631,166 of record NC_133324.1, on the reverse strand, counting down.
TGCTCAGGAAGCTCCAGTAAAAGAGAAACATGCCCGGCGTATCCTTTATATATAATGGTTTATCCTTCTTCTGTACTTGAATTTGGCTGAAGTTGCATCTGTTTTCTTTTTTTTTTTTTTTTTTTGAGTTGGCATGTATAGCACTATAATGCATGCACATACATTTTCCAAGTGACACTACAATTACTTTGTGAGGATTGTTCCGAACTGCTGCCCCTGTGTGCAGCAAGCAGTGGAGGTGTGAAGTTTAATTGTTTGCAACACTTGAGCCCTTACATACACTCACCAGCCACTTTATTAGGTACACCTGTTTAACTGCTTGGTAACTCAAATCAGCCAATCACATGGCAGCAACTCAATGCATTTAGGCATCTAAACGTAGTGAAGACGACTTCCGAAGTTCAAACCGAGCATCAGAATGGGGAAGAAAGGGGATTTAAGTGACTTTGAACGTGGCATGGTTGTTGGTGGCAGATGGGCTGGTCTGAGTATTTCAAAAACTGCTGATCTACTGGGTTTTTTACACACAACCATCTCTAAGGTTTACAGAGAATGGTCAGAAAAAAGAGAAAATATCCAGTGAGCGGCAGTTGTGTGGACAAAAATTCCTTATTGATGTCGGAGGAGAATGGGCAGACCAACCAATGCAGAATACCATCTCTGAAAGCACAACACATCGAAACTTGAAGCAGATGGGCTACAACAGCAGAAGACCACAGCGGGTACCACTACTGTCAACTAAAAACAGGAAACTGAGTCTACAATTCACACAGGCTCACCAAAATTGGACAATAGATAATTAGAAAAACATTGCCTGGTCTGATGAGTCTCAATTTCAGCTGGGACATGCACATGGTAGGGTCAGAATTTGGCGAAAACAACATGAAAGCATGGATCCATCCTGCCTTTTATCAATGGTTCAGGCTGGTGGTGGTGGTGTAATGGTGTGGGGGATATTTTCTTGACACACTTTGAGCCCCTTAGTACCAATTGAGCATCGTTTAAACGCCACAGCCTACCTGAGTATTGTTGCTGACCATGTCCATCCCTTTATGCCTACAGTGTACCCATCTTCTGATGGCTACTTCCAGAAGGATAATGCACCATGTCACAAAGCTCCAGTCATCTGAAACTAGTTTCTTGAACATGACAATGAGTTCACTGTACTCCAATGACCTCCACAGTCACCAGATCTCAATCCTACAGAGCACCTTTGGGATGTAGTGGAACGAGAGATTCCCATCATGGATATGCAGCTGATAAAAATGCAGCAACTGCGTGATGCTATCATGTCACCAAAATCTCTGAGAAATATTTCCAACACCTTGTTGAATCTATACCATGAAGCATTAGGGCAGTTCGGAAGACAGAAGGGGGTCCAATCTGATACTAGCAAGGTGTACCTAATAAAGTGGCCGGTGAGTGTATGTGTTCCTTATTATGAACTGGAGTTACTTTTCCACCACCACCAATTGGCATGAGACTTTCCCTGAAAGTCTGATTAGCGGCCATGGGAAAATAACAACGCTTCATGGTAAGGACACACGAATACATATGGCTTATGGTTGTTTTTACCCCTCAAAAATCCCATGGTTTATGAAACTTTATTTTATTATAAGGACACAAAGTATAACGAAAGGCAAAACTTTATTTTTAGTTTTGGACAGAGTGGAGAAAGATTAGAACACCTGTCAATTTTTATTGCTGTCTGTGCCCCGTTAAGGAGATTCACCCTCTCTATTTGCCCTGTTTAGCATTATCATTGAAAGTAAACAGAAAACCCCAAATTTTGGGGTGTCCCCAGAAAAGTAAGAGATGGAAAATCTTCCAATGGGGTCACTAGTTCTGGTGAGCTGGGCGTCCCCAAGAAATTCCTTTTAATTTGCAGAGATTTCCTCACACTTCCTGCTTGGCTATGCGACAGGAAGTGAAGCGAAATCTCCGCAATGGGACAGAAATGGCGAAAAAAAAAAATCTGACAGGGGTTATCTCCATCCCTTACGCTATCCAAAATGGAAAAAAAAGTTTTGCCCATATTTCTACTTTAACCTGTCCAGGGTTCTAGGGCTGTCCTCACCCGACCTGATACTTTGCTGGTATGTCTAGAGTGGGAATCCAGTTGTGGCCTAACAGCCAGCTTTCCTATCACACGTCCCAAAAGGGTTATGGGCAGGGAGAGGAGGGGGAACAACTTCTGGTGGAATAACCTAGGCGAAGAGAAGGGGGATGACTTAAAAGTGGTACTTACTTTTTAGTGTAAAGTTCTGCTTTAAGTAAGTGTTTTTTTTTTGTTTTGATTTTTGTTTTTTTAATGCCTCCTTTAGGGCAAACATTACTAGATACCTATATATTTTTATGTATTTTTTTATGTAGCTATTTGTTAGTAATGTTCTGTGTTTTTGAATGGAACTAAGTTTGTATAAGCATATAGTTTGTCCCTGCAAAATTTCTTAAAGCAGAGTTCCACCCTCAAAAAAAAAAAGGCAGTAGCTACAAACACTGTAGTTGCTGACTTTTAATAAAGACACCTACCTGTCCAGGGAGCCTGCGATGTCGCCCCCCCGGGGCTGATCCCTCCATCGGCTCGGGTGCAGGCACTGTCATTGTAACTAAGGGAAACCGGCAGTGGAACCTTCAGGCTTCACAGCCGGTTCCCTACTGAGCATGTTCGAGTCACGCAGCGCTTTCTGAATGGCCCCGTCGTCTTCTGGGAGACACACAGGTCCCAGATGTTAGATCTTGACTAAAATGATTTTAGTTGACTAAAATGTACTAGAAATTTAGTCGCCTAAATACGGGTAAAACTAAAAGAATTGCAGAAGACTAAAACTAAAATGGCATTTTAGTCAAAAGACTAAGACCAAATCAAAATTTGCTGCTAAAATTAACACTGCTGTACATCACACCTTTTATTCATAACATTAAAGGGTTAGTTCACCTTTACAAAAAACGGCATATGCAGGTAAGGGGTGTTTGTAGATAAAAAAAACAAAAAAAAATGTTTAGCTCTGACTAAAGTTGCTTTTGCAATAGGTGCCTCCTGAAGCCTGACTAGAAATCACCCAGGACATTGCTAGAATGTTGCTGTGTGAGGCCTAGTTGTTGCTGCTCATCTACACCATCGCAGAAGTGAGCTTTTTCTCTGATTCAAAACCCCCTCACATGGTTCTTTCTCTCCCCTTATGCAGTATCTCTGAGCTCAGTGTTTGTGAGCTCACTCCTGTGATGGTGGAGGACAGCAGTAACAATTAGGCCTCACTTCGCAATGTCTTGGGTTATTCCAGTCAGGCTTCGGGAGCCATGTAAATTGCCTACACTTATAGCAAGGGCAGCCAATGCTACACAGATTATTTCTATCTACAGAAGCCCCTTATCTGCATAGGCAGTTTTTTGGTAAAGGTAAACTAACCCTTTAAATTCCTTTTTAATCTGTATTGAAAAAAACAAAGGGGCTGTCATTTCTGAGGACCTTCCAAAATGCTAGCTGTCTAACCACCGTGGCCTTGAGTGCTTTTTGAGTTATTGACCCAGAACAAACTTGCAGGAAGTAAATTTGATGCTCCAGATGTGGTTTTTTTTTGGATCAGTGACTCAAAGTAAAGACGTTATGGATCAGCATGACAGCCAGGAAACTGGTATTTTTAGAAATAAATAGCAGCTTTGGCAGCCTGCTTAGTCCTTCAGTAGGAGCTTTGAGAGATGTGTTTTTCTTAATAACAATGTAGGGATCATTCTGGGAACGCACCATGAGAAAGGAGCATTTACTTTCTGGTCATATGCCATTGGCCTGCCATTGCCCAGCAGCTCTATCCTGAGTTGGAAGTTCTGTCACGTCCTTCATAAAGTGCTTCGAGATGGTCATCAGAATGTGAGCTATTCTTCTAATTTTCTAATTGGCTGGACAATGTTTAAAAGCATAAATGTGTAGGTGATATTCAAGTTTGTATTTGTTTGAATTAACTGATAAACATAATTCATTTATATTGCAGTGATGTTGACCTAGGTGATGGGTTAAGTAGGAAGCTTTATATACCACTAACAATCTCTGCTACACAGGGCTTGCCTAAGTCATCATTCAGGACAAGTCTGATCATTGAAGGAGAGCAGACTGAGTTCCCAACAAAGCTAGAGAACTGACTATGCTTTGCTCTCCTGCATAGTGTGGTCATTTTTTTATATAGAAAAGCAGAGGGACTTGCAGGATCCCCAGATATTTCACACAAAGGAAGCAATACAAAGAGAATGGTACTTTTTCATATAAGTACATGGTACAGTAAGGTACAAATCAGGAATTGTTGGGGTAACATATTCTTTAAAAAAATGTATCTTCCCCATTCTACTTTACATGCATGAAAACTAATTATGAACCCTAAGAAATATAACCCATGGATAGTCAGCAGGACATTACCTTCTCAGCCTGAACCCCTTCCTTATTTTTTCCTTTCTCTACCCACGTTTCTAAAAACTCCTCTAGCATAACAAATATCCTACTTGTCAAGAAAACCTTATATATAACACCGTTTGCTTTTGCAATATCTAGCAGATCTTTTTACAGCTCAAGTTTAGGTTTTTAGCATATTTTCCAGCTTGGAAGTTGGAAATCAATGTAGTACTGGGTCCTGCTATGAGCGGCTGCTTAGTGAAAATAGGAAATGGCTCACTCAGCATTTGCACCATTCAGAGAACACCTTGCATTTTATCGACGAACGCAAAGCATTCTCTGATTAGATAGGATGGTAAGGCAGGGTGGTTATGTCGCAATCTCCTTCTTGTCCAATCCAAAGAAAGCCTTGCATTCATTGATAAAAAGCAAAATGTTCTGTTAATGGTGCCCATGCCAAGTGATATGGTGTACTAAGCATCAGGGCAGCCACTAGGCATGGTACACTAGTGGGGATTACTACAATAGCAGTGCCTACTACAGCATCTTCCAGTTTCCTCTGGGTTCTTCCAGGTATGACACACATTTACATTGGTCCAAGGTAACTATGCAAAAATATACATACCTGAACATCAGCTTTAAACAAACGGGTCTCGGGCCAGATGTACAAGATATATATATTTTTTTTTATATGAAATGTATTGCTATAGTATGTGTGTTCTCCTAATTTTCAGTAATCTAGAAAGCTAGAGGTAGGATTTTCATATCAGAAAAGAACCCAGTTGTTCTGCTCTGTCATAACAGTATCTCCCTGTTTGTCAGCGTTTAATGTACACTGAGCCAGGCTTTTGCAGGCCACTTGCATTTACGGCACCGCTCTGCCATAATGTGCTAATACACTGTGCATAACAGCACATTAAGAGCTAAGAGGTTTAATTCTGCTTTGTTTTAAAAAAAATTTAAAAAATGGTTATGGACAAGCCCATACTAATAACCCCAGCAGAATATTTGTAAGTTTCCAGTAGCAGATTTGGGCCTTTGCCATTACACCACAAATTAGCCCAATGTTTGATAGATACAGATCTTTTTGGGTTATTACCAATATATATATATATATATATATATATATATATATATATATATATATATGTTATTACCAATATACCAATAAAATACCAATATTTTAGCTGCTCTCAATAACATGCTAACTTTACCAAATGTGTTATTTTGTAGGTTCTAGCAGACTGTCAGCGATACCGCAGTAATGTCCGAGAGATTGGAGAGTTATGGGTGAGTTGTGCTCTTTTTATGGAGAGGAAGGTATGGGACATGTTGAAAAATTGTCCATGAACCAGTGACTGCAGCCAATCAGCAGGTGACACTGTCAAAATACAGTGTCCTGGCAGTCGTGTGTGGCCAGCTTCAATTTGTTCTAACTGTTGGGTGGGGGATTATAATTGAGGAGATTGTCTTCTTTTAAAGCCTAGTACACACAGCGGGAACTAGCTGACTTTTTTGGTACCACTGTCTGTTCAACAGAAGCTGGTCTAATGGCTGGCTTCTGTCAAACAGCTGGAAATCCTGCGTTCGATCAGTGCTTGCAGCCAATGGCTGCAAACGCTGATTTATTTTTTTCTGTTGTGGGGGTGAGTCACTTCTATCAGAATACAATAGCTCAGGGAAAGATTTTTGCATCACTCATCGCTGTCTTGATGAAGGGATTTGTAAGTTTTTTTTTTTTTTTTTTTTTTGTTTTTTTTTTGTTTTTTTTTGCTCATTTGACCTGCTGGTTGAATACAAAAAAAACTGAACATATATGCCCAGCTTAAGGGTATACATTAGTGCTGGCTGATGCTAGTTTCCAGACTGTAAGATTGTCAAAGTTCTCTGCAAGTTTTTTTATACCAATGGCACTTTTTTCTTGTGTGAAATTGTGGTTTTATAACAATTGTATTTTCCACCAGGGACATTTACACGATCGATATGGACAACTTGTAATTCTTTATACAAAACTGCTGCTTTATAAGATTAGCTTCCACACAAAGGTATGACCGCACATTTTTGTAATACTTGTGGCTTTTTATTTATTAATTGATTGCTAGAATTCTGGATTTTTTTATTTTGTACTTCAGCATCCGGAGTTCCCTCCAAACCTGGAAGTGACAGATGATGTTCTTGAAAAAGCAGCTGGCACAGATGTCAACAATATGTAGGTTGCTTATATTCTTGGGTAGCATTTTAATCTTCCTCTGGATGTTTGAATAGTTACTTTGCTTTACATAAATTTTCTTATGGGCCTGTGTTGACTGCCTTTTGTTTGCTTTAAAGGATAGGTTCACCTTTAGCAACATGTTACTTGTTACACCGTGACAGCAGGTGGGGGTTCCTTTCTCCCACAGCTGCCATCACATTTAAAATTGTTGGGGGTGAACAGTAATCATTCTTTCACAATGATCTGTGAATTGATAAACTACAAGTCCTGCCTGCCACTTTAGCAGATGGACTTGTAGTTCTCAATGCACTGCTCTGATTATCAGTAAGATCTATTTATTGCAGGCCAATACCAGCATTCCCCCCCTCCTGCTGCCTTCCGCTGCTCGCCCTGGCTCTCCCGCTGCCCCTCGGGAGGTCCGAGCAACCTGCTGGCGTGTCCGCCGGCTGGCCGAAGACTTCGTTCGGGTCTCAGATCTAGTAACCCAGAAGCGATGTCATGACATCACTTCCCAGATTACTGGCATCTTAATGGTGCCAGTTTAAAAAAAAAATAGTATTCAAAAACGCAGATCTTTAAGTTTTGAATACTTTCAAGTGCAGAGGGAGGGGTTTAGGGTCTTATAGACCCCTGATACCTCCATAAAGAGTACCTGTCGCTGCCTATTTTTGTCACAAGGGATGTTTACATTCCTTGTGACAGCAATAACAGTGATAAAAAAAAAAAAAAACAATTTTAAATGTACAGAATATCGGCAAATATCAGCTATCGCCCTGAGAGGTGGCCGAAAATATCAGTATCGGAACTGAAAAAAATTATATCGGTCGATCCCTAGTTTGTATACAAGTGTATGGGCATAGAAAATTTGCCTGAAGGAAGTCAACTGCACCTATCTGTTCTGAATGATCTCAGAAACATTTAAAACTCATGTCAAACTAATGCCATCAATACAAGTCCCGTATGTGCACATACTTTGCATGTTGTACCTGATAAAAATAACAACTAGAGAGTATCATACATTAAAAGAATCTGTGATCTTGCAGAATAAAAAAAATGAAATATACTGTAGTAGGATTGTGTCCAATTACATTGAGCATAACCTAGAGATCTTGAGTACTGAAGAGTTTTCCTCCACTTAGTTTTAGCAGCCTTTGATTGAAGGCATAATAAATGAACTCTTTGGTTCATTTAAAGTGGAGTTCCACCCAATTAAAAGTCAGCAGCTACAAAAAGTATAGCTGCTTACTTTTAATAAACACATACTCGCCTGTCCCACGGTCCAGTGATGCGGCCGTCCGAAGCCTCACCCCTCTCCACGGCGCTGGCATTGTAAGCGTGGGCACCCAGCTGTGACAGCCTTCCCTTCGCAACCTGGTTCGCACTGCACATGCGTTAGTCGTGCTGCACGTTGTGAATGGCTAGGCAATCTTCTGGGACCTCTGACGTGTCCCAGAAAATTGCAGGGAGGGAGAGAACTTCTGCTTGGCACCGCGGCTCCAGGCGCAGAAGTGGGAGTTGGGTACCTGTGAAACTAGGTACCCCCCCCCCCCCCAAAAAAAAAAAATTTACATGCCAAGTGTGGCATGTTGGGGAGTAAGGATTTATTAAAGCGGAAGTTCTGCTTTTGGGTGCACACTAAAAATCCCATAGTCACTCATACTTCTCTGGAGCAAGAAAGAGATGGTGGCTATATTCCTACACGGTGGGACCATGGACAAAGAATGTAGCCACCCTCCAACACGAAGTCGGATGACAGCAACAAAAACAGAAAGGGTACATAGTTGAATATCTTTTTTTTTTTTTTTAGAGAGTTTAGTGTCATTTTAAAAGAGAAGTATGGAATAACGGGAAAAAAAATGAATACTCACCCAAGTGGATGCAGCATGTTCCCCGCCAGCTCTAAGGCTACTTTCACACTTTAGCCGCACCGCGTTAGCGTTAAAGCGCTGCTCATTTTAGCACTGTTTAAGCGGTGCTTTTCGGCCGTTAGCAGGGCACTTTTAACGGCCGAAGGAGTTAAAACCGCCTGTGTTGCGGCACTTCCGAAACGCTTTTTCAGGCGCTTCGGAAGTGCTGCCCATTCATTTCTATGGGCAGGGCATTTTAAGAGAGATGTATACAGCGCTCCCAAACCGCCCCAAAGATGCTGCTTGCAGGACTTTTTTCACTCGGGCTTTCCCACTGGGGAGGCATGAGAGGCAGTTTTCAGGTGCTTTACAGGCACTATTTTTAGTGCTAAAATGCCTGAAAACCGCCTTCAGTGTGAAAGTAGCCTTAGACTGAGAACTGAGCACTCAAAGACCGCAGATCGGTCAATTCTCAGTGTTACATGAGCAGAGAGCTGGTGACTGTCAATCACTGGCTCTCTGGTCTTCCCCTCCAGCTCCCACTGGAGCGCTGAGCTGTGAAGGGGAGCGGCTGGCTAAAGTATAACCAAAGACATCGTTTTTATTTTATTTTTTTGGGGAGGGATTATAACACCTGTCAGGCTTTCATTACTGTCTGTGTCCCCGTTAGAGAATTTCACCCTCTTTTTGATTTAGTGACCATTATTATTATCAAGAATAAAAAAAATCCCAAAATTTTGCAGTGGTCACCAGAACAGGAATAGAGGGGAAATCTTCAAATGGGGACAACAATTATTGGTGATCCTGGTGATTATCAGAGATTTTACTCACTTTGGATGGATTTTCTCTCATTCCCTACTGTGGTTATGGAACAGGAGGTTTAGTCCCAATAGGACTAAAGATGGAAGGAAAATGGCAGTAGATTTTGCCCTCCCTTACTGTATCCAAAATAAAAAAAAAAAATTTGCCCTCAGTTCTACATTTTAAGTTAATTATTATTTCTGTCATTTAACATTTGCTGTGTTTGTAACAGATTCCAGCTAACAGTAGAAATGTTTGATTATATGGACTGTGAGCTTAAACTTGCTGAGGCTGGTAAGTAGATTTTCAGCACATACCTCATAATCCATTATTGTCTAGTCTGGAATAGAACATTATACTGAACACATTCTTGCCCCATGTATCATCCTGTTCATTGAGAGTACTTGTAGATTAGTACTGTCAGAGTTCATGATTTCCAGCTGTGACTCCACAGTGATTTAGCAGTTGAGCCTTATTTCAGAGCCTAAAAACTCTGTACCTTGACGATCCAGGAGATGTCAGAAACCCCTGCTCTGGTGCAGAGTTGCTCCAAAAGTTGCTAGTACATACTTTATTGAAATAGTTTGGTCTGCTACAGTCACTTTTCTTTGTCTTCCTGAGTCTTAACTTGGCTCTGATAGCACAGACAACTGGAGGGAAGGGCAAGAGGTATTTTCACTAAGAGAAAAATTGGATTTCTTATGTGCCTGTAAAATTATTTTCTTGGAATACTGTACAGGACACAGGCTGTCAGTCATAATGGATGGGGGTTATATGCTGCACGTTCAGTTGATTGAACACTGGCAAAGTAACTCAAAACTTTAAAGTGCTTATAAAGCCTAACCATTTTTTTACCTTAATGCCTTCCTTGCATAAGGTAAAAAGTGTTTAGGCATCAGCATTCCCCCTCCCCTCCTTGCCTGAGCCCTCATTCGATCCAGTGCTGTGCACATCTGCAGCTCTTCTCTCCCCTCACTTTCAGGTCTCACTGGGTTTGCTGGGGCACCGGGAGCCATTGGCTCCCAGTGCTGTCAATTAAAGCCAGTGACGAAGCAGCGGGGGCCAAGGCAGAGTCAATGGACGCAGCAGCAGGGCTCAGGAGCAAGCACGCACGAGTGCTCCCATGGGGCGTGGCTTCGCATGGGGGCACTGGACAGAGGAAGAAGGGGCCAGGAGCACTGGAGGGTGAGCCGAAAAGAGGAGGTAAGTATAGGCGTGTTTGTTAAAACATGCAACAATAAAATACCTTTACAGTCACTTTATCACTCCCTTATATAACCCTTCCCACTATGTGATCCTCATTTTTTTTGCTAGTGTGCATAGGTGATGGATGCATTTCTATGGAAGTGATGATTAGTGATCTTTTCCATCAAGTATTAATCTAAAATGCATCTGCCAAAACACATTCCAGCACAAGGTGTCCATTCTCAGGTCACTGCCCGACTGTACCCAGACCCCATGCAAAGATAGGAGCAGGGCTAGCCTGTAAATTGTGACTTAACGGGACCTGTCTCACAGGTGTCGCATCTGGGTACTTGCATCATGTGTGTCACTGGCGGGTGCTCTAAAGGTCCAAGGCAGTGGAGCAGCCCAGACTTTAAATATTTGGGGTTTGCCAAATCGAAGTCAGTGAAGAAACTGTGCAGTCCCACAGGACAGGGTGTGGTAAGGAGGTGCCTTCCCATTAAACATTGGCAGTCATGGGTCAGGCTCTGACCAAGTACCAGAGCGAGTGGATCAGGGCCTTGGATTCCCTGAAAATATTCTGTGTTCCCATGAAAGGTCTGACCCACATCTCTGGGAAGGCCTCATTGCACTCTCCTTATACCACCATCTTGCTGCTCCCTAAGTTGACAGGTGTTGCCGCAGGTGACATTCTGAGACTTCCTAGGGCTTATAGCGTATAAATGGGCATCATTTTCGCTTGGGCTTTCTACAGAAGGAAGTATTGGGCTGTGCACCCACTGACACATTTTGAAAATAGCAAGGTTATGCAGGGCTTCGCTCACACATCTGCAGTGTTCATTCACAGCGATCTGTGAATGAAAACTAAAAGTGCTGTCAGCTAGTGCAGCTGATGGCTTGCAGTTCTCAATGAACTGTGAGGGCGCTGGTGAGCACTAGTTCAGTCACAAGCCCTGCAGCTTGTAAACCGCCCATATCAGAGGTATAGGCTGAAAACTGCAGGGCTTGTCTGCAGGAGCCTGACATTGCACCCCTGATCCATTTCAGGCTCCTGTGAGAAAAAATATTAAATGCACATTTTTTTAATGTAAAAATATGTAAAAAATATATTTTTTATGATTAAGGTGAACTTAAGCTTTAATCCCAAGATCAACTCTGTCATTTTGCTGATCAAAAAACTTGCATAGATGTTTTGCATTGTAATAATAGTTCCTAAGAAAGATATGTTATTACTATCAGCATTTAATGTACAATTTATACGTGTTATAATAAACAATGATATGAGACAAATGTCACCGTAAATAACAACATTACAATAGTAACACTGACTTTACTTAATGCACTGAAAGATAACAACTGTAAGTTGTCTGTAGTTATATGTTGGAGGCAATGATAGAAGATTCATGCCTCCAGCCAGTAACTGGGCGTAACAGCGTAAAGAGTTATTTTTAAATTCTCCTTTGATGTTTTCCCTTTGTCGCAGTAATATATTGGCTGTATCTCCTTTCTTTGTGGTATTTGCAATGACACTTTAAAATTAATATTTCTGTAGACAAAGCAGTGCGGTTTTTTTTTCATAACAGAGTTAAAATGTTTACTTTTCTTTTTAGTAGCTTTTGCCAATTTCATTTCATTCAAGTGCTATTAAACCCAAAAGCAAACATTTATTATATTGCAGCTTACCAATTCTTAATGGCTGCATTCGTTTTCTCTTTTAGGGTTTCTTTCTTTTATTTTTAACCGGTGATCCAGCCAGTAAGTCTGTGTTGTTTTTCAATAGAACAAGCTGTCCTGTAAATGTATTAAGAATGTTAAGATCAATCATTTATCACTGACAGGTGTGCTAACAATTATCAGCTTTTGTTTATCTGAACAGAAAAAAATAAGTTACTGTAACTTGTGTAACTGCGGTGTTGGCTGGAATGTGACTTCAATTTGTTAGTGTAAATCTGCTAGTCCAGCCAACATCCCTTCCCCCAGATTGCCAATGTTGCTGTTCAAAGGTGCTCCTTGATCCAGTGTGTTACAGGCCAGGTGACCAGATGAAAACAGAGGATAAAATAAACGAATGTAGCCACCACATCTAATAATTGGTAAACTACAAAATATTACATTTTTGTTTTTGGGTTTAATGTCGCTTTTAATGTTATCTAATGGTGAAATCCCCTATTCTTTTATTTGTTCGTTAACAAATCGTTAAGGTTCATATGCTGTGTTCTGTCTCCAGGATCGCTGCCCTTGATCTGGATAATATAGCTTTCACTAAACTTCCTGTGCTATGACTATACAGTAGCCATTCTTTTGTTTTTCTGACCTTCCTGTCCCCTTGTGCCATTCACAAAATTCAAAACATTCTGTGAATTACCAAGGGGAGAGGAGGGTAGGGTAAACAACCAAATTGCTTGTGTTTAAGAGCTGCAGCTCTCATTCACAGCATTGGAAGTTTTTAGTGAAAGCTCCTCAAAAGACTTCGCTATTTTTTACAGAACACATTTTCATTGCACTTGTCAATGGCTTAGTGTACTTCAGTGTGAGTACCTTTATATAATGTATGCTGCATGAAGTAACATAGTCTTCCATGATCAGTTATCAGACAGCTGAACAGTGCCATTGCGGTCTCCCAGATGTCATCCGGACAATGTAAGCTGGCTCCTCTTATACAGGTGATTCAGGACTGCAGTCATCTTTATCACTACACCGTCAAGTTGATGTTCAAGTTGCACTCGTGTAAGTGGATTTGATGTCTCTTACACCCTGTAAAAAATGTTCTCATAATTTCTTCCTTCCTTCCTTCCTTGTTATTGTGAGTTTGGTAAAGAAGTTTAAAGCAAGAGCTGGTAGACTACATCAGCCATTGCCCCCTCCATATCGATGTGTTTACGAAGATTGTTCTGAATTTTAGGCTATATTCACCATATGATTGACTTTAGTAAATGTTGAGGCATTTACATTTCATATATGGTTTTTAAAGGGCAGCCAGCACAGGTAAATGGAATTTGACTTGCTCACGAGAATGCAAGCTCCAGGGCCTATATTTGAGAAGTTTTCTGGTATCAGAACATCTGATATGTACAAGGGTGTTTTGGATATAACACTGAGCAAATATTTAAAGCCGTGGAGCTTAAAAGAGAAGTATGTTTTTGGGTTTTTTTTTTTAGCTTTATCCTATCCCTGTGAGCTGCTAATACAAAAAAAATATTCTTTTGAGCCCTCTGAGAAGTGCACTCTTTCTGTTAAAATCAAGGTAAATAAAGGCTAAAGTCTCCTCAGGATTCTTATGCTGACAATTTTGTCTGAATCCAACTTTCCTTCTCTTCTGTTTTGATTAGGCTCTGGACTGTCTGCTCTCCCCCACTCCTCTCAAACAGCATCTATCTGCACACTATATAGCTGCCTGCTATGCTGCAGTTCTGAACTGTGAATTTCCCAGATAAAAAGGTCTGTGCTGCATAGCAGGCATCTACAGTTTGCAGATAGAGGCTGTCTGTAAAAGAATGGATCTGAGCTGTGTGTCATGTGATAGGAGGAGGGAGAGAGGAGCTGTGTGCTGCCTGTGTTCAGACTGTGTGCAGTATGGTGATGTGAGACGGAGCCCAATGGGCACAGCTTCCATGGAGGATGGAGGGGCACAACTGAAATGGGGGTTACAGCCCTCCCCAACACCTCCCTCTCGATCCAGCCATATCTATACTACTTATGTATTGTAAACTATGCACAGTGCCTGAACCAGTTTTCTGTTCAGTTGTGTGTGCCTTTGCCTGTTGCCAGTAGCGAGGGGACGGATAGCCAAAGTTTTAGCTATCCTCTCTAAACTTTCAAATAGCAAATTGACTGTTACAGGGACATAAATGATAGATTAAGTGCACCTGCTGGAAAATTTAAATGAGGGAGGAAAGAAATAACAGCCAATTCATGATTATGGGAGTATTTGTTAATTATTTAGCCTATCCCATACCTCTCCTTTAAATCAGTTACATTAGATTTTGACATGTTTTGCCAGTGCTATAGAGGACATCTTATATATGCACTGTTTGTTCTTATTTTATGCTAGGTCTGCCTCCAGATACATTACAGGGGCACAGAGACAGATTTCATGAGCAATTCCACAGGTGGGTATGACTGTTCCAACTCTACTGATAGTACTTTTATTTGACTGATATTATTTGGCCACATATACAGTCTTTTTTTTTTTTTGAATGGTCTAAATTATTAAATATAGTAAACATGCTTTTATTACATTAATACTTAAAGCAGCACTTTACTCATAACAACTTGATAAAAATAAGATTCTACATGAATAATTATGCTACCAAAATGAGTGTGTACTGTGAATTTCCTCCAGCATTGTTCCTGTTTCTTCTTGCTGGAGGCTGCCATTTTGCTGAAGCCCAGAGTCCCTGTGCAGCATTAAAGTAATTTTAAAGGCAAAAGGTTTTTCATCTTAATGCATTCTATGCATTAAGATAAAAAGCCGCCTGTGTGCAGACCATAGACCCCTAATTACTTACCTGAGGTCCCTCTCTATCCAGCGATGTTGTAGGAGTGTCTCGGCTGCCCGAAACTCCCCTCCTCATTAGCTGAAACAGCAGCGCAGCACCATCAGCTCTCTCTGCTGTCAAAGTCAGTCAGCCAATGAGGAGAGAAAGGGGCCCGGGGCGGGCCACGGCTCTGTGTCTGAATGGACACAGGGAGCTGTAGCTCAGCTTGGGTGCCCCCATAGCAAGCTGCTTGCTTTGGGTTGCACTTAACAGGAGTGAGGGCCCAAGAAGAGGAGGATCCAGGCTGCTCTGTGCAAAACCATTACACTGGGCAGGTAAGTATACCTTGGTTATTTGTAACTAAAAAAAAAGACTTTACAATCTCTTTAAATATTTAGGCTGTTAGGAAGTCGCCCTCTACATATTCGACACAGTACCTAAAAATAGAGAGCAACTGAGCATGTGCAGAGCTGGATGAGACAGTGTATTACTTTAAATGGTGTAGACACTTATTTTTAATGTTTTACATAGCTATACCTGCCAGACTGAAGTGATCTAGCTGGACTTAATTGTCTGCCTAACGTTCTACTTTAAGATTTATTATTATTATTATACGAGATTTATATAGCGCCAACAGTTTACGCAGCGGCTTACAATGTATAAGGGGGACAAAACAATTACAGTACAGTTCAATACAAAAGGTACAGGAGGGCCCTGCTTGTAGAGCTTACATTCTAAAGGGAGGGGGTGGTGGTACAAAAGGTAATAGCTGCAAAGAATGATTTGATGGGGGTGGCTCAGGGACAGTTATGTGGGTATGGGATAGGCTTCCCTGAATAAATTAGTTTTCAGGGATCTCCTAAAGGTGGACAGGGTAGGGGCTGATTGGACATACTGGGGCAGGGAATTCCAGAGGATGGGAGAGGCTCTGGAGAAGTCCTGAAGGCAAGCATGGGAGGAGGTAACAAGGGAGCTAGAGAGCAGGAGGTCCTGGGAGGAGCGGAGGGGGCGATTTGGGCGATATCTGCAGATGAGGTTGGTGATGTAGATGGGGGCGATGTTGTGAATGGCCTTGTATGTTATGGTTAGCATTTTGAATTTTACACGGTGGGGTAGGGGAAGCCAGTGAAGGGATTGGCAGAGAGGAGCAGCAGTCACGGATTAGTGAGGTGTATTAGTCTAGCAGCAGCATTCATAATAGACTGAAGGGGGAATAGCCTGCTTAAGGGTAGACCATTAAGGAGAGAGTTTCAGTAGTCGAGGCGGGAAATAATCAAGGAGTGAATAAGTTGCTTTGTGGTGTCATTAGTCAGGAAGGGTTGAATTCTGGAGATGTTGCGGAGGTTAAGGCGGCATGATTTAGCCAGTGATTGGATATGGGGGCTGAAGGAGAGGTCAGAGTCAAGGATTACACCCAGGACCCTGGCATGTGTGGTGGGACCAATGGTTGTGTTGTTGATATTAATGGTGAAGTCACAGGAGGGGGACCGTGAAGGAGGAAATATAACAAGCTCAGTTTTAGAAAGATTAAGTTTGAGGAAGTGGTGTGACATCCATACCGATATGTCATTCAGCAAGTTTGAGATCCGTGAGGAGATAGTGGGGGTGAGTTGAGGAGTGGAGAGATAGATCTGTGTGTCATCGGCATAGAGGTGGTATTGGAAGTCATGGGAGGTTATCAACTGGCCCAGGGAAGAGGTATAGAGTGAGAAAAGGAGAGGCCCAAGGACGGAGCCTTGGGGTACCCCAACAGAAAGAGGAAGGGAGCGGAGGAGATGGAGTTGTAAGTGACACTGAAAGTGCGCTGAGATAGGTAGGAGGAGAACCAGGATAAAGATGGTGATAATGTTTAAAGTCTTTACAAAGACAAAACGTTTTTTACCCTAATGCATGTTCCACTAGCTCTTCACTCACACCCCCAACCCCCACCTACCTTTGCCCCTAAATACCTGACTCCGCTCACGATCCACTGCTGTTCCCATCTGCAGCACCGCTCCCCAAACTTCCTGGTCTCACAGGAGCCAATGACAGCAGCGAGAGCAATAGGCTCCTGCTGCTGTCAGTCGAATACTGTAAGCTGAGAGCGAGGAACATGGCTGAGCCACACTGCATGTGTCTATGGTTGCACACAGTCTGGCTCGGGAGGGTTCCCCCACTGGTGCCCTCTCACTACATGGTTTTCTAAGGGGGCACTCATAAGAAGTAGGGGCGGAGAGTGCTGGCAGGGGACTTCCAAAACAGATGTAAGGGATCGTTCTGTGCCGTATCGTTGCACAGAGCAAGTAATTATGACCTTTTTTTATTTTAAATAAAACAAAGGCTTGCCTTTTTTAGTATCATTTTTAAATTATTACAGTTATGACCGTTCACCTTCTGTTAGGTTCTTGTGTATATTTTAGTTTTTGGTAAATGCAAGCAAGTTAAACTTGCTAGCAGTTTATCTCCCTGCTTTACGGTTGAGAGAGAGAGATCTGCACTTCAATTCCTGGGTCTTCACTCTTGAGAGAGACCATGCACCCAAAGGGTACAGAACATGCAAGGAGGGTGGGCACACCCAAAATTCTCAGGTGAAGAAGAACAGAGAAATTATGGCATGGAAATTTTAAAGCGAATCATAGACATGTAAGAAGCCAGTGGCTAAATTGGCCTGCCAGGCTCCACGTAATGATAATAAAGCATTGCCCTGGCTGTTGGCTGGACTTATACTTTAAAAATACTTTCTTCAGCTCACCAGTTGAAATAATTTCTATGTATTCAACTTTGGGAAAGGCATTAACCATATAGTATCACTATTTCTCCTTTTCCCACAGCTTGAAAAACTTCTTAAAACGAGCATCTGACATGTTATACTTCAAACGACTTATTCAGATACCACGCCTTCCTGATGTAAGTCTAATGACCACTTGTTTCACATAATTGTACTTGTGGTTTTTGTTGGGCAGGTTGACCCAGTATTTACTGCTATGAACTTGTTCAGCATGTGATGAGCACATTTAAGGTTGTCAGCGAGCTGGCTGGGTTTTACGTTTAAAGTGGAAGTCGAGGCAAACGTCATCTGTAGCAAATTGTACCCCTAAAGAATATGCCTTTTATGACTGCACTGCTGTTAGACCCCTTTCACACCAAGGCGTTTTTGCAGCATTTTAGTGCTAAAAATAAAGCTATTAAAACGCTCATAAAACGCTAATAAAACGCTCCCCATGCATCTCAATGGACCCTTTCACACTGAGGCGTTGCGCTGGCGGGGTGTTGAGAAAAGTCCTGCAAGCAGAATCTTTGGAGCAGCTTTTGGGCGTTGAAAAAAGCGCTTCAAAACCGCCCCTCTCCATTGAAATGAATTGAAAACGCTGTAAAAACGCCTGAATAGCACCTATAATCCGCCCTGAGCTGTAGAAAATTCACATGATCTCACAAAAAGGTAAACATGCAAGCAGAAAGAGATCTACAACAACAGGACTGAACTTGTGGGAAGGTCAGAATGATTAAACAGACCATCAAAGTGCCAAAAAAACAAAATTAAAGTGCCAAAAAAAAAGAATTAATCCCAGAAAAAATAAGATTTGAAGTAAAACAAGACACTGCTTGTTACTTTACAAGACACTGCTTGTTTTACATGATCTCACAAAGGATAAACATGCAAGCAGAAAGATAGCATCAATAACACATGCTTCAATAACGCTTGAAAAACGCTGTTAAAACACCTGCAGCGTTGCGTTAATTTTACCGCTAACCCCCCTAAAACGCTGTAAAAACGCGGTAATAACGCTAAGGCGTTTTAGGGCGTCTTTGAAGCGCCTTGGTGTGAAAGGGGTCTTAGCTTAAACCTTCTTGATTATGGGAAATACATTTTAATGCAAACTGAGAAACCGGTTCTGCAGCTGCAGACTTATCACTGCAGCAAAGTGGCAGAAATGATGTTGCTTCTAGAGTCACTACAGCTCTTTGTTGTCTAATCCTGGTACCCCTGCAGGACAGCATAACAATGGCCCTGATTTCTGTTTTCTGCACTGCAGTTAAAGCAAACAGCCAGACTTAAGATTTTACATGTATAACAAGAATGTGTTAGTACACTTCTTACAAAGCAATCCATAATAATGTGTACCTTTTTTAGCGTAAATAGAAGCAGCAGCACAGTTCTGCATTTTACAGCACCTACATACCTTTCTGTCTTCTAGCCACTCTGAGAACGTACATGATCAGAAGTATATGCTTCTTCCACTCTTATTTTTGTACTTGTGGTATTATTCAGTATATTCTTGATATTTATTGTAAGGTATTTTTCTGTTGTCCCTTGTATATAAAAATCTGGTAGAAATGTCATTTTGTTTTCATGTAAATAGAACCCACCCAACTTTTTGAGAGCCTCAGCACTAGAAGAACACGTGAAGCCTGTGGTGGTAATGGCCAATGAAGTTCCAGAGGAGGAAGAACCGCCACAAACTGAATCTCTGATTGAGATCAGCAATGCCCAGCCAGTGGAACAGCAGGTGAATACAGTTTTATTGTGGGTTTTCCACTTGTGATGGACTTATATTAAAATGTCCTTCTGCAGTTTTGATTATTTGTTCTCAGATCGTTGATTAAAGTTAGCGCAAAAAAAAAACAGTGGCATCGTTGGTATTCTTAGCATTCAGATGAAAAATATTCCAAAGTGTAGCGATTGAACAGATAGGAATGTGTGTATTGAATGCTCTATTTATTGGCAGCAGAGATTTTGAAGTGAGCTTGAAAATGCCTCTAACCCATCTGGAACCTCTTTTTTTTGTTTTTGTTTGGGGGGGAGATTCATGGTGGTTGATCTCTCGGCTACAGCAAGCACATGAGAGAGAGATATTTCTGCATAGGTATAGAACACCTTAAAAGCCCATTCAGAATTTTGCTGGCCTGTTTTAGTGCTTTAATGTGTGTTGCATTAAGGCATCCCATTCATTATGAATGAACCAGAAAATGCATATATTGCTTATTTTAATCGTACCGTATAGGACACAGGACTTGTATTCTTAGACCATGGGTTATATACAGCTTCACGTGACTGGACGCTACAAACACTTGCTAGAACAAGTCATTTAATTTTGCCCACTCAGTGAAATTCAATTTTTTGCTAGTGTCCTTAGGTCATGCACTTTTCTCCTCTAGAGAATTTTTTTATTTTTTTTTTATTTTTACATTAAATTTTTTTCTCTCAAATGTTTATCAAAATCTACCTGCTTACTACCCTGGGCATCCTAACAGTTTTCCAAATCGGTTGTCCTCGACGTGTACCTTGGTGAATATAACTGGGCTTCACTGTGTGGAGCCAGCCTGTAATCTCTGCTTTGAGCACTGCATTCTACGTTGTGCGCTCACTTGGAATGCAATGCGTGTAGTTTACCATAGGGTGCTTTACACATGCAGGGCCATGGTCCATTTCTATGGTTCCTAGATTCTGAAGACCCCTTTTTGGGATATGCACACCATAATGGTCAAAGTCTGAAACTCTCTAATAGAACTAACAACCTGGATGAGGTAGGACAGGGATTTCCCTGTGTGTTTGTTAGTTTTTCTGGTTTCTTTTTACTATCCTGACTTGACCTCCAGAAAGTTTTACCCCCTTCATGACCAGGCCATTTTTTGCTATTCAGCACTGTGCTGCTTTAACTAGTAATTGTGCAGTCATGCAACATTATGCGCAAAGTAAATTTTATATAATTTTGACCACCACTGTTTTTTTTTTCTTTTTTTGCGATATAAACAAAAAATACCAATAACTGTAAATTAAATGGTTTCTGTGAAAGTTCTAACATCTACAAACTGATTTTATATATATATATATTGATCAATCCTTGTGGTCTATCATTTCTTGAGGCATTTAAAATGCCAGAAAAGGACAACCCCCCCCCCATGACCTCTTTTTGGAAAGTAGACAGTCCAAGGTATTTAGCAATAGACATGGCAAGTTTTTGAAGTCTGTAATATTTTTTCTCACACTTTTTTTGGAAACTAAAGAAATGAAATAAACCAATTTTCACAATTGTTTTCTTTTTTATGTACTGTCACCAGTGCAGTACAGCATCATCATATGGTGTAGTGGTGATCAGGAATACTGACTGGTGACCATATGTAAAAAAAAAAAAAAAAAAAAAAAAGATTTTTGTTATATTTTTATTCTAATTTTATTTTATTTTTCCTTTTCTTTACATTTTTTTTTTTTTTTGTAACATTCATCAGAGTAGTTCAGTATACTGTATTATACTACTCTGGGTTGTTTTTTTTACAGTTCTGGCATATAAATAATCACTGTATAAGCAATAGTTTTAGCTGTCATTAATGGGTTAACGTTCATGGACAGCTTGTCTTTGGTTGTGATCTGTGATTGGCTACAGCTAATCGCATTGTACATGTGGCCAGGTACCATGTGATTGCTATGGGCCAATCGCAGCCGTAAACTGGAAATTCATTAGCCACTTAAGCTCTGGAAGATTTTACCCCTTCCCCCTTCATGACCAATCCAATTGGCACTGTGAAAATTGATTAATCCTGATGTACTGACGACCAATCTAATTTCTTGAGGCCCTTAAAATGTCAGGACAGTGCAAATACCCCCCAAATACCCCCCAAATTACCCCTTTTTGAAAACTAGACAGTCTGAGGTAGTAGGCATGACAAGTTTATTGGAGTTTTTTTTTTTTTACATACTATCACCAGCGCAGTAGAGCATCATGATATGACTGGTGTGGCGGTGATCAGGGACACGGACTGGTGACAGCTTGTTAAACTAAAAATAAAATGTAACCTTTTCTTTTATTCAATATTTAAAATTATTTAATTTTTTTTACTGTTATTTTTTTACTATTTAAAAAAAAATACTTTCATCACAGTAGTTCATTGTTACTATAGTAAGATTGTACTACTCTGAGGGGGTGATCAAGGATTTTTTTTTTTAACTTTGCTGGTACAATGAAGATTATTGTACCAGCAATGCTTTGAACTGTCATGAATGGGCTGACCGCTGTGAGTACTAGTGATCTCTGATTGGCTACAGTTAATCACATAGTACAGGGTGCTGTGATTGTCTCAGGTACCAAGTGATAGCTGTGGGCTAATCACAGCTCACTAGTAAAGGAAGCAAAGCTGTTATGAATCATATTGATGCAGGTTGCTTTGTTGACGTAATCGTGATCGCATAGCAATCACATGATCACCGGACCCAAAGTACAGTGATTCACATTTCACTGTGTCCGGTGAACACATGGGGGACGCGGCAAGTGGTTAACACCTGCTGGAAGACATCTTTCTGCATGCCTGATCTGTTGAGAATACCTACAGAGTGTTACTGCTTTCCTGCTGCCATCTTCTGCAGAAAGAGAGCCAAAGGTACACAGTCAGCACATGGGTGATACTGGTTTCTATATTCAAGCATGAAGAACCCAATCGAGAGCCGTGAGTATCCCACTGGGGATCCCCCCACAGCCCAAGCCAGAAATGTTATTCCCCAAGAAAAGGATGCTTCCCTAAAGCACCGCATGAGGACCCTCAGGTCAAAATGGTACCCCTCAGCTTGCTCCTGCATGAAGATTTTGGGCTTGATGGGAACCTTCTTTATTTCCCTTTGCCCAGTTTCACTCAACTTCAATCTGGCATACTCACAATGTGTAACGAGAATTCAATCCTTGGACTGCTGATTGCTTCTGTTCAGCCAGATAAAACTCTCAATGACTTGGTTCGGTCCTCACCTTTTGGATACTGGAAGGTGACAACAGATGCCAGCCTTATAGGCTAGAGTTGACCTTACGAAAAAGGAAAAACAAACTGCACCAAGGTCAAAAGAAAATTGCAAAAATTATGTGCCAAATCCCAATGGTTAAGTGAAATACCATATATGCAAAACAGCAATTCTCCTGCACAACATAAATACAGTAATCAAATTGGAAAACATAAAATCGCGCTAAACATATAAAAATATATATAAATTAAAAGTGCTCTCATGCACCAATTAGATGGCAAAAAGCAGGTCATATAATTGGTTTTCTAAGACCCTATATTGAACAAAGGAAATATGCAAATCATAAATTACCAAACACCTAAACAGTTAATGTAATAAAGATATAGAACATGTCCATATATAGCAAAGTGAATGGGCCAGATGAAATGATGTCCAAAGGCCCACACAGTGATAACACCCGTGAAGTAGAACAATGATAAGTGTCCATCCATAAAAAGTATATTCTTCACAGTTGAATGAAGGACTAGTGCGGAAATCCACCACCAAAATATAAGGGGTTACTGCTTACCGGAAGCCCGTGATCCCCCATTACAGAGGATCAAGAGAAGCCTGTATATAATAAGCCCTTCAGAACGTGTCAGGTGCACCAACTGTCCTCGGTGTATTGGGGTGATAAAAGGATCTCCAGAACCGCTCAAGGGCCCTCATAACATTTCAACACTCCTCATTTCATTCCAAACTCATGAATGGATGTATATAGCATGGAAAGATAAAAAGTGCTCCATAGTGTAAAACTTTCAAGTTTATTGAGTATAAAAACAGTATTGCACTTACATAAGCAAGCAGAAAAAAGCGCTTTGGTGTCTGGTGCGCCGGCCGGTAGCACACAGACCAACCCGTCCTTCTGGACTGTGTGGGCCTTTGGACATCATTTCATCTGGCCCAGTCACTTTGCTATATATGGACATGTTCTATATCTTTATTACGTTAACTGTTTAGGTGTTTGGGAATTTATGATTTGCATATTTCCTTTGTTCAATATAGAGTCTTAGAAAACCAATTATATGATCTGCTTTTGCCATCTAATTGGTGCATGAGAGTACTTTTACTTATATATATATATTTTTATATGTTTAGAGTTGACTTTACCATTCCCTGACTGTCCAGGGAGACCTGGTCCTTGTTGGAGTTGGAACTGAGAGCCATCAGATTATCTCTACAACACAGGTCACCCAGTCAGAGAACAGTTAGACAGTACCACAGCAATGGCCACATAAACTATCAAGGGGGTGCCAAGAAGCCAGGCTGTCCTAAGCGAAAAACAAGCCTTTCTAGAAAATGCCTAGGCCCGGAGGAGTGGTCTCTGCACCCATTGTCAATGGAACCACTCCTGTAAAGTTAATGGAATCGCTCCTAAAAGGACTCAATCACTTAAAAGCACAACTTGCTAGACCCAAAGCAGCATGGCTTTACTGAGGGCAGATTATGTCAGGCTAATCTGATTTAATTCTTTGACTATATTACTAATGTTTTGGACTGGGGTGGTGCTGTGGACATAGCATATCTTGATTTCGGAAAGGCGTTTGATACAGTTCCACATAATCTAATACAAAAGTTGTGCAAACTAGGACTTAACCCTTGGTTGGTTCAGTGCAGTTGGCTACAGGATGCATACCAGAGTGCGGTTGTAAATGGGGTTCATTTAGAAGAGAGAGCAGTCACTAGTGGTGTACCACAAAGCTCTGTACTAGTTCCTGTTTTATTTAATCTGTAAGTGATATAACTAAAGGTTTTTTGGGTAATTTATGCATTTTTGCTGATGACACAAAGGTGTGTAATAAAATTGATATCCCTGGCGCTATGTAGCATACAGTGAGGGGAAAAAACGTTTGCCCACTGACAAAGAAATGATCAGTCTATAATTTTAATGGTAGGTTTATTTTAACAGTCAGAGACAGAATAACAAAAATATCCAGAAAAACGCATTTCAAAAAAGTTATAAATTGATATGCATTTTTAATGAGTGAAATAAGTATTTGATCCCATATCCCACATGATATACAGGTAATGAGCTGAGATTAGGAGCAGTCTTACAGGTAGTGTTTCTAATCTCCGCTTGTTAGCTTTATAAAAGTCACCTATCCATAGAACCAATCAATCAGATTCCAATCTCTCTACCATGGCCAAGACCAAAGAGCTGTCCAAGGATGTCAGGGAAAAGATTGTAGACCTACACAAGGCTGGAATGGGCTACAAGACCATTGCCAAGCAGCTTGGTGAGAGGGTGACAACAGTTGGTGCGAGTATTCGCAAATGGAAGAAACACAAAATAAAGTTCAATCTCCCTCGGTCTGGGGCTCCAAGGCAGCTGGGACCATAGTTGCCTCGAAAACAATTGGAAATACACTACACCACGAAGGACTGAAATCCTGCACTCCCGCAAGGTCCCCTGCTCAAAAAAGCACATGTACAGACCCGTCTAGTGAACATCTGAATGATTCAGAGGAGAACTGGGTGAAAGTGTTGTGGTCAGACAAAAACAAAAATCAAGATCTTTGGCATCAACTCAACTCGCTGTCTTTGGAGGAGGTGGAATGCTGCCTATGACCCAAAGAACACCATCCCCACCGTCAATATGTAGGTGGAAACATCATGCTTTGGGGATGTTTTTCTGCTAAGAGGACAGGACAATTTCGCCGCATCAAAGGGGCAATGGATGGGGCCATGTACTATCAAATCTTGGGTGAGAACCTACTTCCCTCAGACAGGGTATTGAAAATGGGTCATGGATGGGTATTCCAGCATGACAATGACTCAAAACACACGGCCAAGGCAACAAAGGAGTGGCTCAAGAAGAAGCACATTAAGGTCCTGGAGCGGCCTAGCCAGTCCAGACCTTAATCCCATAGAAAATATGAAGAGGGGCCTGAAGGTTTGAGTTACCAAACGTCAGCCTCAAAACCTTAATGACTTTGAGAGGATTTGCAATGAGGAGTGGGACAAAATCCATCCTGAGATGTGTGCAAACCTGGTGGCCAACTACAAGAAACGTCTGACTTCTGTGATTGCCAACAATGGTTTTGCCACCAAGTACGAAGTCATGTTGTGTGAAGGGGTCAAATAATTATTTCACTCATTAAAATGCAAATCCATTTATAACTTTATTGAAATGTGTTTTTCTGGATTTTTTTGTTGTTCTGCCTCTCTCACTGTTAAAATAAACCTACCATTAAAATTATAGACTGATTATTTCTTTGTCAGTGGGCAAACATACAAAATCAGCAAGAGATCAAATACTTTTTTCACTCACTGGAGAACATGATTTGGCATTGCGTGAAGATTGGTCAAAGCAGTGGAAACTGCAGTTCAATGTTTCTAAATGTAAAATAATGCACCTAGGAAAAAATAATACCCTGACAGATTACAGTATTGGGGGTACAGGTTTGGCCAGCACCACAGAGGAAAAAAGATTTGCTCATTTGCAAACAGTGTGACCAGGCAGTTGGAAAAGCGAATAGAATTCCAGGATGCACCACTAACGGGGTCACCAGCAGAAGGATGTCCTGATTCTACTATATAGATCTCCTTTTTTTATAATCCTACAAAGATTTTTATTGAAAATGCAGCAGCATACATTACCAACAGTACTTAACAGTGTAAGTTACAGCGGAAACACACCCGCCACTGAGATCAAATCCAGAAAAATCTTAAACACAATATTACTTTACCAAAGACAATTTTCAAAAAAAGATAAACCAAAGCCACACCAAACCATCACAGAGAACTAACTGTCACCTCTCGAATTTGCTATCATTCTACCTTGCATAGATGAACCAAACTAACCATCATTGAGCCTAAGCAGCCTATGGTCAAATCTACCGGTGCAAGCCCCTAAACATCCAACCACAGTGCCCATAACCTCTCAAATTTTTACGCATTACCCCAATGTTGGTAGATATATTTTTCCATTCTTAACAGCTCATCTATATTTTGAACCCATTCAAGTGGGGGAGGGGGGGGGTCGTTCGACTTCCAATGTATCATGATGATCAGCTTTTGTGCCTGGAACAAGGCTCTAAGTACCGTATATACTCGAGTATAAGTCGAGGCCCTAATTTACCACAAAAAAAAATGGGAAAAACTTATTGACTCGAGTATAAGACTAGGGTGGGAAATGCAGCAGCTACTGGTAAATAAAAAAAAAAAAATAGATACCAATAACGTTTTTGAATATTTATTTCAAAGAAAAACAGTAAACTAGCTCTGTAAGTGGAAAAGAGGGTCAATAAAAACTATATGGTATCAACAATAACTTTTAAAAGTACAAAAACCTTAGCTCAATCAGCAACGAAGCTAAAACACAAGAGTTAAAATCCTTCAAAACTGGATTCCTCCTCATCATCTGTATGTCCAAACAAAGCTTCAGCATTAGCTGGTGTGAGGTTATCAGCATAGACCTTGTCATCATCACCGAGTTCGCAGTCATCACCGTCACTGCTGTCGTTCTCAAACAAAGCGCTGTCTTCACTGCCATCCATAGCATTACTAAGGCCACATTTCTTGAAGGCGCGTTGCACCATGTCCTCCGGAATCTCTTCCCATGCATCACGAACCCACGTTGTTATCAATTCTGTGTCGGGCTTCATGAGATTTCCACCTTTTGTCAGTCGAGCTTGACCAGATGACATCCATTCATGCCACTACTTTCGCACGCGGTCTTTGAAAGGTTTATTTAAACACACATCTAGCGGCTGCAATACAGGTGTAAGCCCACCTGGAATAACGGGCAAAGTAACTTGAGAAGATTTTGCCAATTTTTTTATGTCATCAGACGTGTGGGCTCTGAACATATCCCGAACTAGCAATGATGGTTTTTTCTTTAAGGCTGCTCCTGGTCGGCCATTTTTTTGTTCCGTCTTCATCCATCCAGCCTTTAATATGTGCGCGCACTGTAATTCGTGCTGGGAATTTAACATTTTTAGGCAAGGTCTTTCTTTTAAAATTAATGACAGGCCGCAGTTTGGTTCCATTAGCCAAACATGACAGAACGACTGTGCAATGGTTTTTTTCATTTCCTGTGGTTCTGAGAAAAATAGTTTTGGCTCCCAAACTTGCCACAGTTCTGTTGCTTGGAAGATCAAAGGTCATAGGTGTTTCATCCATAATTCCAATATCTCCCAGGTCATAGTTATGGATCCTTCTTTGTTTTATGATGAATGAATGGAATGACATCACTTTTTCATCAAGGTCTTTTGGCAGCTTCTGTGAAATCTTTGTTCTTTGCCGTAAACATAGGACAAACCTATTCATGAAACGGGTACACCATCCTGCTGATGCAACAACATTTTCAATGCCTGGTGCTTTTAATTTGTAATCTTTAGCCATTTGAAGGGCACGTAAGCGAATTCCCATGCGTGTTACGCAGTAACCATTTTGACGACACTCCATAACCCATTTATGCAATTCAGTCTCTAGAGCCCCATATGAAGTTGTTAAACCACTTCAAGCTTTTTTATCCTTTGGAATCTTTTCCAAGTCAGCTTTCATTTTCCGCCAGTCCCTCACTAGTTTTTCACTAACACAAAATTCCCTACAGTTATTGCTTTCTTCTGCTCTTGACACAACCTTAAGTTTGAAACCAGCTTCGTATGAACTGCGTTTTTGTTTTGGTCCAAGATTACCGATAGACGTATTGGGATCCATTTCTAACAGGATAAAAAAAAAGACTTGTATAGTTTGAGGCCTAATGCAGGCTGATGATATTACAGAATGTGATGACATGACTGTTTGCATAGAGCAGCCTGTGTTAGGGCTCATAATATACATTCTACCAGTGCCCATGAAATGCAGCTTGCCAGTGCCCATGAAATGCAGATTGCCAGTGCCCATTATATACAGCCTTCCAGTGTCCATTATGCCGGTATATAGCCTGCCAGTGTCCATTATATACAGCCTGCCAGTGTCCATTATATACAGCCTGCCAGTGTCCATTATATACAGTCTGCCAGTGTCCATTATATACAGCCTGCCAGTGTCCATTATATACAGCCTGCCAGTGTCCATTATATACAGCCTGCCAGTGTCCATTATACCGGTATATAGCCTGCCAGTGCCCATTATACCGGTATATAGCCTGCCAGTGCCCATTATACCGGTATATAGCCTGCCAGTGCCCATTATACCGGTATATAGCCTGCCAGTGCCCATTATACCGGTATATAGCCTGCCAGTGCCCATTATATATATGGTAGCCATTGTAAATGTCACACAATCTGGTCTATATATAAAACATAAGATCACATAACATATGGTTCTGGTACTGTATATGGTACTGGAGTGGAGTACTGTTATTTCACTCACCGCATGTGAAATCGCGCTGTGTCAGATGCAGCCGCCGCGGTAGTGATGTCCCGCCTCCTTTGACATACGGCACAGTGATTCCGGGCCATTCACGAGCGCCACCCAGCGGCACGGCCCCGCCCCCTTTTCTCCTCCATTTCGTGCATTTCTTATTCACTGACTCGAGTAGAAGTCGAGGTGGCTTTTTTTCAGCCCAAAAAATGGGCTGAAAAATTCGACTTATATTCGAGTATATACGGTATATCCTCGCTGGTGTGCATTTCCCATATACCGTACGGGAAATGCACACCAGTATCGTACTCTTCCAATATACCCAATAAACAAGCCTTTGGGTCTAAGGGAAGGGTCACCTGAGTTGACTCTATTCACCACCGCCGCCCAGTAGGAATGCAGTTTCGGACAATGCCACAAAAGGTTACACCTTGTACAGGTAGATTGTGTTTGTAGGCCCATCAAGTGTAGTCTGTGAGGAGTAAAATACACCCTCAGAAGGATATACAGTTTAGCTAGCCTTTGCGATACATTTAATTCGCAAGTGACCACAGCCTGAAAGGCCTCCTCCCATTGTTCACCTTCCAGTTGGCCAACATCACGTTGCCAACGTTCCATCACTCTCAGGGGATGTCGCCTCAGGTAAGACTGTAGAAGCATGGCCTTTGGATGAGACGGCATCCCTAATGAGACTGAACAACGAAGTTGGAGATAGGTGCCATTTCGAGGATTCACTCTGTGCCTTAACCGTGTGTTGCAGCTGCATATAATAAAAATGCATAGAGGGTGGTATGTTTAACTTATTCTGCAACGCAGCAAATGTCAGAAGTACCCCATTATGGGATATTTAAGATGCGTTACCCCATATTCTGTCCACTTAGCATTGCTCTGCAATTTTGCCAGCTTCATATAAGTATCATTAAGCCATATGGGACTATATTCCGTATAGCCTGTTACCTTCTGAAGGTATTTGGTCTTGTTCCAGACCTTCTCAATGAGGTTATAGGTTGGGTAACGTTTGTGCGGTAATCCGAAAGCCTGCGCTTCAAGAGCCTGTGAAATGGAACCTCTATGGGTGGTGTGAGATATCACCACTGTGGAGGAGTTGGGCTCAGTGCCATCCACCTCATTCCCCCTGCAGATGGTGCCTATAAGGTGTTGTAGCTGAGCCACTAAATAATACAACCATGGGTTGGGCAAAGCAAACCTGTATCTTTGGGCCTTTGTAAATGTTCTAGCTTGATTCTGGGAAAACCATCCTTCCAAATTGGGGTACGGAAAAGTGTGTTGACTATTCTAAAGATTTTTAATGGGATCACCATTAAAGTGTTATGCAGGAAGTAAAGTAAGTGCGGCATAAGAATCATTTTGATTAGATTTATCCATCCTGCCACTGATAAATTGAGGGAGTTCCATGTTTTAATGTGATCCCCAAAGCGCTGAAGAAGGGGAGAAATATTCAGGTGACAAAAGTCTCGGTGATGCGATGCTACCTGGACCCCCAAGTACTTCAATGAGGATGCAATCGGTACGGGGCATGCCGGTGTTTGTGTCTCATTTCCATCCAATAACATCAGAGCAGATTTTACCAATTTATTGAGAAACCACCAAATTCTATAATAGCGGCCATGGCTTCCCATACGGAAGGTATCTGTGTCACCTAGCACCGTGTCATCGGCATATAGCATCATGTTTTCCTGTATGTTCCTGTAGCTACAGCCAACAATACAGCCAACAATACTAGAATGGGACCTAATCCTAATCGCCAGAGGCTCTATCGCCAAGGCAAACAGGACAGGTGATAAACGGCACCCATGCCTAGTACCTCTCTTCAAAGCAAAGGTGTGAGAGAGTTTTCCAAATGCCCTAATCGCGGCCTGTGGTTGAGCATAGAGCAGGCGTGCCCCCCATGAATTATACTGAGAGCCAAATCCAAAGCGTTCTAGTACCGCCCATGGATACGCCCAGTCAATGCTATCAAAAGCCTTTGTGGCGTCTAATGGTGGCAGTGCCCTACTGCCAACATTGTCAGCTGGGGACTGCTTGTTTAGGAAATAATTGCGCCTATTGCAGGGGAATGCTGTTGAGAGGTGGCAATCTGCTCCAATAGGTGACCAGTTTTCTCCCCCTCCTCAAAGAACGTCTGCTTGGAGAAGAACCTGTTCTTAGCCGTGAAGGAGAGCAAATGCTCATAGGCAGATTGGGCTGACTACCAGGCTTCCTTAGCAGAGTCAGAAGGGTCCGCAATGTATCTTTGCTCCAGCTCTTAGACCTGAGCTGCCACTTCATCTTTTAGGCCAGAGGAGGCACATTTAACCACTTCCAGTCCAAGGACGTCATATGATGTCTTTGGCTTTCAGTGGGAATATCTGAATGATGCCTGCAGCCTTGTTTTCAGCCGGCGATTCAGTGCACCATAAGAATGATCATAGCGGCAGTTCCGCCACTTGATCATTCTTACAGGTGATGGGAAGGGACACCCCACACCCCCCCGCCGGCATCCAGTGCTTCTCCGGGCTCTCCCGTGCCATCGGGGACATGGAGAAGGACTCAACCACCACCAGATGATGGCCATAGAGATGACTGGTGACCAGATGATCACCAGTCATCTTTATGACCGTCGGATGCCTGGGCGCGACGTTATGACGTCACGTCAGGGCCGCGGTTGTAAACACAGCGCCATCAGATTGTGGATTTTTTTTTCCGATCTCATGCTTTCCAGCCTGGAGGAGAGATGCGGGGTCGTATTGACCCCGCAACTCTCCATCAAGAGGACCTGTCATGAACCATTCCTATTACGAGGGATGTTTACATTCCTTGTAATAGGAATAAAAGTGATAAAAAAATTGTAAAAAAGTGTAAAAATAAAGAAAATAAAGTTAAAAAAAATAAATTAAAACGCCCCTGAAGCGAATGCACACGTAAGTCCCGCCCACATATCTAAACGCCATTCAAACCACACATGTGGGGTATCGCCGCATGCATTAGAGCGCCAGCAACAATTCTAGCACTAGACCTCCTCTGTAACTCTAAACTGGTAACCTGTAAAAAGCATCACCTATGGAGATTTTTAAGTACCTATGCT
Organism: Aquarana catesbeiana; assembly: GCF_042186555.1. Classification (NCBI taxonomy): domain Eukaryota; kingdom Metazoa; phylum Chordata; class Amphibia; order Anura; family Ranidae; genus Aquarana; species Aquarana catesbeiana. The sequence goes on along the minus strand of NC_133324.1, from coordinate 245,599,124 downwards.
TGGCGCCAATCAATGTGTGCGCAATTTTAAAGCGTGACATATTGGGTATCTAGGTACTCGGCGTAACATCATCTTTCACAGTATACAAAAAAACTGGGCTAACTTTACTGTGTTATTTTTTAATTCATGAAACGCGTTTGAAAAATTGTTGCGCAAATACCGTGCGAGATAAAAAGTTGTAATGACTGCCGTTTTATTCCCTAGGGTATCTGCTAAAAAAACATATATAATGTTTGGGGGTTCTGAGTAATTTTCTAGCAAAAAAATTATGATTTTTACATGTTGGAGAGCAGTGCCAGAATAGGCCCGGTATGGAAGTGGTTAACCTTTGTTAATTTCCACAATCAACAAACCCCTCATAGATCCTGAGATGTAAAAAACTCTTGCATGCCCCGCTCAATCTCCCTGTGTGAGCGGAATAACTTTAACCAGAATGCATTAAATTGCCAAGGGGCTTTGGATAATATAACCGGTGGGGATACAATAATGTTTAGTATTAAGGGAGCGCGATAAGATACACTACGTGGTCTGTAGGTTAGATCGGAGACAAACGGAAGCATGCTCGAGTTGCCCATTGCAAGATAAATCCTGGAGTGCCATGTGGTTTAGAAAAACCTGAAAATTGCTTAACATTTGTATTATGAAGCCACCAGATATTCACCCAGCCCACCTCTTGCATCAACCTCACCAAGGGAGTACCCCTGGAGAGGGCAGAGGACTGAGGAGCTGGGTGTCTATCCAAGGCTGGGTTTAAGCAACCGTTAAAATCTCCTATTATGATCATCGGCGCTTCAGGCCTCCCATCTAAATACGATATTAGAAGCCGAAGCATTGTCGCCACAAAGGTTGGTGGGATATACACACAGGCCATTATGCATGTCGAAATACCAATGCGACAATGTATGAAAACAAAATGCCCATCAGTCAATTTCCCTGTCAAATTCTTGGTAGTCCAGTGCAGCATGTACCATCACATGCACACAAACTCCTCGTTAGTGGGACGTATGCATGGAATGGTATGCCCACCCTACCCAGGAGTACCCTAAGCACTTCACTGAATCTGCAGTTAGGTGAGTTTCTTGGAAACAAAAAATAGCCAGGTTAAACTTTTTAAGGCACATAAAAATCATGGTGCGCTTAAGAGGAGAGTGGATCCCCCTAATGATTCAAGAGACTATCAGTACAGTCGTCATTGGGGAAGGGAGAGGTGGTAATACCAACCGCATCACCCGGGTAAACATAGCCTGACAGGGCACTTGCCACCCGGCACATGCTGCGATGGCCAGCTGTCTTTGTAAGTTATCCTCATCTGGTATATCCTCATCTGGCTATAGCCAATCATGAGAGCTGTTAAACCAGGTCTCTGAAATTCCCACAAAATCCAAATCCTCCTCGTACAACAGTATCTCTAGTTCACCTAACTTGTCCGCCAGGCTCCTGGCATTGGTGAACATGGCACATAGTTTAGACCGGTCACATACTATCCTCTTATTGGGCGTCCCAAGATTGCAACTAGGACTTGTTACTATCCTTACCTTGGGTTTATGTGCTTTAGTCAACCTACCACTAATGCCCCCAATACTACCCTCTGGAATATGTTCCACGCTGACTGTCTCTACCTCTGGGCTCCACCCCCCCCCCCTTCGCCTAGTTTAAAAACCCCTCTAACTTTTTGGCCATCTTTACTCCCAGCTATTCTGCACCCTCCTCATTTAGGTGCAGTCTGTCCCTTCTATAGCACTGGTGATAGACTGAGAAGTGGGCCCAGTCCTCCAGGAACCCAAACCCCTCCTTACTACACCAGCTCCTCAGCCACTTGTTTACTTCACTAATCTCCCTCTGACTTTCTGGTGTGGCTCGATTCCTGAGAATACTACCTTGGAGGTCCTTTTCCTCAGCTTAGCTTCCAACTCCCTAAAATCGTTATTTAGGACACTCCATCAGCCTCTGACTTTGTCATTAGTGCCAGCGTGCACCACGACAGCCGCGTCTTCCCCAGCCCCTCCCAGTAATCTGTCCACCAGATTCATGATGTGCCAAACCCAACCGCCCGGTAGACCGCATACAGTTCGCCGCATCAGGTCTTTGTCACAGATTTCCCTCTCTGTTCTTCTAAGAATGGAGTTTCCTACCACCAGAATCTGTCTTTCCTTTCCATTCGCTCCCCCCCCCCCCACTCTCACTGAAGGAGTTGTTCCCCCTGGCAGCTAGGGGAGTCCCTCAGCTCCAGCAGTGCTGGTCCCTGGCTGGTTTCACCAATGTCACTCAATGGAGCATACTTATCGGGATGCTCCAGCCCTGCATTGGCCTCCATGGCACTTCCCCCTCTATCTTTCCTGACTGTCACCCATCTACTCTTTTCTGGTGCCTGCAACTCTGTCTCCACCCGCCTCTGTGCTGGCACCTGCCGGGTACATTCCTGGCTCTCCTTTAGTATGGAGGGTCTTCTTAGTGCTGACAGTTGCTTCCCCAGATTCAGAACCTGGGCTTCCAGGGAAACAATGTGCTTATATTTTGCACAGAAGTATTCGCCCTCACTTGTTTACTTCACTAATCTCCCTCTGACTTTCTGGTGTGGCTCGATTCCTGAGAATACTACCTTGGAGGTCCTTTTCCTCAGCTTAGCTTCCAACTCCCTAAAATCGTTATTTAGGACACTCCATCAGCCTCTGACTTTGTCATTAGTGCCAGCGTGCACCACGACAGCCGCGTCTTCCCCAGCCCCTCCCAGTAATCTGTCCACCAGATTCATGATGTGCCAAACCCAACCGCCCGGTAGACCGCATACAGTTCGCCGCATCAGGTCTTTGTCACAGATTTCCCTCTCTGTTCTTCTAAGAATGGAGTTTCCTACCACCAGAATCTGTCTTTCCTTTCCATTCGCTCCCCCCCCCCCCCACTCTCACTGAAGGAGTTGTTCCCCCTGGCAGCTAGGGGAGTCCCTCAGCTCCAGCAGTGCTGGTCCCTGGCTGGTTTCACCAATGTCACTCAATGGAGCATACTTATCGGGATGCTCCAGCCCTGCATTGGCCTCCATGGCACTTCCCCCTCTATCTTTCCTGACTGTCACCCATCTACTCTTTTCTGGTGCCTGCAACTCTGTCTCCACCCGCCTCTGTGCTGGCACCTGCCGGGTACATTCCTGGCTCTCCTTTAGTATGGAGGGTCTTCTTAGTGCTGACAGTTGCTTCCCCAGATTCAGAACCTGGGCTTCCAGGGAAACAATGTGCTTATATTTTGCACAGAAGTATTCGCCCTCAATCGGATGATTAAGGAATGCATACATGCCACAAGATGTACACAGAGTTGCAGCTCCACACCAGCCGCTCATCTTGCCTACTAGTTTAATGAGGATTCGGGATTATACCCTGTCCAAATTACCTGACAACTAGCTTCCTAACACTAATACTCAACAAGACAATACCCAGGTACTCGCAGACCCACGTGCACACACAATACACAAGTATACACAATACACAAGTACTAACGATCCCCACACACTGCTTAGACAACATTCAGGTACTCACAATACACAGTTACTGCCTGACACTAATACTCAATACAGCCCCTGTGCACTCGCAGCACTCCTGTACTTAGAATACACAGGTACGCACTCACACTACACGGGTACATTGAACCCTGTTATAACCTCCTCCTGTTTTGCACTCTGGTTTTTAAATCACCAGCTCCACTTGGTCTAAGTTCCAGCAAACTCAAAGATGAGCAGGCTCAAAATGAGTTCTACAGAAACGTATATAGGCCTCAAGCATCTGTGACCAATTAACCACTCCCCTTATTTAGAAGGCTGAAGGAAGAAAAGAAAAAAAAGGCTGCTTTAAAAAGTGACACAGAAAGGTGTTAAAAAGCTGCAAGAAAAAGCCCCAAAAAGAGCCTAAAAATGCAACTCCGCAATCGCCAGCAGTCAAAAGCAAAACTTGTTCACTCTCCACTCAAGGTCCCCACTGCTTAGCTTCCATCTAGCATAATATATATATATATATCGACTTTTACTTTGAATTTAATCATAATGCCTTAGTTTACCAGTCTATAAGCCTGCAGAGTATCCCCCATAGCAAGCCGCTAAATAGATCACGCAGGTGAGACCAGGATGTAAAAATAGATTGCGCAGGCGAGATCAGGATGTAAAAATAGATTGCACAGGCGAGACCAGAATCTAAAAATAGATTGCGCAGGCGAAACCAGGATCTAAAAATAGATCGAGCAGGCGAGACCAGGATCTAAAAATAGATCGAGCAGGCGAGACCAGGATCTAAAAATAGATCGAGCAGGCGAGACCAGGATCTAAAAATAGATCGAGCAGGCGAGACCAGGATCTAAAAATAGATCGAGCAGGCGAGACCAGGATCTAAAAATAGATCGAGCAGGCGAGACCAGGATCTAAAAATAGATCGAGCAGGCGAGACCAGGATCTAAAAATAGATCGAGCAGGCGAGACCAGGATCTAAAAATAGATCGAGCAGGCGAGACCAGGATCTAAAAATAGATCGAGCAGGCGAGACCAGGATCTAAAAATAGATCGAGCAGGCGAGACCAGGATCTAAAAATAGATCGAGCAGGCGAGACCAGGATCTAAAAATAGATCGAGCAGGCGAGACCAGGATCTAAAAATAGATCGAGCAGGCGAGACCAGGATCTAAAAATAGATCGAGCAGGCGAGACCAGGATCTAAAAATAGATCGAGCAGGCGAGACCAGGATCTAAAAATAGATCGAGCAGGCGAGACCAGGATCTAAAAATAGATCGAGCAGGCGAGACCAGGATCTAAAAATAGATCGAGCAGGCGAGACCAGGATCTAAAAATAGATCGAGCAGGCGAGACCAGGATCTAAAAATAGATCGAGCAGGCGAGACCAGGATCTAAAAATAGATCGAGCAGGCGAGACCAGGATCTAAAAATAGATCGAGCAGGCGAGACCAGGATCTAAAAATAGATCGAGCAGGCGAGACCAGGATCTAAAAATAGATCGAGCAGGCGAGACCAGGATCTAAAAATAGATCGAGCAGGCGAGACCAGGATCTAAAAATAGATCGAGCAGGCGAGACCAGGATCTAAAAATAGAATCTAAAAAAAGATCCAGGATGTAAACCTAGATTGAGCATCTAAACATAGATTGAGGATCTAAAAATAGATGTTTTGTAACGTGGAAAAATACACGCTGCCCCCTATTTTAACTAAAAATGCTCATAAAATAAAATAAAAATGTATTTGGTATCAAACCAGTAAAGTGATGGTGCTGCAACTAAAAAACTGGAATATAGAGTTCAAAATCATGTGTGACATAAAAATAGATGCACAAACTAATATGTGCAAATAATTATGTGCAAAAAGGAGCAAATTAACAAATTAATGAAAAAATAGCATGACCAGTGTAAATTAATGAAAAGAAATGAGTGTCCATATAATGTGTCCTTCAGTGTGCACTCCTTTCAGTATAAACGAATAATGAACAAATAAGAGCAAGGAAAAATATCACTAGTGTAAACTATTAAAAAAATAAATGTCCCATATATGATGTCATTCTAGATAAACTCCATTCAGTATGGGTCCTTCAGTGCAAGACTTCAATATGAAGGCAAACAGTTCTTTCCACAGTGTTACCCCACAGAATATCCAAAAAAATATGAAGCCAAGGAAAATAAATGCCAGATGGCAGCTTACCAGAACTGTAGGATCCCTATTACGGAGATCATAGAGGCATATGAAGAAGAATCTTTCAGGCAGGGGGGGCTAATTCAAACATCCTCTCCTCCACCGGCAAATTCAAATGCTACAATGTACTCTGTAGCTCCTGTTTCCAGACGGGTGTTACGGAGTACATTGTAGCATTTGAATTTTCCGGTGGAGGAGAGGATGTGTGAATTAGCTCCCCCCGCCTGAAATATTCTTCTTCATATGCCTCTATGATCTCCATAATAGGGATCCTACAATTCTGGTTAGCTGCCATCTGGCATTTATTTTCCTTGGCTTCATATTTTTTTGGGATATTCTGTGGGGTGACACAGTGGAAAGAACTGTTTGTCTTCATATTGAAGTCTTGCACTGAAGACTCATACTGAATGGAGTTTATCTAGAATGACATCATATATGGACATTTATTTATTTTTTTTTTATTATTAGTTTACACTAGTTGTGATATTTTTCCTTGCTCTTATTTGTTCATTATCCGTTTATACTGAAAGGAGTGCACACCGAAGGGCACATTATGTGGACACTCATTTCTTTTCATTAATTTACATTGGTTATGCTATTTTTTCATTAATTCGTTAATTTGCTCCTTTTTGCTGGTTGCACATATTCATTTGTTCACTTATTTGGTTGCGCATCTATTTTTATGTTACACATCTAAAAATAGACCCAGGATTTAAAAATAGATTGTGCATCTAAAGATAGATCCAGGATCTAAAAATAGATTGTGCATCTAAAGATAGATCCAGGATCTAAAAATAGATTGTGCATCTAAAGATAGATCCAGGATCTAAAAATAGATTGTGCATCTAAAGATAGATCCAGGATCTAAAAATAAATTGAGCATCTAAAAATAGATCCAGGATCTAAAAATAGATTGAGCATCATCTAAAAATAGATCTAGGATCTAAAGATAGATCGAAGATCTAAAAATAGGTCGAGCATCTAAAGATAGATCGAGGATCTAAACATAGATTGAGGATCTAAACATAGATCCAGAATCTAAAAATAGATCCAGAATCTAAAAATAGATTGAGCAGCTAAAAATAGATTGTGCAGCTAAAGATAGATCCAGGATCTAAAAATAGATCCAGGATCTAAAAATAGATCCAGGATCTAAAAATAGATTGAGCAGCTAAACATAGATCCAGGATTTAAAAATAGATTGTGCAGCTAAAGATAGATCCAGGATCTAAAAATAGATCGAGCATCTAAAAATAGATCCAGGATCTAAACATAGATCCAGGATCTAAACATAGATCCAGGATCTAAACATAGATCCAGGATCTAAACATAGATCCAGGATCTAAACATAGATTGAGCATCTAAAAATAGTTCCAGGATCTTAAAATAGATCCTGGAACTATTTTTAGATGCTAAATCTATGTTTAGATCCTGGAACTATTTTTAGATGCTCAATCTAAACATAGATTGAGCATCTAAACATAGATTGAGCATCTATAAATAGATCCAGTATTTAAAAATAGATCCAGGATCTAAAAATAGATCCAGGATCTAAAAATAGATCTAGGATCTAAAGATAGATTGAGCATCCAAAGATAGATTGAGCATCCAAAGATAGATTGAGCATCCAAAGATAGATTGAGCATCCAAAGATAGATTGAGCATCCAAAGATAGATTGAGCATCCAAAGATAGATTGAGCATCCAAAGATAGATTGAGCATTCAAAGATAGATTGAGCATTTAAAGATAGATTGAGCATCTAAAGATAGATCGAGCATCTAACATAGATCCAGGATCTAAAAATAGATCGAGCATCTAAAAATAGATCCAGGATCTAAAAATAGATCCAGGATCTAAAGATGGATTGAGCATCCAAAGATAGATTGAGCATCCAAAGATAGATTGAGCATCCAAAGATAGATTGAGCATCCAAAGATAGATTGAGCATCCAAAGATAGATTGAGCATCCAAAGATAGATTGAGCATCTAAAGATAGATCGAGCATCTAACATAGATCCAGGATCTAAAAATAGATTGAGCATCTAAAAATAGATCCAGGATCTAAAAATAGATCCAGGATCTAAAAATAGATCCAGGATCTAAAAATAGATCCAGGATCTAAAGATGGATTGAGCATCCAAAGATGGATTGAGCATCCAAAGATAGATTGAGCATCCAAAGATAGATTGAGCATCCAAAGATAGATTGAGCATCCAAAGATAGATTGAGCATCCAAAGATAGATTGAGCATCTAACATAGATCCAGGATCTAAAAATAGATCGAGCATCTAAAAATAGATCGAGCATCTAAAAATAGATCCAGGATCTAAAAATAGATCCAGGATCTAAAAATAGATCCAGGATCTAAAAATAGATCCAGGATCTAAAAATAGATCCAGGATCTAAAAATTGATCGAACTTCTAAAAATAGATGCAGGATCTAAAAATGGATTGAGCATTTAAAGATAGATCTAGGATCTAAAAATAGTTCCAGGATCTAAACCTAGATCAAGCATCTAAACATAGATTGAGCATCTAAAAATAGATCCAGGATCTAAAAATAGATTGAGCATCTAAAAATAGATCCAGGATCCAAACATAGATTGAACATCTAAAAATAGATCCAGGATTTAAAAATAGATCGTGCATCTAAAGATAGATCCGGGATCTAAAAATAGATCCAGGATCTAAAAATAGATTGAGCATCTAAAAATAGATCCAGGATCCAAACATAGATTGAACATCTAAAAATAGATCCAGGATTTAAAAATAGATCGTGCATCTAAAGATAGATCCGGGATCTAAAAATAGATCCAGGATCTAAAAATAGAGAAGATAGATCGAGCATCTAAAGATAGATCGAGCATCTAAAGATAGATCGAGCATCTAAAGATAGATCGAGCATCTAAAGATAGATCCAGAATCTAAAAATAGAACCAGGATCTAAAAATAGATCCAGGATGCAAACACAGATTGAACATCTAAAAATAGATCCAGGATTTAAAAATAGATCATGCATCTAAAGATAGATCCAGGATGTAAAAATAGATTGAGCATCTAAAAATATTTTTTATTTTATTTATTTATTTCAGGTACTTATATAGCGCGGTCAATTTACGCAGCGCTTTACATATACATTGTACATTCACATCAGTCCCTACGCCCAAGGAGCTTACAATCTAAGATCCCTAACTCACATTCATACATACTAGGGACAATTTAGACAGGATCTAATTAACCTACCAGCATGTCTTTGGAGTGTGGGAGGAAACCAGAGTACCCGGAGGAAACCAGAGTACCCGGAGGAAACCAGAGTACCCGGAGGAAACCCACGCAGGCACAAGGAGAACATGCAAACTCCAAGCAGGTAGTGTCGTGGTTGGGATTCGAACCAGTGACCCTTCTTACTGCTAGGCGAGAGTGCTACCACTACACCACTGTGCCGCCCATATAGAGCAAAAATAGATCCAGGACTAAAAATAGATCGAGCATCTAAAAATAGATCCAGGATCTAAAAGTAGATCGAGCATCTAAAAATAATCCAGAATCTAAAATTAGATTGAGCATCTAAACATAGATCCAGGATCTAAACATAGATCGAGCATCTAAAAATAGATCCAGGATCTAAAAATATATCACATAGTTGAGAACAGAATCTAAAAATAAGGTCAAACAGTTGATCACCAGGATCTAAAAATAGATCCAGGATTTAAAAATAGACTGCATAGTTGAGACCAGAATCTAAAAATAGATGTTGGTGCGGTGTGCCTTTGCCGGAGATTATACAAGCTTCTTTGAAAAGACAGCAGTGCGCATGTGCAGAAAGTCGGCCAGTTTCTGCTTAAGTCACGCTGGGCATACATGGTTCAGTTTTTTTTGTTCAGTCAGCCAGCTGAATGTAAAAAAACTGTACCGATTCACCCAATGAAGATTGTGCAGGAATCCTCCCTGATGTGTCATTTTATTCTGACATTGTGACTTCCCTGCCATCAAATTACACTGATCAGTGCTGATCAAAAAAAAAATTCCAGCAGGACTGTTTGAGTAGTTGATAGCTAAGTCAATTTTCATGAACGTGAATGGCCATACATGGATCGGATTTTGTGAAAATGCAACAATAGGTGTTATCCCAGTTGGACTGCATAAGTAGAAATATATTGTATCAACTAAGTTGACCACCATTGGTTTTTAAACAATCTTGTTCAAAAAGACAACATTTATACCTGCCTTAAATTTATTCCCTGTTTTTTTTAGGTTGTAGAAGACCTCTTTCAACAAACTTTTGGGCCTCCGAATGGTCTTGTGATAGATGATAGGTACTGATTTTATGTAAACTTCTTGTCTGTTGCTGCTCATTGACCAATACTGTTTTATTGCTTGCTTGCTGCTTACCAGTTTTATACCTTATGCTTCCTTTTCCTTCTAAGGGACCTTCAGATAGAAAATCTTAAAAAAGAAATTGAATTGCTTCGTTCAGAATTGGAAAAAATTAAGCTGGAGGTAAGGTTTAAAAAGCTATATCTAATCTGCTTCTAAACTAGCTGTTTTAGATGTTGTTTCTTATGATGCTCTTTTAGTGCCAAATAATTTGTAGAAGATGGGTGTCTTGTATCTATCTACAAAACAATGAACATGCAAAGAATTTGTACCACCTACATCAAGATGGGCATGCAAGTATATTAATATTAGTGATCCAAAATGCTTTTTTTAAATAAAATTACACAGGCTTGAAGTTACTGTTAAAAATGGATTTCACGGGGCGTGATCGGGATGGCAGAGGGAGCAGGTGTGTGAGACCTGAGCTCCCGCAGATCGGCTATTAATCCTCCTTTTCTGGGGGGCAGAGGCCCACAAAACGATCCTCCTGTGCCCCCCTAACCTCTGAGACACCCCTGGGGTATGTACAGGAGGAATTCCCAACTGAAATCCCGGAAAAAGGCAGCGCCGCCGAGAACCGCGGCCTCGCCTAAATCTCCTGCCCACATGGAGAACCAGGCCGGCGGATCGAACGAACTGGAGAGGCTCCCGAACCCGGCGGCGGACTTTAAGGCTGTAATGCAGGCCATAACTTCCCTGACAGAGAAAATGGACCACATACAAACCCACGTGGAGTTCATCAGGAAGGATTTTGATACCCTAAGAGGCAGCATGCATGAGGTGGAACAGAGGGTCCCCCACAATGAAGACACGGTACGTGATCATGGGGCTGATTTACATGTGCTTAAAAACAAAGTTAAAGTGCTGGAGGCCAGGGCGGAGGACGCCGAAAATCGCAACAGAAGAAACAACTTGCGAATTTTGGGCCTTCCAGAAGGGGCAGAGTGTACGGACCCCACTGCATTTGCTGAACGTTTATTGCAACAATTGGTCCCTTCGGCACGGTTTTCCCTATTTTTCACCGTGGAAAGAGCACATCGCATACCCTCTACCAGGGGCCCACAGGGGGCGCCACCTCGCACCTTCATCTTTAAATTACTTCCCTTTCGTGATCGTGACACGGTGATGGAGGCGAGAGCACAGGGAGAGCTCCGCTTTGAAAATGCCAAACTCCTGATCTTTCCAGATTATTTGCTAGAAACGCAGAAACAGCGGAAATCTTTCAACGCAGTGAGAGCCAGACTCTGAGCCAAGCATATCAAGTACAGCATGCTGTTTTCCGGCTAGGCTGCGAGTGGAAGGCGGCGAATCGGTGCGATTCTTCAATTCTCCTGAGGATGCCTCCATGTGGATTGACACGCTACCTCGCAGATAAGTTTCCCTACACAAGGAAATCTGTTTATTTCTAGTTAAGTGTGCCATGGCCGACTGGTGCTTTAGAGACGTGCCTCCTTTATTTACTGGCCTGTTCACTATTCTTGGCCCAGAAGGCTCCCCATCTGATACATGTCACCTTGCCTTACGGTAGATGGGAGCCCGGGGTTTCATTGGTTCCCAAGCTACATTATAGCTCCTTTTAGATGTCCTCGCAGGAGGGGTGGGAGTTGACTGTTCCTTTGCATATCCCCCCCCCCATCCTCCCTAACAATGTTGGTCATGGCCATGAAAATATAACTGTTCCTGCAACATTGAGTTTCAAGTTTGTACCCTCGGCTGTTGCCGGGAGACTGCACCCGCTTCTTATGATCCGATCTCCAGCAGAGGACTGGATGCTCTTCATCATCTGACTGCTGCACTGGATGCTGTTCCACTCACGGTACCCCATTACAGGCGTGTTTGCCTTGGTTCTGAGTTGGGATCCTGAGCCTCCCCGGGGTTTGGGTCGGGGTTGGCGGGGTGGGGGGCATGGTTGGGAATGTTTTGTTATAACCTGTTGTTTTGTTGTTTTTTCACAAGCGATGTACTCATGTTTGTCACAAAGCGCGCCGGGTGCCACGTTTTTACCTTTTTAAGGGTCCAGACCTGGCATCTGTTCTTATATGGTGATATATGGACGGAAAATGTGATACCAGGCATGGATGGCTGATTGTACCATAATCTCATGGAACACCAGGGGCTTGAATTCCTCTGTTAAGAGATCACTGGCGTTCCAGTTCCTCAAAACATATCACCCCCAAATTTGCATATTACAGGAGACCCACCTGACGGGAAGCAAACTTCTGAGTCTTAGACGACCCTGGGTGGACACCAATATCATTCCATGTATACCAACTCCAGGGGAGTCAGCATTATAGTGAACAAATCCTTACCGTTTAGACTGCTGGCGCTGGAGTTTGACCCTGATGGTCGGTTTGTGATATTGCATGCCATTGTAGACAGATTAGAGCTGGTTGTGGTGGGATTGTACCTACCCCTCCCCCCCCCCCAGCCTCTATAAGAGTACTCAACCAAATTATTTCCAAAATAGCTGCCTTTGGTACAGATAATGTGGTGATGCTGGGGGATTTTAACCTGGTCCCGGATCCTGCAGTGGACAGGCTCACGCCCGGAATGGGCAGGCCTTCCGAGCCGTCCTCATGGGCTGAGGCGTCTAATTTGACCGACGTGTGGGGGTGGCGTCATCCTTCTCGACGGGCCTACACATGCCTCTCAGCCTCACAAAAGACCCTATCGCGTATAGATCTTGCATATGTGGGGGGGGGGTCTGTCCTGCCCAGGGTTCGGGACATTAATATACTCCAAGTGAAAATGAAATTCTGTGACAGCAAGGGAGGGTCCACCACCAGAAATGGAAGGGGTTACTCCTTACCAGAAGGCTATGACCCCCCCACCACAGAGGATCACAGCAAGCAGGAATCTTTAGAGGCCAAGAGATGGGAACTGCCAGCGATGTCCACCAGGGGTCATCTCATCATCAGCAACTCCAACAACCCGGGGCATAGGTACCATAAAATATAGAAGGGGCTCACATAGTGTAAAACCGATTTAATTTATTAAAAAGTAGATAAAAAACAAATGCACACTTACAGAGTGTAAATGGATAGAACAGCCTTAAGTCCGGCTCCGTGGCCACCGGAGCTCGGACAAACCCGTCCTGCTGGAATGCAACTCGCTTGGGGTGACGTCAGCGCGTCGTCTGGCAGACCAGATGAAGGAGATAATTTGTTTGTCTACTTCCCGAAAAAAGGACGCCGGGAGCCAGATCGGGCTATTTCTAAAAAGGTACGTGAACTTGGGTAGGAGCATCATTTTTAAGATGTTTATAGTAGGTGACAGCAGGCACCCTTGGCGAGTGCCTCTGTGAAGTGGGAAGGGATCCGAGATCCTGTCATTGGTGCGCACCCTAGCCCTCGATGCTCTATAAAGCAATTTAATCCATTGGCGAAAGCCAGGGCCGAAACCAAATCTCTCTAGCACTTCCCCAAGATATTCCCACTCCACAGAGTCAAACGCCTTTTCAGCGTCCAGGGAGGCGATCACTCTATCCCCACAGTTATCATGGGCGATGGACAGGTTGAGGAACAGACGCCTGATATTAATATCTGTCCCCTTGCCCGGCATGAAACCGGTCTGATCAACGTGGATCAATGTAGAAATAATTGAGGACAGGCGGGTGGCAAGGATTTTGGCTAGAATTTTTGTATCCACGTTGAGTAATGAAATGGGTCGGTAGGACGCGCACTCCTGAGGATCTTTACCCTGTTTGTGGATCAAAACTATGACCGCCTCCTCCATGGATTCCGGCAGAGCACCCCTTCCAGCCAATACAGCAAAGAGGGACGTGAGTTTAGGTGCAAGCAGCTCCATATTCTGAGAGTAGAACTCCATAGGGAGTCCATCCACCCCCGGGGTCTTTCCTTTCTGCAAGTCACTTATTGCAATCTGTACCTCCTCCAGGGAGATATCCTTATCCAACATTGCCCTATGCTCCTCAGATAATGTAGGAAAGGGGATATTATTCAAATACTCCTGCAATGCCAAAGCGTTACCACTAGTTCTGAAAGTGTATAGATCACTAAAAAAACGGGAAAATCTAGCATTGCTATCCCCTGGAGAGGTCAGCAACTCCCCACTATCGTCCCGCACCCCCGCTATGTGTGTGGTTCCCATCTGTGGGGAGGGTAAACTTAATCAAAATTATATACCTGCCTAAATTTCTGTACTTTTTTCGAAATTCACCCTTGATTACCCAGCCTCATTTTTTGCCAAGCTGAAAAGTATAATATCCTCTTTTATCTGGAATGGAAGGTCCCCAAGACTGGCTATCGCTACCCTCCAGCTACCCATCACTCAGGGGGGTCGATCTTTACCGGATTTCCAAGTCTGCTTCTGGGCAGCTGTCATGGTGACGGTTAGATGGTGGTTCTCTCAACCACGTGACAACCCGGCAGTGACCTTGGAAGCCGCTATCATGGGTTCCTACTCCTCTCTCAGCAATGTGGTGTTCAGAGGGATGAAATCCCACCCTGGCATTACAGAGCTGATGAGCACTATAATCGCAGTTTGAAACAGGGCCGGCAATGGCTTTAACACTCCAAGGATGTTCTCCCCGCACATTCCCCTGTGGGGCAACCCTAGACTGCCGCACTTGGAGTCGGTTCCAGACCCCCAAATCTGGGCAAGGAAGGGAATTGTTAAGCTAAAACACATTGTGATGGGTTTTAAACTAAGAACCTTCTCTGACCTCAAAAATGCTTATTCACTACCAGGTTGGATGCTGTTTAGATACTACCAGCTTCGACATGCTTATAGGAAACCGTTTCCATCTCTCCTTCAGTTAGAGTCAGACCCTGTGGAGGGACTACTTACCGCTAAGATCATAGATAAACTATTATCCTCTATATATTTCCATTTGTCCATACCCCCTACAAAGAAACTTGAGAAAACTCTGGACAAGTGGAAAATAGACATTCCTGATTTGTCAGAGGATGAATGGGAAACATTTGTATCCTCCTTTATTATTAATGCGATTTCGGCTAGAGATCGATTTATGCAGGTCAAGTTCCTCCACAGGGCCTATTACACCCCAAAACGTCTGACAATCATGACACCTAGCAACCCGGTGGCCTGCTCCAGGTGTGGTCTTTAGTCCGCCTCCTTTCTTCATATGGTGTGGTCTTGCCCCCGTCTCGGAGACTATTGGATGGAAATAATTAACACTCTTGATCAGGTTACCTCCTTAGATGTGGGGGCTCACCCCAAAGCGATGCTGTTGAACATTTTCAATCCCAATGTAAGGGGCAAATATACCACGACTGAGCTCTCTTTAACCACTTACCGACCGCCGCATGATGATGTACGTCCAAACTTTGGCGGCAGATATCATTGTTATGGCAGCATCTAGCTGCCATAACCCCAGTATCCCCGTTTTCGTGCGGCGGCCGGCTTTCAGATAAAAGTGGTCCTTGCGGCGGATTCGCCACGAGATCACTTTTATCGGTGGCGGGAGAGGACCCCCCCTCCCTCCCACCGCGATCCGGTGCCCTCCGCCGCTTACCGGAGCCGTCGGTAGTGGCGGAGGCGATCGCATCCCTCTCCGTCCTGTGTCTGGAGACGAGTGAGGCTAAGATGGCGCCCACTCGTCTCCATGACACTGCTGGGCGGAAGCGACGTCAAAACGTCACTTCCGTCCACACCTCTTAAAGGCACAATTTTTCAAATGTCAATTTTTTAAATGACTTTTTTTTTTTGTTTTCTTTTTTTATTGCATTTTAGTGTAAATATGAGATCTGAGGTTTTGACCCCAGATCTCATATTTAAGAGGTCCTGCCATGCTTTTTTCTATTACAAGGGATGTTTACATTCCTTGTAATAGGAATAAAAGTGACACCATTTTTTTTTTAAACAGTGTAAAAATAAATAAAATATTGTAAAATAAAAAAAATTTAAAACATTTTTTTAAACCCCCCCCCCCCCCCCCGTCCCAACGAGCTCGCGCGCAGAAGCGAACGCATACGCGAGTAGCGCCCGCATATGAAAACGGTGGTCAAACCACACATGTGAGGTATCGCAGTGACCGGTAGAGTGAGAGCAATAATTCTAGCCCTAGACCTCCTCTGTACCGCAAAATATGCAACCTGTAGAATTTTTTAAACGTCACCTATGGAGATTTTTGAGGGTAAAAGTTTGACGCCATTCCACGAGCGGGCGCAATTTTCAAGCGTGACATGTTGGGTATCAATTTACTTGGCGTAACATTATATTTCACAATATAAAAAAAAATTGGGCTAACTTTACTGTTGTCTTATTTTTTTCCAAAAAAAGCGCGCTTTTAAGACCGCTGCATAAATACGGTGTAAAAAAAAAAAAGTATTGCAACGACTGCCATTTTATTCTCTAGGGTGTTAGAAGAAAAACCATATATAATGTTTGGGGGTTCTAAGTAATTTTCTAGCAAAAAAAACCTGTTTTAAACATGTAAACAACTAAAATCCAAAACGAGGCTGGTCCTTAAGTGGTTAATCAGCACATGTTGTGTTTGCTAAGTTAAGCTAATGAGGTATTTGTGGTTCCTTGCTTGTTTCCCCCTGCCCCCCCCCCGTCTTTTATCTATCCTTTATACGTCCTGTCATGTAATGCTTTCATACTTCTTTCTATTGTTTATGTGAACAATTCATCACCTACTTTGTGACTACATATGTAATCTTACCATATCTAACTGTGTCTATGCATCGCTTGTACTGTTAAATACGTTGAATAAAAACTGTTTTCTTGTGAAAAAACAAAACAAATGGATTTCACAAACAAGTAAACCCTTATTGTATGACTTGTTTAGGTATTTTCCGAGTCTTTAACAGAACAAGTTTTCAAAGTGCATGTGTGCTGCAGTCAAAGCGGGCAGTGCAGTGCCTGTGCGTTTGTGTAAGCCTTTTCTGTAAGTCACAGTGTGACTGTTAGGCCCCATGTACACGGGACGTTGCTAAACACACGTTCAGAGGCAGTTGGACGCTTTTTTTCAACTGCCCCTGAACTCATTCAATGTTATCTTATGTGACCATGTACACAATCTCGTTTATTGCTGTTTTTAGGCAGTTGCGTTTAACATTGTTTCTTTGAAAGCAAAAAAATGGGTTCAAACGCCAAAGATTTCCACGTTTCAGATGCCAAACGCGACTAAATGCAGTACCGGCGTTTAGATGCGTTTTTTTTTATAAGCGTTTTTAAAGGTGCCCTTTTTTTACATTAAAAATCTCAAAAATGATGGCAAATGATGAAAAACCATTAAAACATTTTTTTTAAATTGTAATTGCTTGCAATGATTCATAGACCATTTATATACCCTAATGAGCCCTTGATCCAATCCAATACACCACTAGCATTGCTGTTATCCGAAGTATAAGTGGAATTTGACCCATACGTTGTTACATTTGAACAAGCAACTTGTGGCAGGTGACGTGGCAAATGACAATCCGCAGCTTGTGGCAGGTGACGTGGCAAATGACAATCCGCAACTTGTGGCAGGTGATGGGGCAAGTGGACAATCTGCAACTTCTGGCAGGTGACATGGCAAATGACAATCCGCAACTTCTGGCAGGTGACGTGGCAAATGACAATCCGCAACTTCTGGCAAGTGACATTCCGCAACATCTGGCAGGTGACGTGGCAAGTGCACCATCTGCAACTTGTGGCAAATGACAATCCACAACTTGTGGCAAATGACAATCCACAACTTGTGGCAAGTGACATTTCGCAACATGTGGCAAGTGCACAATCTGCAACTTGTGGCAAGTGACAAATCCAAAACATGTAGCAGGTGACGTGGCAAGTGGACAAGCCACAATTTGTGGCAGGTGACGGGACAAATGACAATCCGCAACTTGTGGCAGGTGACGTGGCAAGTGACAATCCGTAACTTGTGGCAAGTGACACGCTAAATACAAATACACTGCTGCTCTCTCAGCTGCTGCTACTCACTCTGGTCTCACAAAATGGCTGAAATATTTAAATAATACTGCGGCATGGCAGTGCGGCTAAACGGGCGTTTTAAACGCGGGTTTCAAGGTGTCAAAAAAAAAATAGATCAGAGGACTTCAGCGTCCCGTGTACATGGAGCCTTAGCCTTCAGGATGTTAATGGTAGAGCAGTAAATAACTTGTTCACACTCAGTCTTTAATTGTGTAATTTAATCATTTTTAAAATTGAATTAAAGTGTATCTAAGCACCACAATCGCTATTTAATTCATTTTTTAGTGTTCAGAGAAAACTCACTCATCCATCCATGTCTCAATGCTTTACTTTGTTGAAAAAATCGCTTTAAAAAACGCCCCCTAGCATTTCTAGCCATAGCCATCTTGAGTAAGGGCAGATGATTCATGTAGCATTTCCTTCCTGGAATCCATCTGCCCTTAGCTTAAGAATACAGGATGGCAGAGCAGGAGCTGACAGCCTTTCTCAACCAGAATGCTGCGGCTCCCAGGTTGAGAAAGGCTTCTCCGGTGTGTTTTAAGATGATTCTTGTAGCATTTCCTTCCTGGAATCCATCTGCCCTTAGCTTAAGAATACAGGATGGCAGAGCAGGAGCTGACAGCCTTTCTCAACCAGGATGCTGCGGCTCCCCGGTTGAGAAAGGCTGCTCCGGTGTGTTTTAAGTGCTTTTTTTTTTGCACGTTAACGTGCAGTGCATTAGGGCAAGCCCCTTCACTCAATTTAGCTGCCAGTACACCACAAATGTATAAAAAAACCTTACAGGTACTTTTCTTTTAAGACCATCTATGTGTTGAGTTGCATTTGCATAGTACATTGGGGTGCCATCCAAAGTTCTTTTTAAGGACTAACAGACTTTTACAGTGCATGGGTGTGAAGTGAGCCTTAGTGTTTAGGTCTGCATTTTTTATTGCTTTTTATTTATTGAACATAGATCTAATTAAAACAATAATATGACATTCAAGTTTAATTATGCAAGTACAGTATTCTAATTCACAAATGTGAAAATGTATAATTATGGGTGATTGAAGCTTGTGTTATGGAATATAAGAGCAGGAAGGCAATTGAAGAGTCTGCTATCTCAAAACGTAGTATCTGTGCACCTTTTGTGTTTACACAATGCCATAATTAATTTGCGGTGACACAGGGCTCTCATGTCAGGGTAAGAGCAGTGAGAGATATTTGGATCTCCATCTGTTACTTCCCTCAATTCCCACTACAAATTCTGAAATGTTGTTGCTCCTTATTACCCGTATTTTGTTGTGTTTATTCCATGACATAAATCCATTTAACTTTTTCAGGGAATTGATGTTCCTAGAAGATAGGACAGTATTTTCAAGTCAAGGAATAATAATTTAGCTGTTTACATTGATGGCAATAAAATACTTTTAAAAAAATTGTCTGATTGTCACAGGCCCAGAAATACATCATGCAGCTGAAAGGTCAGATAAACACTTTGGAAGCTGAGGTGGAAGAGCAGCGGAAGCAAAAGCAGAAAGCCTTAGTGGACAATGAGCAGCTGCGGGATGAGCTGGAGAGACTACGGAAACTGAAGCAAGAGAGCGACAAAACTCAGGGACTGCATGTAGAAATGGAAAGTAGGTCTTTACAAACTGCCACTATATTAGAAACAATGATGAGTGTTTAATCTATACAGTGCAATACATGGAAAATTGTTCAGTGTGTGTGTTGCTTATGACCTGTCTTAGCCAATTCCTGAAACGCTTCTATAAATGCAGAAGCTTAATTATACCATTGGGATTTCACTAACATCTACAAGGAGGCTGAAATAATGCCTAGGCTGAAAAACAAATTGTCAAGATTAAGTAGCCATTTCATTATGCGTCAATGGAAGTAGAATTTTATGGTCTACAAGTGTGCATATTTTTATTTTACTGAAAATAAAAATGCACAAGCCCATTGGGGTTTTGAAAATCAACAATTATTTCCAATGAAAAACAAAATATATATTTTTTTTTATTCTGGGCCATGCCTCCTCAATGTTGAATAAATTTATTTTTTACTGCTCCCATCTGTAGCCATTTTTCATCCTCATGTCCTAGTCTAAAAAGAAAAAAAAAAAAGCCGATTCAGAAGAGAGCGCCTGAATTTTGATCAGTTTATGGCTGCCCCTTGTTTGACAGAAGTCAGTCATTAGATTGTGTTCTATTGAATGAGCAAGCTAGAGAGCTAGAGGACTTTTGCCAATCAGCAGCTGTAGCCACTGATCAGTGTATTCTGAAAGTGTCAAGTCCCTCTCTCAGAATACAATACCCTGGGGGGGGGATTCCTTCATCTACCTCCTTTTTGTGGATTAGAAAATCTGTTTGTTTCTTTTTTTCTTTCTTTTTATTCATTCAGCCCGCTGGCTGAAAGAAAAAGAAAAAAAACACTTATTTTTTTATGGGCTGTCCTGTGAACATAATGTAATATGCAAAGGTGTCAAAGGTCTTAAGCTGGCTACACATTATACAATTTTCTTGTACAATTTTCCTTAAATATATAATATGAGGTCAGACCTAAACACTTTCAAATTGCATGCGATCAGGCAGGCCCTTGACCTGCATAGTTGAAGGTAAAGGAAATTGAACAAAAAAAACATTGTATAATGTGTAGCTAGCTTTAGACTACTCCGTAGTTGCTTTAATTAAAAATACAATAGACATACATGCTTTTTTTTTTTGCATGTTTTCAGTAGCTCATCAATTTAAATTTTTTTTTTTTTTTTAAACTGAAGATTTTTTCTAATTACAGGATTTTGAAGTTTTAAATTGTATGTAAAGGATAATTTAGAGATTGGTTTACAACACTGACTTTTTGCTGCGTGTGTTCTGTCATAGAGATTTTCTTTTACTTCCTGTCCCAGAGACACAGCAGGAAGTGTGGAGAGATCTCCAAAGTGAGGTGATAACTCTTTGATTAGACAATTTTTACACTTCTTTTACTTTTTCATGAAAGCTTTATTGAATCCCTGATTGTATTTTAGCATTTCCAACACTGCACTGCTGTGGTATAAAGCTTACATTTTAAAGTGTATATTACCCCAACATTTCATATTTGTGATGTGTCTGTTACCATGCACTTGTATCGCATCCTGTTTTTTTTGTATTGCTTCCTTTGTGTGAAATACCTGGTGATCCTGCTAGTCCCCCTGTTTTCCTATTTGAAACTGACCTCACCAGGGCATGGACGCACATCCATCCAAGTGTGGTCAGTTTTCTTCTTTGCATTCTACTTGGGAACAGAGCCTGCCTTTTACTTCATTGGGCAGATGTGTGCTGACACACCCCCTGCATAGATAATCACTGAGATGCCCAGTGTGCTGCTGTTTCTCTGTCCCCTGTAGTCTCCATCCCCACCTTTCTAAACCCCTTATGCAGCTGAAAACCAAGGGCATTTGATCATTTATAAAATTCTTTTTTTTTTTTAACTCTATATACACAAACTTCTTGCCTTGCATTTCTATTTTAAACTGAATTGATTATTTTACAAGGTGAGCGTTTACATATACTTTAATACTATATAATTTTAAAGAGCACTGTCAGATTTTTCTCTTGTTGCAGAGTAACCACTCCTTAGTTGCACCAGAGATTTTCCTGTTTCTTGATGTTTTTTTCTTTGTTTTGTAAATATTTCATATCTTGTTTGACTTGTAGGAGTATGCAGTATCTATATATTTTTATTGTTTGCCTCCTTTTTTTTAATCCTCCAAAGTACTTTTTAAAAAAAAAACCTTTTTATTATTTTTGTATGAAAGGACATGAGTGCCAAGTTTTTTAATGATTTATGTAAACTGGTCAAGATGTTCTCCTGCAATAACAAATTAAGGTTCATTTGCTATAGTGAATGTTCGCTGAGCTTACTAAATGGTGTAAAGCTGTGTTCACTTCAGTTAACCAAACATGCGCAAAGAGAGTCCTGTTCTCTTAATTTCCCTCCCATGTGATTAGGCTCAGTGAACATTCACTTTGCTATTACTTCGCCAATTTAACCCCAAAGCCTGTAGATGTTGCCTTCTGTTACAGTGTTGGGCTGTTTGTTTCAAAGAAAAAAAAAGTACAGCATGGTAAACTGATGCTTGATCTTCTTAGTAGATTACATAATATCATTTTTCACAATTTTTTCCTAGTCTTTTCTTTCTTTGGTTATTAATTTAATATGAGGATCTAAACAGTGTATTTCCACTGTATTGGAATACAAGAAAAACAAACATCTATACTTATATATTACCTCCCTGCTACAGCATCAGTCTGATACTGCAGCTGTCCCCTGCTGGCTGTATATCCAAGACCTAAGTGATCACATGATGGCTCAGTTCTCTGTCCGCTCAGCAAAAAGTGTTGACTGCAGTCATCGCTCACTGGAGCTCCAGGCTGTGAAGGGGGGCAGAAGCGACTGGCTCAGGCTCAAGGAGCCACCCTAAGAGGCTGTGCCAGCCGTTAGTCTGGCATCTGGGTGGATCCTGACATTATTATCGGGATCCTTCCAGAGCATGGACATGGCTCGGTGATGATTCTGTGGGTCCCAGGAGAGCACAATTTCCAAAAAGAGCTTCAATGAAAGACGAGAAGAGGATTTTACGGTGTGTACAAAAACCCTATTTATTTTTTTTTTTTTATGATGAGCATCAGTTTCTTTGTGAGAATGCCACTGTCTTTCTTGTTTTGTTAAGCAATGTGAATGCAATCTTTTTTTGTAGTGGTTATGTATGTTCAATTTTTATCCAGTGACTTCATATGTGGTGTTAGAGAGATAATTAGCCCAGATAGGAGCCCTTCGGTCTGTCATTATTAGAAACATGTCTTTAGTTTTTCTTATCTCTTATTTATTTTGCCTGTATTTTGTTAACAGAGAAGGTACAAGCAACAGAAGTACGCTACAACAAATTAAAGGAAAAGCACAACGAGCTCATTAATGTTCACGCAGGACTCCTAAGAAAGGTAACAGTTGTTGTTGGTATGTGTCATATGAATGGTTAAGGCTAGGTTCACACATGTCCAGTACGAAGTTCCCCTCCATTTTCACTGCGAATTTCCTACGCAGCTGTTCAGTGGTTCAGCTACGATGTTAGATGCAGTTCATATACGAATTTTACATTAGCTTGCTGAGCTGGCCTCCTTAACAATGGATTACTTATCAGCTGTCAGTAGGGTTACCAGTATTGCCGGCAATAAAAAATTGTGGAAAAAAAAACCACCAAAATGAAAGTCTGATGATGAAAGTCCCTTGCTGGCTGTAAGCCCGAGACCCAAGTGATTACATAATCGCTCAGTTCTCTGTCTGCTGTCCGTCCGTCCTAAGACAGCTTGGTCAGCTTATGGGCATTCTTCTACTTGCTCTGTGACGATTCTTCTTCTTCTTCTTCTTCTTCTTCTTCTTCTTCTTCTTCTTCTTCTTCTTCTTCTTCTTCTTCTTCTTCTTCTTCTTCTTCTTCTTCTTCTTCTTCTTCTTCTTCTTCTTCTTCTTCTTCTTCTTCTTCTTCTTCTTCTTCTTCTTCTTCTTCTTCTTCTTCTTCTTCTTCTTCTTCTTCTTCTTCTTCTTCTTCTTCTTCTTCTTCTTCTTCTTCTTCTTCTTCTTCTTCTTCTTCTTCTTCTTCTTCTTCTTCTTCTTCTTCTTCTTCTTCTTCTTCTTCTTCTTCTTCTTCTTCTTCTTCTTCTTCTTCTTCTTCTTCTTCTTCTTCTTCTTCTTCTTCTTCTTCTTCTTCTTCTTCTTCTTCTTCTTCTTCTTCTTCTTCTTCTTCTTCTTCTTCTTCTTCTTCTTCTTCTTCTTCTTCTTCTTCTTCTTCTTCTTCTTCTTCTTCTTCTTCTTCTTCTTCTTCTTCTTCTTCTTCTTCTTCTTCTTCTTCTTCTTCTTCTTCCTCTTCTTCCTCTTTCTCTTTCTCTTTCTCTTTCTCTTTCTCTTTCTCTTTCTCTTTCTCTTTCTCTTTCTCTTTCTCTTCTTTCTCTTTCTCTTCCTCTTTCTCTTCTTTCTCTTTCTCTTCTTTCTCTTTCTCTTCTTTCTCTTTCTCTTTCTCTTCTTTCTCTTTCTCTTTCTCTTCTTTCTCTTTCTCTTTCTCTTCTTTCTCTTTCTCTTTCTCTTCTTTCTCTTTCTCTTTCTCTTCTTTCTCTTTCTCTTTCTCTTCTTTCTCTTTCTCTTCCTCTTTCTCTTCTTTCTCTTTCTCTTCTTTCTCTTTCTCTTCTTTCTCTTTCTCTTTCTCTTCTTTCTCTTTCTCTTTCTCTTCTTTCTCTTTCTCTTTCTCTTCTTTCTCTTTCTCTTCTTTCTCTTTCTCTTCTTTCTCTTTCTCTTTCTCTTCTTTCTCTTTCTCTTTCTCTTCTTTCTCTTTCTCTTTCTCTTCTTTCTCTTTCTCTTTCTCTTCTTTCTCTTTCTCTTTCTCTTCTTTCTCTTTCTCTTTCTCTTCTTTCTCTTTCTCTTTCTCTTCCTCTTTCTCTTCTTTCTCTTTCTCTTCTTTCTCTTTCTCTTCTTTCTCTTTCTCTTCTTTCTCTTTCTCTTTCTCTTCTTTCTCTTTCTCTTTCTCTTCTTTCTCTTTCTCTTCTTTCTCTTTCTCTTCTTTCTCTTTCTCTTTCTCTTCTTTCTCTTTCTCTTTCTCTTCTTTCTCTTTCTCTTTCTCTTCTTTCTCTTTCTCTTTCTCTTCTTTCTCTTTCTCTTTCTCTTCTTTCTCTTTCTCTTTCTCTTCTTTCTCTTTCTCTTTCTCTTCTTTCTCTTTCTCTTTCTCTTCTTTCTCTTTCTCTTTCTCTTCCTCTTTCTCTTCTTTCTCTTTCTCTTCTTTCTCTTTCTCTTCTTTCTCTTTCTCTTTCTCTTCTTTCTCTTTCTCTTTCTCTTCTTTCTCTTTCTCTTCTTTCTCTTTCTCTTCTTTCTCTTTCTCTTTCTCTTCTTTCTCTTTCTCTTTCTCTTCTTTCTCTTTCTCTTTCTCTTCTTTCTCTTTCTCTTTCTCTTCTTTCTCTTTCTCTTTCTCTTCTTTCTCTTTCTCTTTCTCTTCTTTCTCTTTCTCTTTCTCTTCTTTCTCTTTCTCTTTCTCTTCCTCTTTCTCTTCTTTCTCTTTCTCTTCTTTCTCTTTCTCTTCTTTCTCTTTCTCTTCTTTCTCTTTCTCTTTCTCTTCTTTCTCTTTCTCTTTCTCTTCTTTCTCTTTCTCTTTCTCTTCTTTCTCTTTCTCTTTCTCTTCTTTCTCTTTCTCTTTCTCTTCTTTCTCTTTCTCTTTCTCTTCTTTCTCTTTCTCTTCTTTCTCTTTCTCTTCTTTCTCTTTCTCTTCTTTCTCTTTCTCTTCTTTCTCTTTCTCTTCTTTCTCTTTCTCTTCTTTCTCTTTCTCTTCTTTCTCTTTCTCTTTCTCTTCTTTCTCTTTCTCTTTCTCTTCTTTCTCTTTCTCTTTCTCTTCTTTCTCTTTCTCTTTCTCTTCTTTCTCTTTCTCTTTCTCTTCTTTCTCTTTCTCTTTCTCTTCTTTCTCTTTCTCTTTCTCTTCCTCTTTCTCTTCTTTCTCTTTCTCTTCTTTCTCTTTCTCTTCTTTCTCTTTCTCTTCTTTCTCTTTCTCTTTCTCTTCTTTCTCTTTCTCTTTCTCTTCTTTCTCTTTCTCTTTCTCTTCTTTCTCTTTCTCTTTCTCTTCTTTCTCTTTCTCTTTCTCTTCTTTCTCTTTCTCTTTCTCTTCTTTCTCTTTCTCTTCTTTCTCTTTCTCTTCTTTCTCTTTCTCTTCTTTCTCTTTCTCTTCTTTCTCTTTCTCTTCTTTCTCCTTGTAACTTCCGTAGTGTTCAGAGAGAACACGATCCCCTCCCCTCGGCTATGTTTTCCTCCTTGCAGTAGCTGAATACCCACTTTCTCTCTTCTTCCTCCCACCGGCATTCAGCTAAAAATAAAGCCAATCGGTTCAAATAAATGCTGCCCCTGCGTCCCCTCCACTTCAGGTTCCTCTTTCTTCTGTTGCCCGACTCCTCCCTGTGTGCTCCCTTGGCCCTTCACCTCCATAGTTTCAGGATGGAGAGCAGGGAAGGGGCCAGTAAATATGTCCTGGGGGGGATCCTGATGTTATTATCAGGATCCTTCCTGCTTGCTGTAGGGGCACTTAACATGAGGGAGGGGCCAGGAGCACAGAAGAGGGACCCGAGAAGAGGAGGATCCAGGCTGCTTTGTGCAAATTCACTGCTACAGAGCAGGTAAGTATAGCATGTTTGTTATTTTTATAGGAAAAAAACTAGACTTTACAATCACTTTAAATTATCTAGCACGTCCAAAAGCACATTGCACGTTTAAAGTGTTTTGGGTAGAGTAGAACTTTTTTTATTGCAGGGAAATTTTTATTTTTGTCCTGAAATCTTCCAATGGGTACTGCTGTCTAAATGGGGAATTCCCCTCAATTTTTTTAGAGCTTTCTTAATCGTTCAATAGAGGACACAGAGGATACTGTGTAGAGTGGGGTTATACAGTTACATTCAAATTGAACAGTGTAACCAATTGGATCGGTGGAACACCATATCATAATGGGATTTGAGGTATGGTAGGAATTGGTCTGTCAAATCCAAATAAAAACATGAACAGTAAAACCCTTGTTGCATAAAGCATGGTAAAACCCCTCATGGATATTTGACAGGCAGACCAAAATGTTGGTAAAAAATATGTATTTTAGTATAAAAACATGATAAAATAGTACAAATCAACGAAGAGCATCATATAGTATTATTGCAATTGTGAATATAAGATTATGGTACATAATACCCAACTATGTCTGGCACATATAATGCATTTGCGTGGCAAAAATATGAATGCAATCTATACACTTGGGGGGGGGACCTCTGGGGTAATCTAGTATGGAAAAGGACCTGGGGGTCCTAGTAGATGATAGACTCAGCAATGGCATGCGATGCCAGGCTGCTGCTAACAAAGCAAACAGAATATTGGCATGCATTAAAAAGTGAATCAACTCCGGAGATAAAACAATAATTCTCCTGCTCTACAAGACTCTGGTCCGGCCACACCTGGAGTATGCTGTCCAGTTCTGGGCACCAGTCCTCAGGAAGGATGTACTGGAAATGGAGCGACTACAAAGAAGGGCAACTAAGCTAATAAAGGGTCTGGAGGATATTAGTTATGAGGAAAGGTTGCGAGTACTAAACGTATTCTTTCTGGAGAAGAGACACTTGAGAGGGGATATAATTTCAATTTATAAATACCGTACTAGTGACCCCACAATAGGGATAAAACTTTTTTGCGGAAGGGACTTTAACAAGACACGTGGCCACTCATTAAATTTAGAAGAAAAGATGTTTAACCTTAAACTACGTAGAGGGTTCTTTACTGTAAAGAGTGGCAAGGATGTGGAATTCCCTTCCACAGGTGGTGGTCTCAGCAGGGGGGGCATCGATAGTTTCAAAAAACTATTAGATCAGCACCTAAACGACCGCAATATACAGGGATATACAATGTAATACTGACATATAATCACACATAGGTTGGACTTGATTGACTTTTGTCTTTTTTCAACCTCACCTACTATGTAACATTCTGCCCATGGATACTGATGGTCTAGCTGTTGTACATACTGGCATAGACACCTTACATGTTTCAGACTAATTATAGTCCTTCAGGGGTTTTATGTCAAATGGGTAGTAGTAGTTCTACAATATAAATTTCATATTAATAATAGTAACATAAAAATGCACAGAGAAAGCAGAGAAAAGTGCATTCATGTATCTATATATGGCATAAACAGATCATATGTCACACTTGCAAAATGATTTGGTTGTTTCCCAAAGAGGGCAGCGCAGACATGCACCAGATGGAACCACAAGGACTGTGAGGAAATGAGCCCAAGACGGCACATACAGGGATCCCAGGTAACGGAGCAAAGGCTCCCACCATGTAATGCCAAACAGCCGTTTAATAATCGGTCCTTGGAGAGTTTAATATGATGCTCTTCTGTATAGATAAGCAGATATAAAATGTTGTTAATATGATGTACAGGTATGCAGGGACTCGGAGACATTTAGATTGTAATATAGGCAAAAGCAAGGTACTTGTAGATTAAATCTGGCTAGTATCCAGTTACATATCTCATGATTAAAGTAAAAAAAATCTGCCTCATAGTTCAGCATACCTTAGTCTCCACAGTCAGCTCCAATGCAACCTACTCCCAGTTGTGTGCTGCAGGAATAACCACACAGGAAGTGGCAGATAATACCCAGCTGGAGGGCTTGATGATTCAATAGGGGACAGCTGATAAGGCAAGATGGAAAAGCTGGTGCATAAATCTGGGCATCCAGCGTCCATCATGGATCCCTCTACGTCTGGGCGCGGTGCCTACTACGCTCCAGGGTGGAGCGCAAGCAGGAAGGGAAATGGCGGTAGACCCCACGATTTCCTAAGGCTAGAAAGTAAGTCCATCCACGCCCCAAGTGGGGGTGTGAGATGGACCTACGCGCGCCGGGCAGTGCAGAGAGGGCCCAGTCCTCCGGCGCCTTCCAGGGAAAAGAAAAATGTCCACGCATGCACAGTCCAGGGACATAGAATCATCCATTACACATAAACATTGCACAGCATATGCAAAGGGTTGACCCCTAGTTGTGGTAATGGATAAGACATTTGTACACACTAAATTTCTTTTATGCACACTGCCACATTGGCAATGAACATAGGACAGCAAACTATATATCCCATAGAGTGGCTGATCTGACCAGTACAAACAGCATACAACACCAAAAAGAAAGTGATAAATGAAAAAATATTGAATGAGAAACATAAAAAATAAAATATGATCCCATTATGAGATAGAATGTATGAATAGATTGTGCAGAATAAGGTTTAAAGTTAAGTGCCCCATTGAAGCCTGGTGGCTTTAAGATGGTAAATCTATCTTAGTTCACTCTGTAACAGCAATTTATTAAACCCCCCCCCCCTCTGGGATTCGCATATACATGCATACAAATATTCAGATGAGCATCATATTAAACTCTCCAACGACCGATTACTAACTGGCTGTTTGGCATTACATAATGGGAGCCTTTACTCTTACCAGGGAGGGATCCCTGTATGTGCAGTCTTGGGCTTATTTCCTTGAGGTCTTTGTGGTTCCATCTGGTGCATGTCTGCGCTGCTCTCTCTGGGAAACAACTGATCACTTACTCATCAGTTATATGCAATATCTGTTTTTTATCATTTTGGAAGTGTGACATATGATCTGTTTATGCCATATATAGATACTTTTATATTGTGTGTGTGTGTATGTATGTATATATATATATATATATATATATATGTGTATTTATATTGTAGAAATACTGCTACCCATTTGACATAAAACCTCTGAAGGACTATAATTAGTCTGAAACATGGAAGGTGTGTACTATAGCTAGCCCACCAGCATCCATGGGCAGTATGTGCCAGACCTACAGAATGCGTTATTTTGGGTATTATGTATCATGATCTTATATTTACAGTTGCAATAATACTATATGATGATCGTCGTTGTTTGTACTGTTTTATCATCTTATAATTATAATAATATATATATTTTTTACCAACATTTTGGTCTGCCTTTCAAAAAATCCACGAGGGGTTTTACCTTGCGTTATGCACCAGGTGTGTTTTGTTCCGGTTTTCATTTTGGATTTCAATACCGTAAACCCATAACCATTTCTTTTGAAGTGATCCATGAGTACCTGAAAAGGACATACACCCCACTGGCTTGCAAAATAGCAGATTAAAATGGCAAAGGCTGCTCCTCTGGGGAATACTTTAACTTACAATCCATCCTCTTGGGGCCATTAAAGCTGCTTTCTATGTGGGCACTCAGCGGACGGAAGGAGCCAGGATTGCTGGCGGGGGGACCCCATAAGAGGAGGTTTGGGCCGCTCTGTGCAATTCCATTGCACAGAGCAGGTAAATAAAAACCTGTTTTGTTAAAAATAAAGCATTTCCAATAACTTTAAAAGACCTAATGCAAGCTCAGAGCTTCAACTCTGACAAATGCATCCTCCTGCTCCTCTGTTTTAACCAGGGAGGAATTCTCCACGGCCATGTTGCAATTTATGGAGAAAGTTGCAGTGATGATTAATGCCTCCAAATGCAGATGTCACAATTGTTCTCCAAGCTACCTCCTTCAGAGTCTGTACCAGCGTAGGAGACAATGAGTAGAGCTTCCCTATCTTTTATAAATGAGCGGGTGCAGGAGAAATTTCGGTCTTCAGACATAACTTCTGAACTCATTGTAGTCCTTGTGAACACGGTGTACATATTTAAACTTGGTGAAACCTGCGTCTTCTACCCCAGGGTTCACCAGCCTAAGGTCCCATTCACACCTGAGCGATTTTCTGCTTGAAGCTCAAAAATGCAGGAGGAAAAAACAAATCAATTATGCTCTATGGAGATGGTTCGCAATCTCCACAAGCTCCAAATTTTTTTGGCAAATTTTTATTTCCATAGAAATGAATGGAAACGCGCCATTCGTGTGTTTTGTTTCACAAATTTGTGTGGTTTTTCTGCTCAAATGAAAAAATAAAAAAAATTAAATGGCAATAATATATAAATAAATGTAAAGTAAATACACAAATAACTAAAAATCATCATAAATATAAATTAATAATATGTAATGATAAATAACCCCTAACCTGAAACAAAATTTAATACGTTATTATATATAAAAAACCACCAAAACCTGAACAAAAAAATTCATAATAATTTTTATTTATTTTGTGTTGGGGTGTTTAGTTATTATTATTTTTTTATAATAGTTATATTACCTCTCCACTACTGGTAAAATGACATTTTACATTTATGTTGCAGAAGTACACGGGTCCCACTCCTCTGCTATTTTGATCTCATATTACTGCTTGCTACAAAACTGAGGCATGCTAAGCTGTTCCACGGCTCTGGTTGGTTGCTAGTGTTCAATCTTCTGATGATGGCGGTGTTATCCCCACTTGCTCAATATCCTTATGCCCCCTAATAAAGTTCAAGAAAAAGATTTTACGTTTAAGTCAAAAATCCTATTTTACTCTCCCTTTCTGATCCATCACCATGTCAAGAAGTAATTAGAAATCTCCCTAATGAGATGCAGACAGAAAAAAAATAAACTGATGTTTTTTTTAATCTTTCCTTATTCTATCTAGAACTGAATAAATGTATTGGTAATTTTAAAAAATGCACTGAATGTAAAAATCTAAAAAAAAAAAGTGATTCTCCTGTGTTTTTACCTATATTTTTTAGGGTGGTGATAGGATCTCTTGAAAAAAAATATCAAGATTGTGTAATCTTGTTTTTATACAGAATGCTGACACCGCCAAGCAGTTAACAGTCTCACAGCAAAACCAGGAGGAGGTGGCACGTATCAAAGAACAGCTGGAGTTTCAGATGGATCAAGTAAAGCGAGAATCTGAAATAAAGGTTAATTAAAAGAACTTGCATTTTTTAAATCATTAGGTGCTTGTTCCCACTTGCGTGCTACTTTTAATTCATTGCTAGAGTGATATCAGATGCTGGTTACGACTTGCTTTTTAACTGCTTTTTAACTGCAAGATGGGGAATTGTCACCCTTGTGTTCAGCTTCATTCTTAGGTTTTATTTAACTTCAGAGAGTTTCATCTTTTTGACTTTCTCTTTCTGGTTTTTATTTTATTGCAGTGACTTCTCTAGTACCAGAAATGGCTTTGCTATAATACTTTGCCCCAAACTGACTTTCACTAACAGAGCATTGCAACACATAGCTTGTGTAACAGTTTTGCCCATACCATAAAAAATCATCATCGTTGGTTTGCTCATGCACACGTTACTAGCACGGTTATGGTTCAATTTTCTATTTTTATTTTATTGCATCCATGTACTTTAAATGGTCACTGATGCTGACTAAGCCACAGTTTACTACTTTGAATTGGCAGCTTTTCAGGGTACACTGTTAAGTCTAAAGCTCCTGTAACTACAACCCCTGGTAAAAATTATGGAATCACCAGTCCTTCAGTTGTTTATTGTTGTAGAAAAAAGCAGATCACAGACATGGCCAAAAACTAAAGGCATTTCAAATGGCAACTTTCTGGCTTTAAGAAACACTAAAATAAATTAAGAAAAATAATTGTGGTGGCCAGTAACAGTTAGATTTATAGAACAAGAACAGGGAATAAATTATGGAATCACTCAATTCTGAGGAAAAAATTATGGAATCACCCTGTAAATTTTCATTACAAACACTAACACCTGCATCAGATTAAATCTGCTTGTTAGTATGTAGGTAAAAAGGAGTGATCACACCTTGGAGAGCTGTTGCAACAAGTGGACTGACATGAATCATGGTTCCAACACCAGAGATGTCAATTGAAAAAAAGGAGAGGATTATCAAACTCCTTAAAGAGGGTAAATCATCACGCAGTGTTGCACAAGATGTTGGTTGTTCACAGTCGGCTGTGTCTAAAACATGGACCAAATACAAACATGGGAAGGTGGTTAAAGGCAAGCATACTGGTAGACCAAGGAAGACATCAAAGCGTCAAGACAGAAAACTTAAAGCAATATGCCTTGAAAACAGAAAATGTACAACAAAACAAATGCGGAACAAATGGGAGGAAACTGGAGTCAACCTCTGTGACCGAACTGTAAGAAACCGCCTAAAGGAAATGGGATTTACATACAGAAAAGCTAAAAGAAAGCCATCTCTAACACCTAAATACAAAAAAACAAGGTTACAATGGGCTAAGGAAAGGCAATCATGGACTGTGGATAATTGGATGAAAGTCATATTCAGTGATGAATCTTGAATCTGCATTGGGCAAGGTGATGATGCTGGAACTTTTGTTTGGTGCCGTTCCAATGAGATTTATGCAGATGACTGTCTGAATAAAACATGCAAATTTCCACAGTCAATTATGATATGGGGCTGCATGTCAGGTAAAGGCACTGGGGAGATCTCGGCTGTCATTAAATCTTCAATAAATGCACAGGTTTACATTGAAATTTTGGACACTTTTCTTATCCCATCTATTGAAAGGATGTTTGGGGATGATGAAATCTCTTATCAAGATG
This sequence comes from Aquarana catesbeiana, assembly GCF_042186555.1. Lineage (NCBI taxonomy): Eukaryota > Metazoa > Chordata > Amphibia > Anura > Ranidae > Aquarana > Aquarana catesbeiana. The sequence continues at coordinate 245,566,167 of NC_133324.1, read as the reverse complement.
ATAATGCATCTTGCCATAGAGCAAAAACTGTGAAAAAATTCCTTGAAGAAAGACACATAAGGTCAATGTCATGGCCTGCAAACAGTCCGGATCTCAATCCAATTGAAAATCTGTGGTGGAAGTTAGGCCCCTTTCACACTGGGGCGGTTTTCAGGCGTTATTGCTTTAAAATACCGCCTGCAAACCGCCCCAAAACAACCTCCACTGTTTGTTCAGTGTGAAAGCCCGAAGAAAAAATCTCCTGTCAGCCGCATCTTTGGAGCGGTGAAGGAGCGGTGTATTCACCGCTCCTGCCTATTGAAATCAATGGGACAGCGCGGCTATACCGCGGCAATACCGCGGCTATAGCCGCGCTATACGAGTGGATTTAACCCTTTTTCGGCCGCCAGCGGGGGGTTAAAACCGCACCGCTAGCGGCCGAATACCGCGGTAAAACAGCGCTAAAAATAGCACTGTTTTACTGCCGACGCCCCCTACCACCCCAGTGTGAAAGGGGCCTTAAAGAAAATTGTCCATGACAAGGCTCCAACCTGCAAAGATGATTTGGCAACAGCAATCAGAGAAGGCTGGAGCCAGATTGATGAAGAGTACTGTTTATCACTCATTAAGTCAATGCCTCAGAGACTGCAAGCAGTTATAAAAGCCAGAGGTGGTGTAACAAAGTACTAGTGATGTGTTGGAGTGTTATTTTGTTTGTTTGTTTGTTTTTCATGATTCCATAATTTTTTCCTCAGAGTTGAGTGATTCCATAATTTATTCCCTGTGCTTGTTCGATAAATCTAACTGTTACTGGCCACCACAATTATTTTTCTTCATTTTTTTTTAGTGTGTGTTAAAGCCAGAAAGTTGCCATTTGAGATGCCTTTAGTTTTTGGCCATGTCTGTGATCTGCTTTTTTTCTACAACAATAAACAACTGAAGGAACATCCTCAGGGACTGGTGATTCCATCATTTTTGCCAGGGGTTGTAGAAACAATCACATGCTTCCAACCTAACTTTCAACATTAATTCATGCCTGGGAAACAGCATGTCTGTTTTTCACTATAAGAATGAAAAAAGATGTTTCTACATAATGTTCTAATTTTATAGTTTAAAATGTTTTACCCATTTCCTCAGTAAGAAATACAATAATGGTCATGTTTGCACCAGTTTAGCTATGTTTGTACAGTATGTGTATCAGGAACTATTGAATTTATTTAAAACTGAACTCTAGGCAGATGTAAAATGCACAAATGCTGTTTTGTATTTATTAATTTTAATGTGTTTTTTCAAATGCATGCAGTATAAACATTCAAATATGAATGGGATTTACCTTTTTGCAGTCCACTGTTCAGTTTGTACAACAGAGCTCATAGAGGAAGGAGGGGAGAGAAGCAGCACAATGAGCCAATCTGGTGTTTTAGGTTGGCCATTGATGAGTATTTCTTTTTTATTGTTCAGCCAGCGGGTCTAGTGTAAAAAAAAAAGTGAACAGCTTCCGCGATCCAAACAAATTTGGTGGATGAAGGAGTCTCCTCCCTCCCCCCTGCTGGGACATTGTATTCTGACAGCGGGACCTAGCACTGTCAGAATACATTGATCAGTGGTTGCTGCTGCTGATTGATAAGTTTTCCAATTTGTCCTTTCAACAGAAGTTATCCTAACAATTGACTTCTGTTGGTGAGGGATGGCCGCACACTGATCAACTTTCACCCGGTCCCTGCTGAACCGGCTGTATTTCATCATCTATGGCCAGCTTTACAGTGCTTAAAACATGCTGAAGGGAGAGAGCAGAGTGACTTAGTGGTTGTAAAGGCAGAAGGTTTATTATCTTAATGCATTCTATACATTTAGATAAAAAACCTTCTGTGTGTAGCAGCCCCCCCTAATACTTGAGCCCTATCTCTATCCAGCGATGTGCACGAATGCCTCGGCCGTCCGGAACCCTCCCTCCTGATTGGCTGAGAAACAGCAGCAGTGCCACTGGCTCCCACTGCTGTCAATCAAAGTCAGTTCAATCCAATCAGGAGAGGGAAGGGGCGAGGGCAAACTATGGTTCCGTGTCTGGACACACACGGAGCTGCGACTGGGGTGCCCCCCATAGCAATTTGCACGCAACAGGAGGGAGGAGCCAGGAGAGCCGGGCGGGACCTGAGAAGAGGAGGATCCAGGCTGCTCTGTGCAAAACCATTTCACAGACCAGGTAAGCATAACATGTTTATTATTTTTAAAGAAAAAAAAATGAAACTTTAGTATCACTTTAAGCCTCATACATACCACAACCGTACGTTAAAAAACTGACAGTTTCAGTCAGAACCACTGTACTAACAATTCGATGTTAGTACAAAATCCCCCCCCCCACGCCAGAAAAGTCCGGTCAGCGCTCTCAGCGCTAATCTGGAGCCAGTAACATTTTTCTGCAGAGAATTTGTTTGATATCTCTAGATTAGAGCAATGTTCTACAGTGCAAGCAGCAGGAGAAGAATCTTATTTATTCTGTGTAGGGAGCTCTGTCATTTGAAGTTTAATTTTAGCTTCAGAGTAATTTTTGTCCATCTAAAACTGTCCAAAAATATATATATATCCTGTTCAAAGGGTGGCATTGCTGCATGGGCTATATTACACATTGAACAGCATTGTTGTACTAATAAAATAAAAAAAGTGAAAAAATCGTCAGTCTACTGACAGGTTCAAGATGTAATAAACCAAAGTTAAAGAGGGGGAATTGGATTGAAAACTGCTGTGTTAATGACAGACTAAAAGTGGGTCTACAGTCTGTTTTTTACCTTAGGCTTGGTTCAGACTTGTGCAGGTGGTTGCACCTGTTCCCACACCTGCAATCACCCACAGCCTCTTTTACAGAGGCACGGTGCTGCCGTTCATTCTTAATGGCACCCCCACACACCTACACACGCAGGGACCTTTTTCCTGCATCGTCTGCAGGTACAGCAGCCCATTCATTTGAATGGGCTGCTGTGTCCTTGCAAAAGTGAGACTCAGCAAACGCATAGGTGTAAACCTAGCAATTACAGTAATGCATTCCCTGCAGTAAGGTAAAAACACTCCACTGTCTCCCCTCCCTCCTATCCCTAAATACTTATCTGGCACCTCTCACCAATCCAGCGCTGTCCTGTCTGCAGCAATGCTCCTCCATTTCCTGGTCTTACAGGAGAGACGGGCAGCAACAGGAACCATAGACTCATGCTGTTGTCAGTTAAACTCCTGTGGGGTGTGTGGCTTTCTGGCTCTGTGTGTGTCTACGCACACATTCTGGCTCAGGAGTGCACCTGCATGGATGCCCCAAAGGACATGACTTGCTATGGGGCACCCACAGGAATAAGGAAAGGATAGCACTGGTGAGGACTGCCAAAAAAGAGGTATAATGTCCCAGAGGTGTTCTTTTGGATTTAGGTTAGGCGAGTGTGGGGGCCATTCAATGGTATCAATTCCTTCATCCTCCAGGAACTAGCTGCATACTCTCACCACATGAGGCCAAGGATTGTTGTGCGCCAGGAGGAACCCAAGACCCACTGCACCAGCGTAGGGTCTGGCAATGGGTCCAAGGATTTCATCCCGATACCTGATGGCAGTCAGGGTGCCATTGTCTAGCCTGTAGAGGTCTGTGCATCCCTCCATGGATATGCCTCCCCAGGCTGTCACTGACCCACCACCAAACCGGTCATGCCAAATGATGTTATAGGCAGCATAATGTTCTCCACGGCTTCTCCAGACCCTTTCACGGCATGTGCTCTCATCTGTAAAAAGCACAGGGCGCCAGTGGAGGACCAGCCAATTTTGGTGTTCGATGGCAAATGCCAATCGAGCTCCATGGTGCCGAGCAGTGAGCACACGGCCCACTAGAGGACATCAGGGCCTCAGGCCACCCTCCATGTGTTTCCGATGGTTTGGTCAGAGATATTCACACCTAGAGGTCATTTTGTAGGGCTCTGGCAGTGCTCATCCTGTTCCTCCTTGCACAAAGGAGCAGATACCGGTCCTGCTGATGGGTTAAAGACCTTCTACGGCCCTGTCCAGCTCTCCTAGAGAACTGCCTGTCTCCTGGAATTTCCTCCTTGCTCTTGAGACACAGCATGGAGACACCGCTAACTTGCTGGCAATGGCACGTATTTATGTGCCATCCTGAAGGAGTTGGACTGCTTGTGCAACCTCTATAGGGTCCAGGTATTGTATTGTGCTACCAGTAGTGACACTAACCCTAGCAGGGCCGCTGACAAGGGAGGGGACCAGTCCTCCTGTAGGGGGCACGAGCACACAGGGGGACCCACACAGGAAGGGGAGGGGGATTAGTGCTGGATGACAATTGTCTCTCTTCCTCCAGCAGCTGAAAGTCTGGTCTTTCCCCCTCTCCCTGCTTCCAGCTTTTATCTGCGGAGAAAGAGACGGTCATCCCTCACTAATCCCCCTCCCTGTGCGGACCCCCTTCCTCTCAGTACTTGCTCTGTTAGCTGTGCTCCTGAGTTTGTTATCCTTGTAACTTTGTTCTCTCTGTCCTCTGTCTCCCTGATCCCAGAGCCCAGCCTGTATTTTTTTTTTTTTTTTTATCTCGTCTTAATTTTTATTTATTTATTATTATCTTGTAGATTTAGCAGGAATTCTGTGATTTATTTTGCATTTGTGTCTGCTAATAATGATTTAATTGTATTTTTAGCGAAATATAGCTTAAATATTGTCTTGGTGGGGGGCCCTGTCCGGTAGTCTGTACGGCGCCCTGCAATTTCTATCAGCAGCCCTGAACCCTAGCCAAATGCAAAACTAGTGAAAAACAGTCATAAAAGATTAGTAGGGGGAAAAAATATCAGTGGCCTCCAACTGTAGATCATTCCTGTTTTGGAGGTCATCTCCTTGTTGCCCATCTAGTGCACCTGTTGTTAATTTCATTAACACCAAAGCAGCTGAAACTGATTAACAAACCCCTCTGCTACTTAACTGACCAGATCAACATCCCAGGATTTAAAACACTTAAAAACCAGCCGCCGCGGGCACTTCCGGGATGTAAGAGAGCGAGAGGACGCGTGCAGGCTGAGCTCCGCTCCAAACATCTATCCTGACACCTTCCAGCGCTGACTTTCAGCGCCGATTCTCCCGAGACTCGGCTGTACCCAGGCACCCTGGGAAAAAAAAAAGGCTCTCGGTGCACCGCGGGGTCCTACCATATCTCCGGGTAAGCTCCGGTCCTCCTCTGCCTCCTCTGCTTCCAGCACCGCTAAGCCCGCCGCTGCCGCCGCCCTCTTACCCACGAGGCTCCCTATAGGGAATATGTCGGTCGGCACACAGACGCTCCCTGACCCTGCTTCCTCATCTGCAGCCTCTCATGCAGCCTTTCATGCCGAGCTGCTGGCAGCAATTAAGGCAGGGAACGACCAAGTAATGGTCAAAATAGACCATTTGGCTTCTGACATCAGCCTAGTCCGGCATGATATGGACAAATTTAGATCTCGCTTTGCAGAGGCGGAGGGCCGGATTTCACAGCTAGAGGATGACACCAGAACAGATTCCAGAGATCTTCGTGCACTACAACTGCAGGTAAAGGCTTTGCAGGAGAAGTCGGTGGACACTGAAAATCTCATGAGGAGAAACAACTTAAGGATTATAGGTCTTCCTGAAAAAATAGAAGGTAATAAACCCGCTGAATTTGCGGAATCCTTCCTCATATCATTGTTGGATTTACCTGCCATGCCTCCTACATTTGTGGTAGAAAGGGCACATAGAATCCCGCCAACTCCTCCAATCCCTGGCAATCCCCCCAGGCCATTTTTATTAAGGCTCTTGAATTTCAGGGACAGAGACAGGATACTGGCAGCAGCTAGAGATAAACAAGAACTGCGGTTCAATAACGCAAAAATTATGTTGTTTCCTGATTATTCTCCTGAGGTTCAGCAGCGACGCCGGGCCTTTACTGAGGTCAGAAGACGCCTAAAAGATAAGGGCCTCAAGTTCAGTCTACTATACCCCAGCAAGCTCCGAGTTGTAGAAGGTGACCGAGTACACTTCTTTGCTGTCCCGGAGGCCGCTATATCCTGGCTAGATGGCCGTGGGTGATACATGTAGTGCGGGTAATATTCTTACCATTATAGTTCCTCTGTACAGGTCTAGAGAGGGGGAAGAAAAGAAAGAGAAAAGAAAATTTTTTTTTTTTTTCTCTTTTCTCGTGTTTTTCTGGATCCAATAAATGCACTTTACCTGGAGCCGGACTGCTCAGCCTCTTGGATTTGGATTGCCTCTTTACATCGAGAGTCAAGCCACAACTCAAATCCTTCACTTGCTTTTTTGACCTATTTGAACTCCCCCCCCCCCCCCCTTTCTCCTTTTTTTTTTTTTGTGTGATATTCCCTCTTAGGGGTATATCTACAATCTATAGTTGTAGTATTTGTTTTTTCTTTTTTTTTTTTTGGGGGGGGGTAAAACTATTCCTAATTCTCCTCTCTTTTTTTTCTTTTTTTTGGAGAGGAGATGGGACTTAGTAGGATAAGCACTATGTGCTTGGGTATTTTTTGTTTTATTTTGTTTCTTGTTGTTGTCTTAGTTTGTATAAAGTTGCTTCAAAGATTTAACATTGCTGGTACAAGTTGGTATAATTTAGAGACTTTGCTGCTTGTGAGTTACCCTAAATTGTGTTCCTCCTGTCAACTTTTTTGGTCATGGCTCTTTAAACCTACATGGCTACCCCCCTAGCTGAAAAATTTTCGGTCCTTTCGTGGAACGTCAGAGGCCTCAATTCCAAATTCAAACGGGCATTGCTGACAAGATATTTAAAAACCCACTCCCCACATCTTATTCTTTTACAGGAAACTCATCTCACAGGCAGCAAGGTTTTAACCCTTAAAAAACCCTGGATCCAGAGGGCCATTCATGCTACTTACTCCTCTTATGCTAGAGGGGTTTCAATTCTAATACATAAGAAATTTTCCTGTGTGATTGAGGATGTGTGTACGGACCCCCAGGGCAAGTTTGCAATTGTGGTGCTTTCACACTGGTCTCAACGATACATAATTATAAATATTTATATCCCCCCACCCTTTACACATGATTTGTTATATAAGGTCTTGGAAAAAGCTGCTTCCTTTTGTCCGGGGAAATTACTAGTGATGGGTGACTTTAACTCTACTATTTCCCCAGACTTGGACAGACCTGTTCTATCTAAGAACTATAGCTCCGATCTATCTACTTGGGCTCAGGCAACGGGGCTGCAGGAGGTTTGGAGATGGAAACACCCGGCCACTAGAGCATACTCATGCTTCTCGGCCTCTCACAAGACTGCCTCACGAATTGATTTGGCTTTCTCCAACCCGGCTCTGCTGACAGACGTAATAGAGGCCAAGTATTTACCTAGTGGGCTGTCTGATCATAGCCCATTGGTAATCGAGTTTCGCTCACCTGCATATCGTGATGCGGCCCTGTGGAGGCTGGGGGCCACAGTGGATTTCTCACCCTGAGGTAGCTGACATTATTCCACCTAGATTAGCAGAGTTTTGGGATCTTAATGAAGGCTCTTCATCTCCACAGATGGTTTGGGATACATTCAAGGCCTATACTAGAGGGCAATATATTTCAATTATTGCAAGTGTCAAGAGGCAGCAAGGCCAGGAAACTCATAGGCTACAACAGATAGTAGAGGATCAAACAGTTACCTATAGCGCAGACCCCACAATAGCTAATTTTGATGCATTAAGTGCCGCCCAGAGTTCACTAAATTTACATTTGACGGAGGTTACGCGATTGGATATGCATAAAGGAAGGCAGCGTTTTTTTGAGCAGGGAGACAAAAATGGTCGTTTCCTGGCTATGCTGGCGCAGCATGAACATCCATTTACAGTGGTTTCTAGTCTGCGGTCTCCAACCGGGGACACGGTGACCTCTCAGTTAGAAATTCTACAAATGTTTAATGTCTTCTATGAAACGCTCTATACCTCTGCCCTTCCCCCCGACTTCCAGCCAGAGTCGTTGCAAAATCTCTTAGATCCGTTGGCACTTGGCTGGTTGTCGGATGAGGAACGGGAGTCGTTGGTACGCCCTTTTACGGCCTCAGAGGTTTTAAAGGTCATACGGTCCTTCCCCATAGGAAAGGCGCCAGGGCCTGATGGCCTACCAATAGATTTCTATAGAGCACACGCAGCACTATTAGCACCCATATTAGCTCAATTGTATACTGTCTGTCTGTCCAAGGGTGATCTGCCCCCTTCAATGCATCAGGCCTATCTTACTCTGATCCATAAGGACCCCAAGGATCCAGAGTTATGTGCCTCATATAGACCAATTGCCTTATTAAATAATGACTTAAAAATTTTAACCAAATTGCTGGCTACCCGCTTATACCCACTGCTACCCACGGTTATAGACTCTGACCAAACAGGATTTATGCCTAAAAGGTCCACTGATGTTAACCTTAGGAGACTCTTCACCAACATCCATGCCCAACATAATAATTCTGGTACAAGGGCCATAGCCCTATTAGATATAGAAAAGGCGTTTGATACAGTAGAGTGGCCCTTTTTGTGGGAGACCCTACGTAGAATGGGTTTTCCACTACGGTTTATATCATGGTTGCAGGTGATCTATAGGTGTCCAACTTCATCGATACGCCTGGGTTCCAGACTCTCAACTCCATTTCGACTTTTCCGGGGAACCAGACAGGGTTGCCCTCTCTCTCCGGCTTTATTTGCTATAGCCATGGAGCCGGTTGCAGAGGCCCTTCGCACATCGCCTCATATTAAGGGGCTCCGTATTGGCATGCTAGAGGAGAGGGTAGCCCTGTACGCGGACGATATGGTTCTGTTTCTCGGGGATGCGGGTCCATCACTTCAGGGTGCATTGTCACTCCTCAATACATTCTCCACAGTAACGGGCCTTCGGGTTAATTGGTCAAAATCCACTCTATTTCCAATAGATCAGGCAGCAAAAGCCACATCCTCCCCAGACAGCCCATTGAAATACCTTGGGGTCCATGTCTCCGCACAAGCCTCAGACTTCCTTAAATTAAATTTAGAGCCGGGAGTGGGGGACATGAAAGCCAAACTTAAGGCATGGAATAACTTGCCCCTGTCGGTTTGGGGAAGGGTTAACTTGCTCAAAATGAAGGTCATTCACAAATTCATTTATTTATTCCGTCATTCTCCGCAGTGGATTCCTAAATCCTTTTTCACTAAATTAAACCAACGCTTCTTGGAGTTTCTCTGGGGCCCCTCACCACCCAGATATAAGCTATCGACATTGATCGACATTGATGAGGCCACTGGCACAGGGTGGCATGGCTTTTCCGGATTGCTATAAGTATTTCTTGGCGACACAGCTTGTGACAGTGACCTGGTGGTTAAACCCCGATAAAACCAACGCGGCCTCCGCTCTGGAGGCCACGGTGGCGGGCTCCTGGGAATCTCTTTGATACTTAATTTATAGAGGCCCAAGCGCCCCATACTTACTAACCCCTATCTATGCTTACTACCCTACGGGCCTGGAAAATGGGTTTAGTCATCGAAAAATATACTCAGACTGAAATTTCCCCTAATGCTCCTTTATGGTTAAACCCTAACTTGCCACATTTCCATAAACTTATAGACCCTCAGGCATGGAACAAATACGGTATAAAACTAATCTCACAAGTGGTGTCTCACACCTCATTGCTTCCTTTCCGCCAGCTTTCCTCTCAGTATAACCTACCGCAACATTACCAGTTTCGCTATTTTCAACTTTTGCACGCATTTGAAGCTCAATTCCCACATTCCTCCTGTATTCTAACTCAGTCTAAGCTGGAGAACACACTTAGATCCGGTTGCACTAAGAAACCTACATCGTGCTTATATGCGCATCTGGTCTATGTGTCTTTGCCACCGCTAGACGGCCTTTTGTCTCGCTGGCAGCGTGATATTCCCGCTTTAGACAGCGACGATTGGGATGATGTTTGGGATTCTCCCTTTAGGTCGCTAGTTTCTATACGCGACAGATTAGTGCAATTTAAAATAGTACATCGGGCGTATTTCACTCCACACAGACTTCATTTGATAAATTCCGCCCACTCTCCTGAGTGTTGGAGATGTGGCTCCACCCCAGGAGATTTTTCTCACATTTTCTGGCATTGCCTAAAGATACAACAATTCTGGGGGGAGGTTCTTGCTTTAACCAATAAAATTGCATCGACTAATCTACCACTGTCAATGGAGATCTGCATGTTGGGCCTAATAAAAAATCTAATTCCCACTACAGCCAAACGCACGATGATTGGGTTGCTTCTATTCTATGCTAGGAAAACCATAGCACTTCAATGGAAAAAAACCTATCCCCCCTCAAGTGCTCAGTGGAAACGTCTGGTTAATGACAGTCTTCCGTTATATAAAGATACCTACGCCAATAGAGGCTGCCAGTTGAAATTTGATAAAGTTTGGAGTGGGTGGTTGGAGGAAATGAATATTGCCCAGTGAGGATTGATTAGCCCTAGTCATTACACCATAGAATTGAGGAATAAATGTAGCCTTTGGTTAATAATTATCTGTTTCTATAGGCCTAAAAAAAGGGGGAAAAAAAAAAAAAAAGAAAATTTTTTTTTTTTTACATTTTTTAGTTTTTTTTTTTTTTTTTTCTTTTGATTACTTCAACCAAAGCCTACCTCTTGGCAGGAGGAAAGCGATATTTGTATTCCACGTATGTGTCATAGCGGTTACTCACTTTGACTATCCGATGTACTTGCAGTTATACTTGTACAAACTAAGCAACCAATTGTATATGTTTATATGTTTTTTCTCTTAAAACTTGAATAAAAATAAATTGGAAAAAAAAAAAAAAAACAGCCGCCGCAGTTCTACTGCGGTAGGTTGGCTCTATTACGTGAATCGCCATCATTGTACGTCGCTTCGTGTAATAGATATAGCAGGCGCAGATCCCCGTTCTGACAGGGGAGCGAAGAGTGATTGTCTATTCTTGGTGATTAAGAACAGCGATCTCTCTCCTCCTCTAGTCAGCGCAGCCCCCATTCAGTTAGAAACCTCTCCCGGGGAACACATTTAACCCTTTGATCGCCCTTGGTGTTAACCCCTTTCCAGCCAGTGACATTTATACAGTAATCCGTGCATTTGTATAACACTGATCGTTGTATAAATGTCACTGGTCCCCAAAAAAGTGTCCGATCTGTCCGCCGCAATGTCGCAGTCCCACTAAAGATCGCCGCTATTGCCGTAAACAAAAATATGTAGAAGAGTATATATTGGCCTAAATAGAGGAAGAAATTTGTTATATATTTTTTGGGGATATTATAGCAAAAAGTAAAAAAGTATTGTGTTTTTTTTTTTTTCAAAATTGACGCTTTTTTTTTTGTTTATAGCGCTAAAATTAAAAACCATAGAGGTGATCAAACACCACCAAAAGAAAGCTCTATTTGTGGTACAGCGTCGCATGACCACGCAATTGTCAGTTAAAGCGATGCAGGTTAATTGACTTGATGCTATACTCTGATTAACCACTTGCCAACAGGCTCACGCTGATATACGTCAGCAGAAGGGCACGTACAGGAAGATTAACGTACCTGTACGTTGCCCTTTAAGAAGCGGTCTGCGCGCGCGCGCGCCGCAACCTCCATGAGTGTGATCGCGGGTCCCGAGGAAGAACGGGGAAAATGCTGATGTAAACAAGCATTTCCCCATTCTGCCTAGTGACAGGATACTGATCACAGCTCCCTGTAATCGGGAGCGGTGATCAATGTTGTGTCACACATAGCCACACCCCCCCACAGTTAGAATCACTCCCTAGGACACACTTAACCCCTACACTGCCCCCTAGTGTTAAACCCCTTCACTGCCAGTCACATTTACACAGTAATCACTGCATTTTTAATTGTATTGATAGCAATATAAATGTGATTGGTCCCAAAATCGTGCCAAATGTGTCCGATCTGTCCGCCATAATGTCGCAGTCACGATAAAAATCGCTGATCGCCGCCATTACCAGTAAAAAAAAAATTATTGATAAAAATGCCATAAAACTATCCCCTATTTTGTAGACGCTATAACTTTTGCGTAAACCAAACAATAAACGCTTATTACGTTTTTTTTTTGTTTGTTTTTTCACCAAAAATATGTAAAAGAATACGTATCGGCCTAAACTGAGGGAAAAAAAAATTTTATATAATTTTTGGGGATATTTATTATAGCAAAAAGTAAAAAATAATGCATTTTCTTGTCAAAATTGTCGCTATTTTTTTTGTTTATAGCGCAAAAAATAAAAACCGCAGAGGTGATCAAATACCACCAAAAGAAAGCTCTATTTGCTGGGAAAAAAGGACGTCAATTTTGTTTGGGGGCCACGTCGCACAACCGCACAATTGTCAGTTAAAGCGACGCAGTGCTGAATCGCAAAAAGTGCTCTGGTCTTTTGGCAGCCAAATGGTCCGGGGCTTAAGTGGTTAAAAAGTGTTTTTTTTTTTTTTTTTTTTTGTGCAGTATGTGTGTATGTATATGTACCTGTATGTGTGTGTGTGTAATATATATATATATATATATATATATATATATATATGTATATATATATATACACATTTATATTTGCTTTTGTCCAGTTCTAATTTAATTTGCAATCTACTCAATTTACTACAGTTTCTTTATGGAAAATACCTAGACATTAAACTTGTCTGCTTACATGTTTGCTTTTCTTCACATTTTTTACAGTTGGAAGAACAAACTTTTCAGATTGAACAGCTGAAAACTGAGGTTGAATCAAGAAAGGAAGATCTGACAAGATTGCAGGAGTCTCTGGGAAGTAGTCAGCAGGTACATTACTCATGTCACACGTAACTGATTGGTAGTTCTGGTCTGTGAAGTCGTCTTGGCTACTGTTAGTGTTTGTATCAGCTATGTGTTTAAAGGAGCTCCAGCAAGCAAATCTCATTCAATATGTAGCTTTGCACAGCTGTGTATACACGCACACACTACAGTTTACAGCTGTGTTTCTCAACTCCAGTCCTCAAGGTGCCCCAACAGGTCATGTTTTCAGGCTTTCCATTATTGTGCACAGGTGATTTGATCAGTTTCACTGCCTTAGTAATTACCACAGCCGTGTCATCTGAGGGAAATCCTGAAAACTGACCTGTTGGGGCGCTTTGAGGACTGGAGTTGAGAAACACTAGTTTACAGTAATGCAGGCATGTTCATGTAGTAAAGCACTGCGCAAACTGTTGGTGCTATGTAAATGTTGTATAATAATAATGGTGTGCAGCTAGTCGTTATGTGGTATATCCCCTCCTGTGTATGTACAGTACTTAAGTTATAGGGGTGTAGAAAACGTAGCAACGCTCTTGGTAAATCATTTTAGTCTCTACTTCCAAATTTCCAAAATGTCAGTGGAAACCTACTTGCTGGGACAGTCAATAACTGCTGAGGCATGTGCCTTTGTGGAGCAAACCGACATGCAGTGATGGGGGATTGTTCTGTCAATGTAAAAATACAACAGAAAAACACACATACTTCTGAATAAGTAACACCTGCATTAAAAATAAACTTTCCTAATTGTACAGGACATTAGGCTTAGTCATAGATTTATATGCGGCTACCTTCAGGTGATTGAACACTGACAAACAGAACTGTTAGGACCCCATATAATTCTTTTCCACTCAGCAGCAATCCTCTTTTTTTTTTTTTTTGCTAGCAGTGTATGTCGTCTTCCAATTGATGGGGATTATTCATTCTTTTTGTTATCTTCCTGAATTTCTGCTCCGCACCCTGCGTAGGTTAAGGAAGGCACTGGGCCAGCCTGTAAAGTCCTTTAAGGCACTGGTTCCTGTTAGGAGCTCCCCCTTGGCACATTGTGCAGCATGAAGAGCTAGCCACAGAGTGCTATACAGGTTCAGGGTGAGTGAAACGGGGAACCACATTCCCTGCTAAATATTTGGCCATGATGATCTGCTGGATGGTAAACCTCCCCAATTGTGTCCCTTGGCCATCCATTTCCTTCTCTATATGGGCTTTGGGATCTGGCTGTGTTTTTCACTCTGTTGTTGGAGCTGGTGTGTTTTTTGTCCTTTACAAGAAAAAAAAGAGAAGTAAAGAGAAAGGGAAAAAAAGGTGTGAGTCGGAGAGCCTGTGCTGCCATTCTCTGTCACTCCCCTATGACAGTGTCTCTCATTCGTTCTTTTTGGGCAGGGAGGAAAAGATTATCGCCCTCTGGGAAACCTCTAACCTTAGAGGCTGTAAATGGCACACTTTGGTGTCTCCTCCTTGTTCTATCCCAGACTCTGATTTGGCCCCAGCCTTATTAAAAGCTAGGGAGGAGAAGGAGATTTTATGACGATGAAGGTCTTCTTTCTTCTGATTCAAAGGATTCTGCATGAGAGGAGGCCTATTCAGACATTTTTCTCCTAAATTCAGGGGCACCATATCTGTCTTGGTGGACAAGGTGAATTCCCGTTTTTAAACCTGGAGCTTCCAGAATTTGTCCAACTTAGTTACAAGTATGGTTTCAAAAAAGGCTCTTAAGCCGTCTAAGACCTTTTTAATACAGTCTGTAGTTAAGGAAGCTTTATATGGTTGACTGGCTGCGTCCTGCGTTTTTGTACCTCCGAAGTTATTTTCTCAGCAATACGCCTTTGGGAAAAAAAAAAAAGAGAGCAGTTCCTCTTGTTCCTCTGACCATTTTGGTTGAGGATGTTCTGGTTTTCAAGCATGCAGTAGGCAGAAACTTGAAGGGAACCAAAAACCCCAGTGCCCATGACCACTTTGTACCGTAAATATAGTCATAGTGCTGGAAATATATGCTCAAGGCCCCCCAACTGAATGTCAATAACAGTACTTTTATTAAAACCATAGTTACTGGATCAATAATGATAGTTGCATCAAAAATATCAAACTGTCATCCTGTTACCATTGCACTGTGGCTCTGATGGAAGCAAAGACCCCACATGCAGGCTGAGGGAGTGGATGGAGTGCCAATAGGAGGCCCCAGGGCCGGGATCACTCAAGCCAGTGTTACGCATCCGAAGTGACATTGTAAGGACCGATAGGAAGCCACAGGAGAATGGACATGTAAAGCAAGCTGATTTGGTTGCCGTGACCATGCGTTTCACCACTCCATCTATCTCCATCCGCTATCTTAGCCTGCATGTTGAGCTTCTGCTGATACTGGTTTCAGACCTGGGGGTCCTAACAGTTCTGTTTGCCAGTGTCCAATCACCTGAGGGTAGCAGCATATAATCCAGAGTATTCCTAGCAGAATTTAAGTCAAAATTTTCAAATGCCTCTGTATAAACCTTTGTTTTTTTTATTATCTCTTTGCAAGAGGCACTTGACTATGCTTTGGCTGTTATTTCAAAATATATTCTGCTTGCTCCAGCTATACCTACATTTTTGTTGTGTTTTGTTTGGCATGTATCAGATTGAAACTTGGATTGTCAATGGATATTTATTTAAATATCCAATATATATGCCATGCCCAAAACTATGTCTCCACCAATTGGTTTTATATATATATATATCCAAAAATTTAGTTTTACACCTTTTGTGAAGCAAATTAACAAAATTTCCTCAAACCTTTTTTGCTAGACATCCTTTTAGTTTGTAGTGTGAACACAATTTTGTTTTCTGAATGATACTGTACCTTTTTAAATTAAACCTGTAATAAACCTCACCTTTTTTTTAAATTTTATTTACCCTGCAAGACAAATGCATAATTATGAAACACTTACCTTAGAACAAAGCCCTGGGCTGACAGGGCTTTCATCTTCATCCGGTCTTCATTCTGGGTTCACCGCCTGATTGGCCGCGCTGTGATAACGTCACTCCTGTGCATCACGGACTGCGGTAGGGAACTCTGAATGGGCGGCACGGGTATGTCCCTTCAGAGCACATGCAGTGTGAATATCTCCAAAACCTTGCAGGTTTAAGAGATATTCACTGTACCTACAGGTGAGCCTTATTATAGGCTTACCTGTAGGTACAAGTGCCAAAAAAGACTTTACTACCATTTTAAAGCTGTACTCCTGGTTTGATCTTACAACCCCAATTCCCAAAAAGTTGGGACGTTTTGTAAAATCTACATAAAAACAGAATTTAATTATTTGGAAATCTCATAAATTTGTTCACAATGGAAAATAGAATACATATCAAATGTTTAAACTGTTAAAGTGTACCATTTTAAGATAAAAAATAAGGTCATTTTGAAATTGATTGCTTTTTTGGAGTCAGGGTTGTATCCCGCGTAACCACTTCCGGACCGCCACGTGCCGATATACGTCCTAACTTTGAAGAGGAGAATCGTTGTTATGGCAGCAGCTAGCTGCCATAACCCCGGTATCCTCATCTTTGGCCAGCGGTCCGGTTTCTGATAATGGTGGTCTCTGTGGTGTATTCTCTGCGAGATCACTTTTATCTGGTGCCCTCCGCCGCTTACCGGAGCCGTCGGCAGAGGCGATCGTTTCCCCTCTTTTTTGCTGGGTATGGAGACGAGTGAGGGGAAGATGGCCCCCAACCGTCTCCATACCATTGCAGGGCGGAAGCAACGTCAAAACGTCACTTCCGTCCATAGCTCTTAAAGGGCCATTTTTTTTTTTTTAAATGACAATGACATGTTTACATTCCTTGTAATAGGAATAAAAGTGACAACATGTTTTTTTTATTTTTACACTGTTCTTTTAAAAAAAAAAAAAAAGTAAAAATAAGAAAAAAAACATTTTTAAACGCGCCCTGTCCCGCCGAGCTCGCGTGCAGAAGTGAACACATACGTGAGCAGCTACCGCATATGAAAACAGTGTTCAAACCATACATGTGAGGTATCGCCGTGATTGGTAGAGCGAGAGCAATCATTCTAGCCCTAGACTTCCTCTGTAACTCAAAACATGCAACCTGTAGAATTGTTTAAATCTCGCCTATGGAGAGTTTTAAGGGTAAAAGTTTGTCGCCATTCCATGAGCGGGCCCAGTTTTGAAGCATGACATGTGTATCAATTTACTCAGTGTAAAATTATCTTTCACAATATGAAAAAATTGGGCTAACTTTACTGTTGTCTTATTTTTTAATTCAAAAAAGTGTATTTTTTCAAAAAAAAGTGCGCTTGTAAGATCGCTGCTCAAATACGGTGTAACAAAGTCTTGCAACGACCGCCGTTTTATTCTCTAGGGTGTTAGTAAAAAAAATGTATAATGTTTTGGGGTTCTAAGTAACTTTCTAGCACAAAAAAACGGTTTTCAACTTGTAAACAACAAATCTCAAAAGGAGGCTCGGTCATTAAGTGGTTAAACACATAACTAGTCTGGATGGGAAGAAGATATACACAGCTCCAGGTAACGAAATACCTCTACTCCACTACCTCTGGACATGGAAAGGGTGCTGGCCCTGCATGCATCAGGAAGCATATAGTGAAAAGTCTGAATGGCCGCACTCCCATAAAATCACCTTTATTATTCCATAATAGAAAAACGACCATCCTGACTGCCAGCACTCCTAAGTTCAACTAATTATGGGACCCTTGGTTACAGATTCCTTTGGCCCTTGTGTCCCTGCAGATATTCCCAAAAAAAAAAAAAAAAAAAAAAGTTTGTTCTCAGGTATGGGGCTTGGCAAGAGTATGGATCCTAAGTTTAACAGCCTTTGTAATTTATACTAGGCATATACCTCAACACGTTAATGTTTATCAAGAGTAATGTTTATCAAGAGTAATGATACTCTATTTCTGCACTTAATGCTTGTTTGTTAACTATGTGCCTTTGTACAGATGCTGATTCTCATTTAGCCGTTCTTGTGGAAATGTATGACAACTATTGTACACTGTGATGAAGTTCATATTATTCTATTTGGATTGGTGTTTTATTTTTATTTCCTTTTGTTTGTAAAACAATAAAACTTTCAATAAAAAGTTATTTGGAAAAAAAAATAACTGTACTTTGGTTGTCTTCGAATTTTTAGTCTGAATCTCACTTGATGTCAAAATTGGCAACTCTTGAAGCTGAGAAGGATTCATTGCAAAGTCTTCTGACCTCTAAAGAGTCTGAACTGCTATCAGTCAAGAATGTGGCTCAGGAGACAGAGTCCCTATTTAGCGAAGAGCAGGAGAAAAGAGCAAGCGAAATACGAGACTTGCATGAAAAACTTGACAAAAAGGTACTGTAACTTCACAATCCTATAATTAGCATCTCATCAATGCCTCGTTCCCTTACTGTGCTTATAGTATAAACTTTTACAAGGGCAGTTAAGTTGTCTGACATCTTGTACTATAAAAATCGTTATAGGTATGATGCAGATATTCAAGTAGGCGTTTTATACCACCTTTAAATGGAACTTATCTTGCCTTTATTTTAACAGCAACATGTAACCTTCATCAGTGAATCTGATTATCTTTAAGTCTTCATGTACACAGGATGTTTGAAAACCTCTTCTGAACGCTGGAACTTGACAGCTAGTAACCATTTTGCCACTTTTACATGCTGCGTTTATGTGTGTTTAGCGGCGCTCGTGAGCATATTTTACAGATCAGTAGACCCTGCCCACAATGCAGGAAAAAAATCTCTCTCTCTCGTGCTTATAAACATGAATTACATGCTGTTTACAAGCATTTGGTGTTTCAAATGCCACTAAACTACCGTCCTGAATGTGATTTTTTGCTTTAAAAAAATGCTTCTATGTGCACGTGTATTTGTGTGTGTGTGTGTGTATGTGTATGTATATGTATGTATATATATATATATATATATATATATATATATATATATTGTGGCTCAAGCTCAGGGAGGAGAAACAGCAGCACACTAATCTTCCCAGTGAATGGCTGTGACATTTCTTAACACTTATTTCGGTATACATAAAAGCAGATATGGGCTGCACTCCAGACTCGGCAAACGTGGCTATCTGTGTACTTTTACATAGATTTTCTGCTCCAGGGACATAAGTATAGTCTTGGACAAGAGCTGGAAGCTATTTGAAAATCTAACAAAAGTCTATTTTATGCATAGGGAAAAAAATTCAAGTACTATTACAAATTTGTGTTTTTAGTTCTTGTAAGTACTGTGATATAAAGATACCTTTTAGGACCTGTAGGAGTTCACAGATATGGAATGTCTGTTAAAAATAAAGAAAATCCATGGGTATGTGATAATAACCTTAGGATGGTGCCATGAAAAATAACATCAAAGATGCCAGAAAAAATAAAAAATATACCAATGTAAATAAATCAAAACTTATGTGTCAAGCAAGTGCACAGGGAAAAAAATTTCATTAGTATCAAGTGTCCAAGAAAACTTTTTTCTCTCAAGTTTCATCAAGTCCACATAGAAAAAAGTAAAATGAAAAGTATATCAATATAATAATGTCCCATAAAGTGACTCTTGTGATGATAATCCAGGTAAAACAAGGGTGAATTCATACACGTGCTCCCACCCTGTGTGACTGTGCTCACGTCAAATAGTGTGACCACAGAATAAAGCGGAGGTCCGCCGAAATTTTTTTTTTAAAAAGTCAGCAGCTACAAATACTGCAGCTGCTGACTTTTAAAATAAGGACGCTTACCTGTCCAGGTTGCCCGCGATGTCGGCACCCGAGGCCGAACCGTCCCTCGGGTGCTGCCGTTGCCATCTTCGGTAAGGGAATCAGGAAGTGAAGCCTTGTGGCTTCACTTCCTGGTTCCCTACTGTGCATGCGTGAGTTGTGCTGCGCAATCCGAATGGTTCCTGCTGTCTCTGGGACCTGTGTGTCTCCCAGCAGACAGCGGGGGGACGGGAAGTAGCGTAAACCCCCTGCGGGAGTCTATGCCCAGAAGTGGGTGCAAATACCTGTATTATACAGGTATCTGTACCCCCCTGAAAGGTGCCAAATGTGACAGGGGGAGGGGGAGGGTTCCGAAAAGCTGAAGTTCCATTTTTGTGTGGAACTCCACTTTAAGTTTGGTCCACATAAGCAGTTGAACCACTTCTGGGCTCTAAGTAAAACAGTTTAGCAGGATCCCACGGGAAAATCCAGAGATGTTATCTTCAATTTAAAGTAAGAAAGAGGCTGGATAGTGCATTATAGTTTGATTATAAATTTATTTTAAATAAAAAACATCAGGGTACTCGCATTTCCTTGGTGCTTCCAGCGCACTATACAAAAACTATAAAAAAACAGTCAGTATAAAAATCCTTTCCAAACTTGTGTGTGTCAGCAGCTTACTCAAGTGAGCACGTAACTGTCTCATTCACCGTCCTGGCCCCTGACCTATGCATGATGACACAGGGCTACTCACTTTTCTTCCTCAGGGGGATCTGATTGGATGGTGGAGACTGCTGGAATATATACTATGTTGGCGGCCATTAAAGTGAAGCCGCGATGTGCGTCATTTTGTTGTAGGTCTACCCGAATGATAAACCACAACTGCGGCCATATTAATGAAGCCGCTGAACGCCAATACTGTTGCTAATTACAAACGCTATGAAAAACCTCCCTAAATACAGGATGGGGAGAACACACAAGAAAGAAGCCCCCTAGAGAGGAATAACCATTCCCCCATTCCCTAACTAATTAGTACAATAATGGTCCACTATTAATCCCACTAGTAACAATAGATATTAAAAGTCAGATCATAACGCACCATTAACCCCTCAATAATGTATCCCCCCTAAACAAGGGAAAACCTTGTCTGTACCATTCTCTAGTTTATTTCTGTCTTAATATTTGTTATAGTACATACATAGCTGGATCGTATCGCTCCAATAACTCCCTACCAATACTTCATATGGATAGCTAGTTAACAACATACAGCTAACAAAAAAGTCGACCCAGCATACATTACTCATCAATGGACATAGCTAAAAATATATGTATATTAAAAAATATATGTATTTTTAATAAAAAATATTAACCCCTGTTTCCCATTTTTTTTTATTTTTATAAAAATACATAAAATGTGTCTATAAAAAAGACCCATAAAACCTGCCCAACAAGGAATATTCTTTCTCAAAATAGGACAACTCTAAGATGATAATAGAATATAAAGTAAAAAATAAATAAATAACCCCCCCCCCCCCCCCCGAGGAAGATAATTAATTAAATCGATCAAAGAACAAGTGCGCAGTGTCATAGACTGTACCCTAATCCCAACTGAACTATATATGGAGGAAGGGTAAAGGCTGACTACGTAAAAGAGGGAGGAACCAATAATGTCACCCCCTCAATAATGGCAATAATATATGTTCATATAATTTTTGAACATGTCGACATATTTGTTCAAAATCTTAGGAGTAAAAACAGACTTGTTCCTGAGCCCTGTGTGGCTACCCTCCAATGATGCTCTCTCAATGGGATTTTGGGCATAATACTTTTTAACATTAAGTTTCCTAATAAATTTCTGGATCAAACTTATTCAGACCTTTTTGGGGGACATACTTAATCCCCTTAGCAAGAGTGATCAATTCTTCCCTAGTTACTTAATCCCCTTATCAAGAGTGATCAATTCTTCCATAGTTAAACTTGTCCCACTAAGATTATATATCCCTGAACCTAATTCTTCCGCCTTCTTTTTCTGTTGTACCCTTCTACCTGCTCTCCCTCCTCTCGTTCTACCTTTCTTCCTCCATGGGTAGAATCCACCCAACCCTTCTCTAAAAAAGAGTCACCATACTCAGTATCCTGGTCCCCTTCTTAGAGTGGTTGATATCTATTATGGGTCGCAACTTCATAAACATCCTGTGGAGGGTCCATTTGGTGTAGGTCTTTGGGGTTTAGGTGAGTAATACAGATAATCACCCTGAGGGGGACCCCTGTGAGGGGGGTCCCCCATAGGAATGGTAATCACCATGCAGGAGGCCCCTAAAAGGAGGGGGTCCACCCAGTTGGGGAGTTCTGTCCGTATAACCATGTCGGTACTGTCCCCCCTTTTAGGACCCCCCCCCCGGCATGGTAATTATCATTCCTATGGGGGACCCCCCCTCACAGGGGTCTGCCATAGGGTGATTATCCATTTTACCCACCTAAACCCCAAAGACCTAGACCAAATGGACCCCCATTGTTCTTTGATTTAATAAAATATTATCTTCCTCTGGAGGATTTTTATGTATTTTTTATTTTATGTTCTGTTATCATCTTAGAGTTATTCTATTATTTTGAGAAAGAATATTCCCTGTTGGGCAGGTGTTATGGGGCTTTTTTATAGAGACATTTTATATATTTTTATAAAAAATAGGAAAAGGGTTAATATAATTTTTTATTAAAAATATTTTTTTTTTTATTAAAAATATATATGGTCTTTAATTTTATTTTTAAATATACATATATTTTTCACTATGTCCATTGATTAGTAATGTATGCTGAGTCGACTTTTTTGTTGGCTGTATGTTGTTAACTAGCTATCCATATGAAGTATTGGTAGGGGGTTAATGGAGCAATACGATCCAGCTATGTATGTACTATAACAATGATTAAGACAGAAATAAACAAGAGAATGGTCTATACAAGGTTTTCCCTAGTTTAGGGGGGATACATTATTAAGGCGTTAATGGCACCATCCTTACATTTGTAAGGTTATTATCACATAGTGCTGCATTTTCTTTATTTTTATACTTTTTTCACAGATTATGGCATTGTGATCAATGCTAAGCGGCTGTGAATTGGCACTCTATCCAAATTTATATGATTTTTTTCACTGCACCTAATGGTAGTTGTAACCTTGGGTTGCTTTATGGTATCTCGCAAGATCTTTATTTATATGGATTGTCTGTTAACTAGAAGACTGCACATCATTTGTACTCATTGTGGAGGAGCACAGAGATGGTTAAACTTTATTTTTACACTGGTGTGTGTTTTCTAGACTGTTGATGAGCAGAAACTGTACCAGAAAATGTTGGAGGACCAGTTCAAAATAATTCAGGGAACAGTAAAAGAGGCTGAGAATATCATTCAAGATGCTGTGGCTAAGCTTGATGACCCTCTTCATATCCGCTGCACCAGTTCACCAGGTACTGTAGAGGCATTTATTGCATTGTTAAACTGTATGTTTTGTGAGGGCCGTGTTTTGTCTGCACGGGATTCCCGCACAAGTGTTCCGTACATCCGTGTGCAGGCTGGTCCCTTTCATGTCAATGAGGATGTAGCGTCTGCATGAACTTAGCGGCTGCTCCCAATTTGACATCTGTGTGGGTCCCCCAACGCACACTGTCTGCATTTGGGGACAAGCACCCACATTGATGACAGATTCGCAGCAGCTGCTGTATCCATGTAGCTGCTGCATCTCAATTGTCATGAATGGGATTGTCTGCACATGGATGTACAAAACAGCTGTACATCTCGTGCTGGCAAAACATGGCTCTCACATACAGTTGTATGCAAAAGTTTAGGAACCCCTGACAATTTCCATGATTGCCATTAATAAATATTTGGGTGTTTGGATCAGCAATTTCATTTTGATCGATCAAATAACTGAAGGACACAGTAATATTTCAGTAGTGAAATGAGGTTTATTGGATTAACAGAAAATACGCAATATGAGTCAAAACTAAATTAGACAGGTGCATAAATTTGGGCACCCTTGTCATTTTGTCGATTTGAATACCTTGGCACTGATTAATTGGAACACACAATTGGTTTGGTGAGCTCATTAAGCCTTGAACTTCATAGACAGGTGCATCCAATCATGAGAAAAGGTATTTAAGGTGGCCAATTGCAAGTTGTTGTTCTCTTTGACTCTTCTCTGAAGCGTGGCAACATGGGGGGCCTCAAAACAACTCTCAAATGACCTGAAAACAAAGATTGTTCTACATTATGGTTTAGGGGAAGGCTGCAGAAAGTTATTGCAAAGATATAAGCTGTTAGTGTCCTCTGTGAGGAACATAGTGAGGAAATGGAAGACCACAGGCACAGTTCTTGTTAAGGCCAGAAGTGGCAGGCCACATAAAATATTGGAGAGGCAAAGGCGAAGGATGGTGAGAACGGTCAAAAACAGCCCACGGACCACCTCCAAAGACCTACAATATCAACTTGCTGCAGATGGTGTCACTGTGCATCCTTCAACAATTCAGCGCACTTTGCACAGGGAGAAGCTGTATGGGAGAGTGATGCGAAAAAAGCCTTTTCTGCACACACGCCACAAACTGAGTCGCTTGAGGTATGCAAACGCACATTTGGACAAGCCAGCTTCATTTTGGAATAAGGTGCTGTGGACTGATGAAACAAAGATTGAGTTAATTGGACATAACAAGGGGCTTTATGCATGGCGGCAAAAGAACACAGCATTCCAAGAAAAACACTTGCTACCCACAGTAAAATTTGGTGGAGATTCAATCATGCTGTGGGGCTGTGTGGCCAGTGCTGATACTGGGAATCTGGTTAAAGTTGAGGGTCGCATGGATTCCACTCAATATCAGCAGATTCTTGAGAATAATGTTGAGGAATCAGTCAAAAAGTTGAAGTTACGCCAGGGCTGGATTATTCAAAAACACAACGACCCAAAACACTGCTCAAAATCTACTCGGGCATTTATGGCGAGGAACAAGTGCAATGTTCTGAAATGGCCATCCCAGTCCCCAGACCTGAATATCATTGAACATCTGTTGGCTGGTGCTCGGCAACCATCAAACCTAACTGAACTGGAGATGTTTTGTAAGGAGGAATGGTCCAAAATACATTCATCCAGACAGGGCCGGTACAAGGGGTGGGCGGAAGGGGCGGATGCCCTGGGCGGATCAATTTATTGCATGAAGGGGGGCGCAGCAGTGGCATACTAACTAGGGGGGGGTGTCAGGCGGCTCCTTCATCCTCCCCTGTATGAAACAGTGTGACATGCTGACAGCGCTTGGAGAGCTCAGGTGGACTGACCCATTGTCACAATGATGTGCGTCTCACTCTCTGTTAAACTGTAATAGCCCAGTGAGTACAACTCCCCCCCCTCCACAGAGATGGAAGAGGCTGCATCGGCTCTGCCCCCTCCCTCCCTCCCCTCTGTTTCTGTGTCCCGTCCATGCTCCGTGCAGTCCGTGTGCTGCCTCTGAAAGGAATGTGGGGGCGGGAACATTTAAACAAGTAGCCTCCGTCGGAACTAGTGTAAGCAACCTGGGAAGTGAGTTATCAGCACTGTCACTGTCACTTTGTCCAGAATCTGCTCGCTCTCTCCCAATCTTTCACTCCCCCTCTTTCCTCTGTTGTCCAGTAGCAGAGTCTTTCATTAACTCTATGCTAATAGTTGGCCCCATCATGTTCCTTTAGCCAGGGTTTTCACTAGTGTGATCAGAGACATTGCATGTGATTTGCACCGCATTGCTGTACAAATCACATGCAATGTCTGTGCAATGTGAATTCAGCCATACAAACTGTATGGCTGAAATCGCATTTGCACCGAAACTGTGCAGGACCCTTTTTTTGGTCTGCACTGGAATCGGATTGGATGGGTGTTTACACCTATCCAATCCGATTCCTGCACCATTTTACAGTTCTCACTGCAATCTGCAAACTGATCTGGGGATTCAATAATTTTACATTGACACCTGTAGCAGTTTGCAAAGGGCAACATGAACGGCCGACAAGCAACATGCAATGCAGGAATCCGCACTGGAATCGCTCCGATTTCTGCATCACATATATGTGAACCAGGACTAAGGATGATCTCCGGCGTGTTCGCATGCTGCACAAGCTGAGCCCGCCAGGAAGTCGGCAATGCGCTGCGCTAATCACAGGCAGTGGGACATTTCCTGATCTCTGCAGCCGCACATCGGGAAATGTCTCACCGCCTGTGATTAGCGCTGTGCAGTGCTGACTTCTTGGCGGGCTCTGCGCGTGCAGCATGCGAACAGGCCGGAGCTCATCCTTAACCAGGACTCAAGTGGGTTCACACTAATGCCCTGTGGTTCAGTTGCAGTGCTGGTGTATACACAGTTTTCCTGCATTTACCTCAATTTTCACTACAGTCCCACAGACTTCTATTAGGTTACACATTTTTGCAACATTTTCTGAAAGCGCACCAAATGTCCTCTATACTGAATCTTTGGTGTGCTTTCAGAAAACACAGTAAAATTACACAAGCTAATAGAATTCTGTGGGACTGCAGCTAAAAATGGGGATAAAATGCAAAAAAATGCGTATACGCCAGCACTGCGACAAACTCCAGGACACCAGTGTGAACCCAAAGGCTTCAGGGTGCTGTGTAATGTAAAGGAGTCCAGAGGTGCAGGGTGCTGTGTAATGTAAAGGGGTCCAGAGGTGCAGGGTGCTGTGTAATGTAAAGGGGTCCAGAGGTGCAGGGTGCTGTGTAATGTAAAGGGGTCCAGAGGTGCAGGGTGCTGTGTAATGTAAAGGGGTCCAGAGGTGCAGGGTGCTGTGTAATGTAAAGGGGTCCAGAGGTGCAGGGTGCTATGTAATGTAAATGGGTCCAGGGTGCTGTGTAATGTAAAGGGGTCCAGAGGTGCAGGGTGCTGTGTAATGTAAAGGGGTCCAGAGGTGCAGGGTGCTGTGTAATGTAAAGGGGTCCAGAGGTGCAGGGTGCTGTGTAATGTAAAGGGGTGCAGGGTGCTGTGTAATGTAAAGGGGTCCAGAATTGCAGGGTGCTGTGGAATGTAAAGGGGTCCAGAGGTGCAAGGAGTTGTGGAATGTAAAGGGGTCCAGAGGTGCAGGGAGTTGTGTAATGTAAAGGGGTCCAGAGGTGCAGGGAGTTGTGTAATGTAAAGGGGTCCAGAGGTGCAGGGTGCTGTGTAATGTAAAGGAGTCCAGAGGTGCAGGGTGCTGTGTAATGTAAAGGGGTCCAGAGGGGCGGTGGCAGAGGCTGCAGCTACAGTATTGTATTGTTGTATGGTTTTAAGTGTTTTCTGGTTTTGAAAGGACACCGACTCTTTCTTTATACCTTGGGGGGGGGGGGCGCAGTTTGCCATCTTCGCCCTGGGCACCAGATGGCCTTGTACCAGCACTGCATCCAGAATCCAGACACTACAGAATCCAGACATTACAGGCTATAGGAAGCTTCCAGAGGCTGTTATTTCTGCTAAAGGAGGCTCTACTAAATATTGATGTGATTTTTCTGTTGGGGTGCCCAAATTTATGCACCTGTCTAATTTAGTTTTGATGCATATTGCGCATTTTCTGTTAATCCAATAAACCTCATTTCACTACTGAAATATTACTGTGTCCTTCAGTTATTCGATAGATCAATTAAAATAAATTGCTGATCCAAACACCCAAATATTTATAAATGAAATGGAAATTGTCAGGGGATCCTAAACTTTTGCATACAACTGTAGGTGTACGCTTAAGGTCTCATGCACATGGGCGTATTAAAATACTCCTAGCTATACTGGATATTTCTGCTTGGAGATGGCAGTAAAATAAAGCATAAAATATGCTTGTTTTGGTGTGTAATAATGCGTGCGTTTATGTACATTTACAGGCATGTGGCATTGAGCTCATTCTACTGGCCAGAATATGAATTTATTCTGACCACTGAAATAAATGTACGTGCATACGCACATGTTTATGCATGTTTAGGATGCTCCTATATTATGCTCACAAGCTCTTCTCCAAATGCAGCTTTGATGCGTTTATTTTATGCCTCTAAATGCTGTTTTTAAAATACTAATCTAAACTCCTAATGTGCATGGGCACATATGCTAACAGAACTGCGTTTTAAGGCATAAAAAGTACATTAAAAAAATGCTGTACACTTGTGGTGTTATTTTTTTTTTTTGCCCATGTGCATGAGGCCTAAGTGCACCAGTGTGAAGTGACTGATATATTTATTCATAAGAAACGTATTTCTTATTTTGTTTGAACTGTGGTCCTATTTCTTTACAAAATTAAAGACAAAACACTCTAAACCAATGCTGCAAGTGTACGTGGATATTTGTCACCTGCATCTGTTTATTCCTTGGTCCCTTGAACATTAAGTTCTAACCATCATAATCCCCACCTCTGTGTTTCCTAACTCAGCAAGGGTTCTTTCCCACCTGTTGCATGATGTAGATTAACCACTTACCGCCCGTAGGACGTCTGCTACAGGCATCATTCAGATATCTTTCTTTTCAGCTGGCGATTCCCTCACACTCACTAGCAGTAGGGGACATCCACTGCACTAGGGTGCCTTTCTGGGCTCTCCCATGTGGTCGGGAAGCCGGATTGCCGATCGTGCGGTGGCACCGGATTACCCGGCCAGCTCTATGACCCTTCGGAGGCCGGAATCTACATAATGACATCGCTTCCGGCACTGACAGATGTAAACACTGCCAGTTTTTTGTCCTGGAAAGCAGTGATGTTTTTTTTTTTTGTTTTTTTTTTATCTCATGCTTTCCAGGGTAGAGGAGATATCTTGGGGTCTCATTGACCCCATATGTCTCCATGAAGAGGACCTGTCATGCCTTCTTCCTATTACAAGGGATGTTTACATTTCTTGTAATAGGAATAAAAGTGATCAAAAAATAAAGGGACAATGTAAAAATAAAATAATATTTTTTTTTTTAAAGCGGCCCCTTCCCCTCGTGCTCACAAAGAGAAAGTGAACTCATACGTAGATTTTCGCGACCGCGTATGTAAACGGCTTTCACACCACACACGAGTTATCCCCGCAAGCGTTAGAACGAGAGCAATAATTAAAGCACAAGACCTTCTCTGTAACTCTAATCTGGTAACCTGTAAAAATGTTTTAAAGGGTAGCCTATAGAGATTTTTAAGTACCGACGTTTGTTTTTTTTTTTTGTTTTTTTTTTTCATTCATTTAAGTGTATTATTTCTATTAAAAAAAAATGCGTTTGAAAAATTGCTGCGCAAATACAGTGTGACATAAATTGCAATGATCCTCATTTTATTCTCTGGGGTCTCTGCTAAGAATATATATATATATATATATATATATATATATATATATATATATATATATATATTATAATGTTTGGGGGTTCTGAGGAATTTTCTAGCAATAAAGTTATAGTTTTTACGTGTAGGAGAGGAATGCCGGAATTGGCCCGGTCGGTATGGAAGTGGTTAAAAATTGAGCAGGAAGAGTTGGATGACATAGATTAAAAATTTGAGCAGGAAGAGTTGGACAACAGCTGTGCAGAGGGTTTGTTGTTTCTGAGACATGATGGATAGATTTGCAATCTAAAAGTCTGAGGAGAGTATAGTCTTCAGTATTTATGGATTCACTATTCTTGCTTTTGTGAATGTAGGCAGAGACATATTTTAGTTGCGCAGCCTGTAAGTCACTCAGCAATAACTGCTAGAAAACATTAGTTATCGTATCAGACATTTCCCGACATATTTTGATGGAACTGAAATGGTGATTTCTTTAGTTTTATACTTGCATAGCAATGAAATGTGATGCAGTCTGCCAGTTCCAAGTGGGAGATTGTATTGGCTTTGCATAAATCTAGAGATAATACACAGCCTATAGAATAATTCTAGTGATAGAAATAAAACAAATATACCTTTATCCTAATAGTATCTTTCTGTATTCTCATATTGAATTCAAAATTAACTACTAAATCTGTTTTCTTCACAGACTACCTTGTGAACAGATCCCAAGCTGCTCTGGAGTCATTATCTTCCTTGGAAAATGGACATGCTAAATATGTACAGAATATGACAGGTGGGCTTCAGTGTTCAGATCTCTCTCTTATGCGGACTCTGTCATTTGTGGTTTAAGCTGGCCATACACAGTTCTGTTAATTCTGTGATCAATTTATTACTTTTTTTTTTTAAAGATTTTTTTTTTCTATTATTCAGAAGTGATCGTTTATATTGTTTTTGGTCATGTCATATTTCAAGTTATTTTTAGGACAAAATAAGTAATATTGTTCAGTGCTGAAATAGTTTTTATTACACATGTGAGGACAGCAGGTTTCAGCTTGGCAGATAACTCTCTAGATGTGTCCCCTTGGACCTAGGTCCTTATAGTGGTTCTAAAGTTTTTTTTATCTTAATGCATTGTATGAATTAAAGTGTAAAACCTTCCATGCTCAGCTCCTTCCCAGCCTCCCCACCCAAATACTTATATCGATCCAGCGCTTGCAAGCTCAGACAGCAGCAAGAGCCATTGGCTTCTGCTTATGTCAATCAAACCCTCTGAGGAGGGGTCGAGGCTGAGTTAAACTGTGTTTCAATAGACACATACAGCCTGGCGCGGAATCGGGCCTGCACAAGTTTCAACTCCATAACAAGTGGCTTGCTATGGGGGCACTCGGAAGGGAGGAGGAGCCAATAACACCGGCAAGGGACCCCAGAAGAAGAATTTCTGGGCTGCTCTGTACAAAACCATTGCACAGGGCAGATAAGTGTAACATGTTTTAAAAAAAACAAAAAGCTTTACAATCACTCTAAAGTACATCTAAAATCTTTAAAATATGACAGCCTGAACAAGTACCAGATTCAGATGCCATGCATGCAAGCACAAGCTCCATAAAGTAAACAAAAAAAATACTGGGCAGGGCTAGGAGCTGATTGTTGAGCACAAGCTTGTGAATTAGCATTGCTAAAAGCCACACCCCATGCACTATTCTTTCTCATCCCACTATAGTGAAAGCAGGAACAGGCTACGTGAGTGTGGCAATTCGGCTCTGATGTAATGAACAGTTTAGTATTGTTGCCACACCATCACAGTAAGATGCGTTAGGTGAACTTTACTGGGAAGCTCAGCAGGTATTTCTCCATCATCCATTGAGGGACATAAGTCAGAAACAGGTTATGCTTCAGCCAAAGGAAGTTGGGACACTGGCAAACACAAAAATTGTAAGCCAGCCCCTATATAACCCCTCCTCTAACTAGTGTGCCTCAGTTTTCAGTGAGTGTCCTAGGAGGTTGGGCATCTTTACAGCTAAGCTGAAAAAACTCAGAGCAAATTTCTTTATCGTACATCAAGGGACACAGAGCACCCTAGTAATCACTATGTGGTTATATAGGCACCTTCAGGTGATGGACACTTGTATACCCAATACAGGAAGTTCACTCCCTATATAACCCCCTCCTCCTACCAGGAGTACTTCAGTTTTTTCGCCAGTGTCTAAGGTGTTGGTCACGAGTGAAGATGTGCTCTGAGTAGCTTCAGGAGGGATCCTTGCTGGATTTAAACAGCCTCCACAGGCCGGATCCATCCAAAGTGCCACTGAGGCCAAGGTGGATGGTACCTGGGCCTCGTATACGAAGCAGGAGGTTTTGCCTGTAATGCCTCTTTGCAGGGCTGGACCCCAGGTCCCAGGGCTTTGGTCATGCTTACATTAACTAAAGCTTTTCCTGGCGGGGTGCTTTTACAAGTCCAAGGGAGTGGAACCCCGATAAAAAGGGACCCAATCCTTGAAGGTTTGCTAGCGCAGCCTGCCGTGATGGGTGAAGGTTGGAGATCTGTCTGTTTATTCAGCAGAATCCTGCGGCGGGCATAAGGTAAGGGAAGAAGCCTAGGAACTATAAAAGTCTACCTGTGGTTTTCTTCTTTAGGGAAAAATGTTGTCATGCCTTAATTCTCCACTGGAGGGAGTATGTGCACATACTTTAATCTGTTGTCTTCACTTCAGCTCAGTGTCAGTCTGTGTGTGGCCGCAGCAGCTTGCACAGGGGGATTCCTCTTGAGGTAAGACATCTGCCATGCTTTTCTCCCCCCTGAAGGGACCAAGAGGGTTAGGGAATCAGCAGTTGTTGTTACCCCTCTTGCAATAGAACAGCTTATTTATGCTGAATGGGATCACCCGGATAAGCATTTTCTCCCTCCAAAGAGATTCTCAGTTCTCTTTCCCATGGAGGAGATATTCACCAAAAAGTGGAATGTACCAACAGTTGACGCTGCGATTTCCAGTGTGAAAAAAAGTCGAACTTGTCCAGTAGACAATGCACAAATGCTTAAGGATCCAACAGATAAAAGGTTGGAATTCCTGTTTATGTCCTCTTTTTCTTTGGCAGGTGCCGTTAGCCTGTAGTCGCTGCAATAGGCATCTGTCAATCCCTAAAGGACCAATTTAGACAGGCCCTTAAATAGGTTGCTGTACAGCAAGCCTGGGATTTGGCCAAACTACCAAGAGCATTATGTTTTGCCGTAGACACCATTAAAGATTCTATTCACCAGGCGTCCCGCCTTACGCTTGTGCTAGTACACATGCGTAGAATCCTGTGGTTAAAAAATTGGTCAGCCGAAGCACCATGCAAAAAGCTCCTGACTGGTTTTCCTTTAAATGGGGATCGGCTATTTGGGGATGATTTGGACAAATACATCCAAACAATTTCAAGTGGGAAAAGTACTCTTTTGCCAGTCAAAAGAAAGAATAAAGGCCCTTCATTTAAACGGACTCTTTCACCTACGCCAGGGGCATCTGCCTCTAGGCAGTGGCGATGGCCTCCGCCGTCAGACTCTAGAGGAAAACCTCAGGGTCAGGCCCAGGCTCAAAAGAAGTCCTGGAGCCGGAAACCTGCAAAACAGAATTATAAAGCCTCATTATGAAGCCTCGCCAGGGTGGGGAGAAGACTTCTGCAGTTCTCAGAAGTCTGGCAAGAGGAAATTCAGGACAGAGGGGTCATCTCCACGGTAACGCTAGGGTACAAACTGGATTTCCAAGGACTTTACATCGTCTCGTTTTCTGAGGTCAAACGTTCCCAAAGATCCAGGGAAAAGGCAATCTCTTTTTCGAGCACTAGACAGATTTATGGCTCAGGGGGTGATCATACAAATCCCCACAGAAGAGCAAGGTTTGGGGTTTTATTCAAACCTCTTTACGGTACCAAAACCGAATGGAGTTGTCAGACCCATTCTAGATCTAAAAAATTGAAATCAGTTCCTAAAGATCCGCTCCTTTCACATGGAGTCGATCAGGTCACTGGTTTCTATCCTAC
Source organism: Aquarana catesbeiana (assembly GCF_042186555.1). NCBI lineage: Eukaryota > Metazoa > Chordata > Amphibia > Anura > Ranidae > Aquarana > Aquarana catesbeiana. Next base: position 245,533,459 of record NC_133324.1, on the reverse strand, counting down.
AAGGAGGAGAACTTCTGGCATCTATCGACTTCAGGGATGCATATCTGCATGTTTCTATATTTCCCACTCATCAAAAGTTTCTGCGGTTCGAGGTAGAACAGCAGCATTTCCAGTTTGTAGCCTTGCCCTTCGGGCTAGCTACAGCACCCCGGGTGTTTACAAAAGTTCTGGCCCCACCTCTAACCAGGTTATGGGCACAGGGCATAACAGTCTTGGTGTACCTAGACGATCTATTGCTAATAGACCAGTTGGTGGCTTATTTGGAGCAAAGCATATGCATTACAACCAGTTACCAGGAAAGTCTAGGTTGGATTCTCAACCTAGAGAAGTCTTCCTTAAAACCACTAAAAAGGCTGGAGTACTTCGGTCTGATCATAGACACAGGTCATTCAAAGCGTTCCCTATGCCCAGTTCCATTCGAGACTGTTGCAAAACAGTATTCTGTCTGCTTGGAACAAAACGATTCAAGCTTTAGACTTGCCAATACGGCTGTCCCTAAGGGTGTCCCAAAGCCTCAATTGGTGGTTACTAACCCAGAATATGCTGAAAGTAAAATCCTTCAGACCAGTTATCTGGAAGGTGGTAACGACAGATGCCAGCCTTTCAGGCTGGGGAGCAGTGCTAAAAAAAAAGACAACTGTCCAGGGACAGTTGTCAAGGCCAGTAAGGACCTTGCCCATCAACATCTTAGAGATCCGGGCAGCAGGTCTGGCTCTAAAGGCCTGGACATTCAGGTTACGGGGTTGTCCTGTCAGGATTCAATCCGACAATGCCACAGCTGTGGCTTACATCAATCACCAAGGGGGTACCAGGAGTCTCGCAGCACAGAGGGAGGTGAACCATATCCTAACTTGGGCAGAAAGGAATGTTCCGTGCCTATCAGCAGTTTTCATTCCGGGAGTAGAGAATTGGCAGGTGGACTTCTTGAGCCACCAGCAGTTGCTCCCGGGGGGAATGGTCTCTTCACCCCGACATTTTTCTGGCTGTTTGCCAGAAATGGGGGACTCCAGACGTAGATCTTCTGGCGTCCAGGTTCACCACGAAGTTGGTCAACTTTGTGTCCAGGATGAGGGATCCACTCGCATGCGGAACAGATGCGTTGGTGACCCCGTGGGATCAGTTTTCACTGATTTCCCACGGTTTTCCAAAACCATGTTCTAGGGAAGAGAAGTCACTACATTGTCTTGATGTGGTGAGAGCGGTCAAAGCCTATTTAAAGACGACTGCTCAGATCCAGAAGACTGATGTCTTATTTATACTGCCAGAAGGTTCTAAGAAAGGACAGGTAGCGTTGAAATCCACTGTCGCTAAGTGGATTCGGCAAGTTATAATTCAGGCTTATGATTTAAGAGGTAAGATTCCACCTTTTCAAGTCAAAGCGCACTCTACCAGTGCAGTTAGTGCTTCTTGGGCAGTGCGTTACCAGGCCTCCATGGCTCAGATCTGTAAAGCCCCAATTTGGTCTTCAGTACATACATTCACCAAGTTTTATCAGGTGGATGTAAGAAGGCATGAGGATATCGCCTTTGGGCGCAGTGTGCTGCAGGCAGCAGTATAGGCCCCCAAGTCTGGGGGTGCCCTATGGGTTGTGTCACCCTCCCCTCAAATAGCATTGCTATGGGACGTCCCACATAGTGATTACTATGGTGCTCTGTGTCCCATGATGTACGATAAAGAAAATAAGATTTGTATAACCGCTTACTTGTAAAATCTTTTTCTTGGAGTACATCACAGGACACAGATGGTCCCTTTCTTCTTTCTGGGGTTTAGGTACAAAAACTGAGGTACTCCTGGTAGGAGGAGGGGTTATATAGTGAGTGAACTTCCTGTATTGGGTATACCAGTGTCCATCACCTGAAGGTGCCTATATACCCATATAGTGATTACTGTGGTGCTCTGTGTCCCATGATGTACTCCAAGAAAAGGATTTTACAGGTAAGCTGTTATAAAAGTCCCATTTTTTGCTAGCCTTCAAACTTTTGTGGTAATTTTTTTTCTTCAGATACTTTTTTTTTTCTGCACCGTTAATGGGTTCTTCATCGGTGACTTCAGTCAAAATTCCTTTTTATATCACACCCCACCAGTTTACTGTGGTAAAGGTCAAGGCTGAGGGATAAAGTACTCATGTCTTCTGTTCGGTTTACTGCTGCATGCTCCGCTCGCTCTCCCACAAGTCAACCTTACAGGAAGAACCCTCCTGCACATTAAGCACCTAGTAGATCTCTAGTCTCTGGACTGTGTCCATTGCCACCTACAGCAACCTCCGGATGCCTGAAACCTTCATCATCTCCAACTGTTCTGGATTTTGAATACTTCAGGCCTTGTCTTATATTATGTCTAGTTGCATTACTACTATGTGGAGGCAACATGTCTTTACTAAGACAGTTCACTAAAATCGGGACTCTCAGGTGGTTAGTGTTGGTAGCAGTGGCTCTTGGTTGAACGAGGGGATGCAGGTCAAATTTTTACTTAAGAAGCCCATGCTTTGTGGGGAATTTAACCCTTCTTTATCTGTTAGGAAAACTTTCCCCTTTCAGGACTTGTAGGGTGCTGAGGGAATTTCCTCTCAGTATAGTCTCCTATACTGTCCTTTTCATCCTTCCCATCTATTTCTGGGATTCTGTATTTAAGGCGACCAAGAACTTCCTGGCACTGTCAGTCTCTTGGAGTGAATTTAGTGTGTTTTTGTTTTTTTTCCCCACCCTGAAAGGACTCCACTTGCTGGTGTATCCCCAAATTTGGGATTTGTATCGGTCTCTCCTTTCTAGGTTTTGGTACACTGATCTGGTCTCAATTGGACATCACATGTTGCTGGGACTTTCTGGAAGCACTCCTTGCAACAGGTCAAGTGGCCTGGCCCCTACACTGGATGACTCAGCGTGTGCTACGTTTGACCGCACTAGTCTCCTTAGAGATGACACATTGCCATATGGTTTGCCTCCACAGGTGGTTCCCATGTGGGAAAAGGATGATGCTACACCTGGGCGTTCTTCACCTCCTGCATGGCTTTGTGTTCCCTCTGATTGTCAACAGGCTGAACATGCTAGAATTCTGCTGCCTGTACCCTTTGGGGGATAAAGTACATCTGGAACCCTTCATGGATCTTTATCACTTTGAGATCTGTCATTCTGTGGCTGGTGTACAGCCTATTGAATTTTTTTTTTCCAGGCCCCATTCCCATCCCAACTGAGGTAAGCATTCTATACACTTTGCCTGAGATTCCTGTCCCTTCTTAAGGATTCTTTGCTGGGTGGTGGCGGGCTGGATGGTTTTTAGAACCATATATTTTTAATCAAGGTTAAGCAGGTTTCCTCTGTTAGACACAGGGACACATGCAGGTGTTTAGGTGGATCGGTCCCTCCTTATCCTTATCTATTGGTGTTGCGTACCTGCTTACCCTCATCTTTTGCTGTTGCATCCCTGCTTACCCTCATCTTTTGCTGTTGCGTCCCTGCTTATCCTCATCTTTTGATGTTGCGTCCCTGCTTATCCTCATCTTTTGGTGTTGCGTCCCTGCTTATCCTCATCTTTTGGTGTTGCGTCCCTGCTTATCCTCATCTTTTGGTGTTGCGTCCCTGCTTATCCTCATCTTTTGGTGTTGCGTCCCTGCTTATCCTCATCTTTTGGTGTTGCGTCCCTGCTTATCCTCATCTTTTGGTGTTGCGTCCCTGCTTATCCTCATCTTTTGGTGTTGCGTCCCTGCTTATCCTCATCTTTTGGTCTTGCGTCCCTGCTTATCCTCATCTTTTGGTCTTGCGTCCCCGCTTATCCTCATCTTTTGGTGTTGTCTACACCAATCTGGGCTTTATGCCCTCATTCATGCCTGCCTTTATACAGGTATCGTTTGCTCACCTTTCTCTCTCTTTTGGTTGGTCTGACTTTGAGAGGGTACCCCTAGATTTTTTTTCCCCACCAGTCTCAAGGATTATTGGGCTATCTGTTGGGATACAGTGCTGTTAGGCCACCTTTCATGTTTCATGGATGTTTGTTTTCAATCTATTGCCTATCCTGGCAACCTCTGTTTTATATCATGAAATCTCCTGAGGGCCTTTCCATGTAGACTGGCTGGCCTTTTCCTCTGGACCTGATTTTTTTAATTGTCCAAATTTCCCCTTTGGAGCATCTGTTGTTCTGGGTCTTGTCCCAGTATTTTTCTGCCAACCACACCTAGCTGTTGGTCTAGTTCTGCGTCGTCGTTCGTCCGTCGGACTAGCATACAGATGAACGTTTTTTTAAAGTCCGTCTGATTTTTCTACAGCAAAGGTCAGATGAAGCCCACACACGGTCAAATTGTCCAGCGGATTCGTTCCGTCGGACCTTTGCTGTCAAAGTCCGGTCACGTGTACACTGCATTAGTCATACACTCCACGAATCTGGCCTTTATGGAAGAGTGGCAAGAAGAAAGCCATAAGAAGTCTTGTTTGCAGTTAGCAAGAAGCCATGTGGGGGACACAGCAAACATGTAGAAGAAGGTCAGATGAGACCAAAATTGAACTTTTTGGCCTAAAAGCAAAACGCTATGCGTGGTGGAAAACTAACACTGCACATCACCCTGAACACACACCATCCCCACCGTGAAACATTGTGGTGGCAGCATCCTGTTGTGTGGATGCTTTTCTTCAGCAGGTACAGGGAAGCTGGTCAAAGTTTATGGGAAAATGGATGGAGCCACATACAGGGCAATCTTAAAAGAAAACCTGGTAGAGTCTGCAAAAAAAACTTGAGACAGGGGTGGAGGTTTACCTTCCAGCAGGACGACCCTAAACATACAGCCAGTGCTACAATGGAATGGTTTGGATCAAAGCATATTCATGTGTTAGACTGGCCCAGTTGAAGTCCAGACCTAAATCCAATTCAGAATTTGTGGCAAGACTTGAAAATTGCTGTTCACAGCCGCTCTCCATCCAATCTGACAGAGCTTAAGCTATTTTGCAAAGAAGAATGGGCAAAAATGTCACTCTAGATGTGCAAAGCTGGTAGAGACATCCCCAAAAAGACTTGCAGCTGTAATTGCAGTTAACCACTTCCCTACCCGCGTATTGTAATATGACGTACACAGATGGGATCTCCCATCCTGGGTGGACGTCATATGACGGCCTGTGCTTCTCGGCCGCCTATGGGGCGCGCGCCCGCCGTGTTGCTCGGGACCCGGTGCGTGCGCCTGGCGGCCGCGATGTCCGCCGGGCACCCGCGATTGCCCGTTAACCGGGCCGGACCGTGGATCTGTGTGTGTAAACACACAGATCCACGTCCTGTCAGGTGAGAGGAGACCGATCTGTGTTCCTAGTACAGCGGAACACTGATCGGTCTCCTCCCATTGTACGTCCCCGCCCCCTACAGTTAGAATCATTCCCTAGGAAACACATTTAACCCCTTGTGTCCCCTTAGTGGTTAACCCCTTCACTGCCTGTCACATTTACACAGTAATCAATGCAATTTTATAGCATTGATCGCTGTATAAATGTGAATGGTCCCAAAAATGTGTCAAAAGTGTCCGATGTGTCCGCCATAATGTCGCAGTCACGAAAAAAAAAATCGCGATCGCCGCTATTACTAGTAAAAAAAAATAAATATTTTTTTTAAAAAATGCCATAAATCTATCCCGTATTTTGTAGACACTATAACTTTTGCTCAAACCAATCAATATACGCTTATTGCGATATTTTTTTTTTTTTTTACCAAAAATATGTAGAAGAATACGTATCGGCCGAAACTGAGGAAAAAATGTGTGGTTTTTTTTTTAAAAATTGGGATATTTATTATAGCAAAAAGTATAAAATATTGTGTTTTTTTTTCAAAATTGTCGCTCTTCTTTTGTTTATAGCGCAAAAAATATAAACCACAGTGGTGATCAAATACCACCAAAAGAAAGCTCTATTTGTGGGGGAAAAGAGACGTCAATTTTTTTCGGGTACAACGTTGCATGACCGCGCAATTGTCGTTGAAAGTGCGACAGCGCTGAAAACTAAAAATTGGCCTGGGTAGGAAGGGGGTGAAAATGCCCGGTTAAAGGTGGTTGTACAAAGTATTGACTGGGGGGGCTGAATACAAATGCACGCCACACTTTTCAGATATTTATTTGTAAAAAAAACATTTATCATTTTCCTTCCAATTCTCAATTATGTGCCACTTTGTGTTGGTCTATCACATAAAACCCCAATAAAATACATTTACGTTTTTGGTTGTAACATGACAAAATGTGGTAAATGTCAAGGGGTATGAATACTTTTTCAAGGCACTGTAGCTTGACTGTTTCTAAACTAGTCCCAATAGAGACTAAGAAAAAGATTTTAGGGAAGCACAAAAGTTTTATTTCATGGGACCTTGTAGGTAGACTCATTTAGACCTGTGATTTTAAACCGTTTATTTGAGCCAAACTGGCCCGCACAAATTATTTTGAATACAAAGTGATTCGGCCCCGTGTGTGTGTGTTTGTATCATACTGTAGTTGCATCAGCTACATAGAGTATGGGTGCGCTGCTGCATGAAAAAAATTGTGTCGGTCTGAATTCTTCTCAGTCATTCAAGTGCAGCCTTGTATTTTTATCAATAAATACAAGGTTTCCTGAGATTGTGAAGATGTCTGCCCACCACTCAACCTCCGCCAGTCAACGGAAGCTTAGTATTCACTGGTAAAAAAAAACAAGGCTTCTCCTAAATGGCAAAAAAGCATTCAGGCTGACTCAATATCTTAATCGGACAGGACACTCGTTGAGTATTCATAGACCCTGGATTTACAGTCATACCTTCAGGTGATTGGATGCTGGAAAAATTTTTGAGGACATGCCCAATTAGCACCTCCCCTATAACCCTACCCCACTCCGTGAGTCTTAATTTTTTGCTGGTGGACTTCTCCCTTACAGAGAAATCACTCTTGGCTTAACCAGTTTCTTTTATCTTTGAATTCCTCAACTTTTCACTGTCTTCTAATACAATAGAAGCAGTACATCCAGATCTGTGCAACCCCCTGTAAAACCCCAAACCTTATGCCGCAGGGACCGCATGTAATATTGCTTCGGGCACTGGATCCTGCAAGGGCGCTCACCTCAGTACTTTGCACAACGTGTAGTTAGCCTCAGGGTGCTATAAAGGTCCAGACCCTGAAGACCCCTTTGGGGCTATGCCCACAGTAATGGACAAGGGCTAGACCCTAAATAAGCAAGATGGACATACAAGGAAATGAAATGACCCAGAGGCAATGTTGGAGGAGGCTGTAGAAGATTTTTCACCACCAGGCTCCTATACACCTGCAGTTCCAGCTTCACACAAAATGTTTGCAGATCCCTCCATTGGCTGCCACTCTCCCAACAAGTTAAATTCAAAATACTAACAACTACTTACAAATCCAGCCACAACTCAGCCCCCAGCTATATCACCAACCTAATCTCAAAATACCAACCAAATCGTTCTCCTTGTTCCTCCCAAGACCCCCTTCTCTCTCGTTCCCTCATCTCCTCCCATGCATGCCTGCAGGACTTCTCCCAAACCTCTCCCACCCTATGGAATTCCCTACCCCAATCTCGCCGACTATCTCCTACTCTGTCCACCTATAGGCGATCCCTAAAAACTTTATATAGCGCCATCAATTTACGCAACGCTTCACATATACATTGTATATTCACATCAGTCCCTGCCCTCAAGGAGCCTACAATCTAAGGTTTTCTCTTCAGAGAAGCCTATCCTGTAATTTATGATGATTGGGTCAATTCAGAAAATATTTTCACTCCTCTGAAAATCATTGCCAAGCTCTATCCAGTGGAAAGAGAGTTCTGATATATGGAAAAAGAGTTTTGCTATATGGTCTGTCCAAGTAATTGATTCTGCTGTCTCAGTCTCACTGTACGAGCTGAAGATGTTCCTTCATTCAAAGATTGTACAGATATGACGTTTGAGTCTCTTAAAGTCTGTGTTTACACCTGCAGGCCTACTAGTTCTGCAACCAGCTGTTGCTGCAATTTCTGTCAATGTGTAGCTAACTGGACTAGGGCAATGAATAACCAACATAATCCTTTATTCAAGAACCATGCCTTAACTGAGCAATTACAGTGATTACCTTTCGCTTGTTGTTTTGTGTGGATGCTTCGAAGGGGTAATGAAGCAATTTTCCAGAATGGCTCTAATCTCCACCACTTTGTGTGCAGAACCTTGTGGATCAAAGCCTGGACAGCTGAAGCTGCCTGTAAAGATGCCTCACACATATGCAGTTTGAAGGAGGACATCTTTTTGGTGAAGCAGCTTACACGCTAAAGGAAAATCACTTGTCCTGCACGTTTACATGCCTTCTCCACTAGATTGCTGGGTGTTTCCAGGGCATTCCAGTACCAAGCCTCTGTGACACAGGTTTGTGAGGCTGCCTCCTGGTTCTTTGTTCATGCCTCTTCAAAGTTTTACTAGGTGGATGTCCTATCTTCTGCCAATGCAGCTTTCAGCCACAAGGTTCTTACAGCAGCACTCTGAATTTGGATCTCTTGACCCTTGTTGGGCCTGTTTTCACAGTTCTGTTTGTCTATTGTTTGCCCACTCTTATTCATTGCTTGGGGACCTCCTGGGGTCTATGAATACTCAGCCTGTGCCCTGTACTGAACAATTAAGATTAGAGAAATTTTGACGTCCATGTAAATTTAATATCTTGGAGTACGCTACAGGACACAAGTCACCCATCCTTCTTTTCCTTGGTTACTCTGCATTGCTTGCTAGAAAACTGGGGACTCGAAGTGGGGTAGGGTTATACGGTAGGCCAAAGGAGTGTGTTCTCTAAAGCTTTGCCAGTGTTCAATCACCTGAAGGTATGAGCTTATAAGCAAAGCTCTATGAATACTCAGCCTATGTCCTGTATTGTACGCAAAGATATGTAAATTACAGACTATTCAGAATTCCTCTTTTTGTTTCAGCAGCAGACAGGAAGTCGGCCTTACTGCTGCAGAACACAGTGTTGCCATATTATGTGTAGTGAATGCAACTACAGTACAGTATAATACAGTTTGATATATTCAGCTGCATTGTACTATTGTACAAGTCCTATCTTATATGCAGAATATTAAACATGGTAGATATGCAGCATAGCTCTGTAGCCATTTTCCTGTAGGTTATGCCTGAAGCTTGTTTTTAATATGACAATATGATTCCTCCCTTCAGATGCCTCGGATTTAGTTGGAGCTCTTGCACAATTTGCACATTTAACTGCGGACACCATTGTAAATGGCAGCGCTACCTCACACTTGGCTCCACCAGACCATGGAGACCGTAAGTTCATCTCTCCTTGCTATGATATCTTTTTGTAATGTTGCCCATTTTTTTTTAAACATATTAGGCATATCTTTGTTTTAGGGCTGAATGACAGCTGCCGGGAGTGTGGAAGTCAGAGTTTACAGTATCTGAAAGAGTTGAAAGACAAACAGTCCTTAAAAGAAGCAGATCTGGGGGAAGTTAGAAGGACATTACAGAATATACTTGGACTGGGAGAGGTATACTTTTCTTGTAGTGTCTTTTTTTTATTTTTTTTTTAGTAAAAAAGATCATTAGCGTTTCGCACGTGCACCGATTTGTGATAGAAGTGCTGCCATTTCAATTTTATTCGTTTGATCTGTAATTATCCAAAATACTATATTAAATTGTTAAAAATACATTAAAATCAAGAGTAAAATTATATATATAAAGATACTGGGTGACAAAATTTTTCAAAAAATGTACCGCATCCCTTTATATCAATGCAAAAGAGGAAATGGGAGCTGGGGGAACTTTTAAGGTACCAAAGAAAGCAGACAAATTGAAAAAATATACATTTATTTAAACAATTCTTAAAATCGCAAAGAACATTTACACTGATTATATATAGTTTCTTAATACACATATAGCCACTTCTTACTCATACTCAACATGTTTCACTCACAAGAGCTTCTTCAGGAGTCTTTTTGGGGGGAGAAGTGTCACATCAAGTATTATATACTAAAAAAAGAAACAACAGATGTAAATGGATATGCTAAAAATTGCTATACATAAATTTGCGTCATAAATCTAAGAGATATAATCTATGTGTTATATCTTGAAATTTAATAACTTTATTAATACATTTAAATAGATTACACTTGGTTTTGGAATATACCGTATTTATCGGCGTATAACACGCACTTTTTTCCCCTTAAAATCAGGGGAAAATCGTGGGTGCATGTTATACGCCAATCCCCCGCCGATCCCCCCTGATTGTGAGCGGAGCGATCGCGCCGAGATACACATAGCTGAGTGTACTCGGCTCCGCTCACAGTTACGCCCAGTCCAGCCATTGGACCTGTGTTATGTCCATCATAGGGCGGGACTGGGCGTGACTGTGAGCGGAGCCGAGAAGAGCCGAGTACACTCGGCTATGTGTATCTCGGTTCCACCCAGTCCCTGCAATCTCGGCGGCGCTCGCTCTGCTCCACTGAGTCCCTCTGTGGCGCCATATTTAAATCTGTGCAAGGCTGCACTGGGCCAAGGCTGCACTGACAAGGCTGCAGATGGACACTGATAAGGCTGCATTGATGGGCATTTAAATGTAATTTTTTTTTTTCCCTTAAACTTCCCTCCTAAAAGTTTTTTTTCCTTAAAATTCCCTCCTAAACTTGGGGTGCGTGTTATACGCTGATAAATACGTTATTTCCTTTATGGGGTACTACCAAGGTCTCTAAAACGAGGGGTGTAAATTTATATTTTTTCAATTTGTCTACTTTCTTTGGTACCTTAAAAGTTCCACCAGCTCCCATTTCCTCTTTTGCAAGAGTAAAATAATATTTACTGGATGCAGAGTCTACTTTCTATGCTATGCTAAAAATGAATATTACTGGAATACAGTCTACCTGCTCAGTAGTTCAGGTTTTCATCTATGGATTGATGAAATGCACCAATCCACCCCACTTCCTTTTGTGAGTAATCTTATGCTCTAAGAACCCCTGATTGTGATGCTGAAAAAAGGATTCTAAAACACTGCAATTGCTGGCTCCTTGTAGTCTGTCACCTACAAAAAGCCTGATGTATCCCAGCCACCAGCTAGATTCAAATCTGCTGATCTCCCCAAATATTTTACACAGTCATGCCAGGTTTTGAGTATTTAGCCTCTGAGTTCTCTATATATTCCTAGGGGGATTCCACTAAAGGACACTGTATGCACCTTACAAGATTTAAACCCCAGTGTTGTCTTACTTTTAAAGGCGCTTAGTTACATGAAATGTTTGGTTTCCCAGGAATTGAGGCCCAAGAGCTTGGATATCAGACAGGAAGAGCTGGGTGACATGGTGGATAAGGAGATGGCATCTACTTATGCTGCCATTGAAGATGCTGTTCGAAGAATTGAGGTGAGCCAGCTGCGTTTCTAATGTGTATATATAAATGTTTTAAATAGTAGAAGGAAAGGTGAACAGTACCTGCTAATAAGATGAACTCAAGCAACCAGAGCCCTGCCCTTCAAGCTTAGTATGTAGCAGAAAGTCTAAATGGAGGGTTGCAGCATATAAAAAATGTATTTAGGTTCAACAATGACAATACATGTTGGCAACCATTTCTGGCAATAAGCTCTTCACAGGCCCAATAAATATCACATTTGAAAACTGGTGCGACTTTGAAAAATCGCTAAAAAGTTCCATGCAGATAATTTACGCAGAGTGCCACAAAAATTAGATATCACATTTAAAAACTGGTGCGTTTTTAAAAAATCGCTAAAAAGTCCCATACAGAAGATTTGTTGCAAACATCAGTAAACTTGAAGCAATAAAAAGTTCCAAATCCCAGGGCGTGGTCTGGACATGGCCGAGTAAGGACGTGTTTCTGTGGAGCTCCCGGTCCGTCCTGGTCTTTCCAGCCCTAACATCAGCGGATAATCCCTGAAAATAAGGCATGTACTCTGCTGGGAAGCGCAGAGGAAAACACAACAAGAAACATCTTCCCAGACCACAAGCAAACGGAACATTTTACAATTACTTCCCCCGGCTCTCGGTAATCATCTCCTGCCCCTAAGATGGCGGACAGCACGAGGCTCGGCGGACATGTGATTTCAATGCAGCGCGACTCAGACACCTCCTGGGGCTTCACTCAGCTCGGAAAGAGACCTTGAGACCCCAGCAATATTCCGCTTTGATTCTCAGGACTCAGCCCACCCGCACCTTGCACCCCTCACCCTACGGACGACGCGGAGCTGAGGGCGCTTCTGCAGGCTTTACCTACAAGAGCCGATATAGAATCCCTGGCCAGCAGACTTGAAGCCTCTTACTGCAAGGACATAGCAGCGGTTGGCTCAGACATCACCTCCCTGATAGAACGAATGGGAGCAGGGGAAGCCTCGGTGACGGCACTGGAGAGGAGATTATAGCAAGTGGAAGACACGCAGGCCGCACAAACAATGGCGGTACTCACCCGGCAGCTGCACCTGGAAGAAATCGAAGATCGCAGCAGGAGGAACAACCTGCGACTTCGAGGCTTACCCGAAGTCATGGGTACAGAGGACCTGGCGGCAACTACACTAGCTATATTCAGGAACATAGCAGGAGATAACTTCCCGGCCTCCATGACCTTCGACTGGATCCATAGAGCATTGGGGCCTCGATCCGCAGACCCGAATCGCCCGAGGGATGTAATTTGCCGGGTTCATCAATATGTGCACAAAGAAATCATCCTAAGGAAAGCATGAGAGGTGAGAGATATTGAATTCGATGGATCTAATATTCAGATCTTGCCAGACCTTTCAAGAGCCACCTTGCAGCGGAGAGCACTGCTAAAACCTGTTCTTGAAATTGCCCAGAATTCTGGCATCACATATAGATGGGGCTTTCCCATAGCTGTGACATTCAAGAAGCATTCGCAGTTCTTCACCCTGAGATCGCCAACAGAACTCCCTGCACTGTATGAGTTCATGTAAACAAATCCAGTAGATGTCCCGGATTGGC